>NC_141612.1:34607805-34934680 GCF_047967505.1 Dipteris shenzhenensis
CTCTACCATACCGGAGAATGGGCTTGAGCCAGAGTCAAGGGGAACGAGAAGGCCTTGTAGTCCCCAAAATCACAGGCTTTCCTTGCATCATGGAAAACAACCCTAGTGGGTCACATCCTACACCTGCGGGTGTATCCAGATAACTCAACATCAAGTAGTTCCACAATCCTGTTCAGCTTAGTTGTCCCTCCTTTTCCATGATTGCTTTTTCTATTTTGATAAACACCACCTCAGATCCATATTTGGCATCCTCTACTCTTGACTTCGTGTAACCCATTTCTCTGCCTGTCAGATTAGGACGTGGGTTGCCATACTAAGATCTCTACCATGCCCCTGCAGGAATTAAAAGCTCAGCTCTTTCTCTCCATCATGGCTGCAACCCTGGGTTGTACCAGTGCGATTCTCCTCTCTGTGTGACCTCATGATCAAGCAGCATTGCTTATCCCCAACCTTTACTAATTGCCTCAATGCTTTCCATTACAAAGATTGCTCCTCGTGATATGGAAATTGGGACTATAAAACTTTCAAAGTCTGCCCAAGCGCCACGCTTCCGCAATGCATCCCCAAAAGATCTCCACCGTGTGTTGGCATGCTCTCCTCGCCAATTTGGGACAGAAACTAAAAAACATATTTCAGCTTCGTGAACTACTCATTAGATGTTACGATCCGATCCGTGTCACGGAAGCAAAGACTTTCGCAATCCATGCAAGCATAGATTGGTGTAGAAAACCATTGCATCGCTAAGTTGAAGCTTAATCCTAGTGATGAATTCCACAGAACAAAGAAGGCAAAGAACTACGTGCGCTAAAGGACAGCAACGACGGTTCAAAGTCATACCTCCAATAAGGAGCCCAATGGCTGGGCAATTTCGTGTCAAATTGGCGGAGAGCTCACAGTACTGCCTCTCATAGCTATCAAAAACCTCGCTCATGGTTGCGATACTCTGAGGACCAACGGGAGGATTTGCAGGAGAAAAAGAAACTTGTGAATTTGGTCAGAATTTTCTCTCTCTCTCTCTCTCTCTCTCTCTCTCTCTCTCTGCCCATCACTTTTACGATAACCAGCCACACAACACATCGCCAACCCTCTTCTCTTCCTTCCTTTACACACTTTCTTCTGCTTTACGTTCTGTTCCCTGCCATCCCTGATCACGGACGCCATTCCTACGGCAGCACACTACACACCTCTCAGGACCCAAATCGCGTCCGAAGTCCTAGCTATAAGGGCGCGAAACACACTGCGTTTACGAGGACGTACCGAGGCGAGCGTTGCAGTAGTCCTTATGAATTTGGAAAATTCGGAAGAAGATCGGATCTTGTGTGTGCAGCACCTGATGCAAAATTGCAATGGAAGACGACCTTGGAAGTGGATTTTTGTGCTCTTTCCCTTAACCATGGTTTATAGCTCACCATAATCTCATGACTCCACTTGGCAACCTATTATACGCCAACGTTTCTATTACAATTTTGTCAAAAAAGAACAAGTGAGTACAAGTACTCGTGAGCACTGCATTCAATTGGTTCTATCAAAGGAAAACAGTTGTCAAGATGAATGAATGATTAATTTGCAACACCTGTGATGGAAGCCCGTGTATAGGAAAGTTCGAATGATTTGCAAACTCCGTGAGAGAGAGAGAGTTCTTAAAAAAAGAAAGTGTGTGAGTGAGAGAGAAAGAACCAAAATAGAAGGGGGCCACGTGGCGAAAAATGGTGTGGGACACTTTTTTAAGAAAAGTGTAACGATAGCGCTGCCTGAAAGGCAGTGCTAACAAACAAGAGCGCACATGCTCTGCTCGCTCGCTCAATAGCACTGCCTTCATTATTCGATTTTTTATGAAACTTTGGAGCATATCGCTAGAGGAGGAATATGCTCATAAGTTCATCTTGGGGAAGCGAGACATGGGCATGAGATGAGTGGCATCAAATGATTAGAGGGACACTTTTGTAAAAAAGTGTAACAAGAGCATTGCCTTTGCAAGCAGTGCTAACAAGAGAGGACATGATGTTATGGAGTATATCAATAGTTGAGGGGGGGGGGGAAGGGGAGAGAGCTAGGCACACACGCGAGAGAGAGAGAGAGCTCATGCACAAGCAAAATGAGAATAGAAAGGAGTAAATCTAGGCATACGCATGGGATGAGTCTCCAAATTTGATTGGGAGGACACTTTTTTTCGAAAGTGTTAGTTAAGCGCTGTTGCCTAGAAGGCAACACTAAAAAGTTAACATTGAGCAGTGTTGGCAACCATTTTCAAACCTACACTAAGATTATATACTTAGGTGACAAGAGCTCCACTAGCCAAGTACTCCTTGGAAGTATACAAGGGTTGAGTGAGAGATATCATGTTCGTGGAGCCTCTCTAGATGATAGTAACTGTTTGACATTGCAACATGGGAGTATGTTCAACTGCGTTTCGGAGACATCAGAGGCAAAATGCTCATTGTTGTGGAGTACACACCAAGCATTCACGGCGGAGAGGGTATTTTAAGGAAGAGGAGTCAAGTGTTGATTGTTTTTCGGAGTAGGAGTGTGTGACTACTTACACATGAGTGAATGTAACACACTAGATTACAGAGTGAGAGATGATATGCAATTGAATCTTCACGATGTACATTCATGAGTGTGGGAGGTGACAATAGGTGTGTCAATTGCAGCAAGGCCCTTAGTACTGCCACATGCAAATTAAGCATTGAATGTTCTTCGATTACTATCTAAGCCTTAGGGCAATCGATCCATTATAAAATTGCATTTTCGCATTCGGCCATTCATTTGCCTTACGAACAAGCAATCCACATGAGGGGTCTCTCAATCAGAGCGAACACCTCCAATAGACCATTTGGAAATAGGCATACTACCTTCATGGAACCTAGAGCATTCGGCGATACTGATACACGTTCAAACAAATCCACATGTTTGCAGCAATTCATAGCTAGCATATCTTGGCAATCCTGCTAGCGAGAGCTCTACATTGGATGAGCCAATGAAGGAAGATAGTAGGATGGAGTCCACAAATGGTAAAGAAACCTCGGTAGTACTAATGAAGGAGGAAGTAATAGTGCTCTCAATAGAAGTGGAAGAGAAGAGGGTGAAAGAGAGGGAGAGGCAGAAGAGAGCCACACAAGTTTTGGTGGGTGCAGTACACCCTAATCTTCTATGCATCCATATATATATGTGTTTGAGTATTGTACATAACTGGGGTTAAGGCTCATCGCTCCTAATCTATTAATTAGTGTATCGTGCAAGCTGATGATATTCATGAAGGCGAGGAGGTCCTCCTTGTCCTTGGGAGGCTTTCACAGCCCCCCTTCTCTACCTGCAATCCATTGCCCCCACTCCTTTTATACTCCAGGGCACTTCTGGAAGAAGCTTGTACCACTGCCATCTGGAAGGAGGCTTCTAGAAGAATCCTGCACCACAATCAGTCCGCTACCCCTCAATTAAATGCACAAACCTTATGTTAATTGAGCATCGCGGCTCTCCAAAAACATAAACAAAATAATTAATGTAGCGTTTCTTGATGTTGGGGGGCTTTATACCCCCACAACCTCCCACTTAAAGACCAATGTGCCTTTAAGGGAGAACAAACCAGTGGACATACTATGCAATGCCCATCAATACACGAGACAATACTTAAACTGTTGACTAGGTAGACTCTTCGTCAACATATTTGCAGGGTCATCATCTGTATGAACCTTGACAAGCTCTATGCGCTTGTTCTCAAGTACCTCCCTGATGAAATGTTACCTGACCTCAATGTGTTTGGTCTTTGCATGAAAAACCAGATTTTATGCTAGCTGAATAGCATTCATGGAATCACTTGCAATGTCGGTACGCCTATATGAATCCCCAAATCTCCCACTAGTCGATCAAGCCATATAGCCTCCTTACAACCCTCTGTGGTTGCAACATACTCGGCCTCTGTGGCAGACAAAGCAACACACTTCTATGCACGAGACATCCTTTACACTACACCACCTAAAGGTGAACACATAACCAGAAGTGGATCACCTACTATCCACATGCCCTGCATAATCTGAATCTATGTACCCAAGTACATGCATCTCTCCTCTACCAAACCAGATGCACATCTCCTTGGTACCTTCCATGTACCTCATGATGCATTTGACTGTCTCCCAATGCCTCTTTCCTGGATTAGCCATATACCAGCTAACAACTCCCACTGCAAATGCAATGTCCGGTTTAGTAGCTATCATAGCATACATTAGACTCCCAGCCGCTGATGCATAAGGAACCTTGGCCATCATGACGCTCTCCTCATCTGATTTGGAACTGTCGGCTGGACTCGGTTTCACATATGGAGGCAATGGCCTTCCCCCCCTCCATATTGAAACGCTCCAATACTTTTGTAACATACTCCTTCTGTGACAGTCTGGCCACACGTGATGCGCTTACCAAGAATATGACCTGCAGGTCCCAAATCCTTCATGCCAAAGGCCTCGTGCAACTTGGCCTTCAATGCATCTAGCTCATAATTTTGCTTGCTAGCCAATAGCATATTGTCCATATAAATTGCTAAGAGTATTAGGCTATTATCCTTAGCCATTTTAGTGTAGAGGCACTTATCAATCTCACTTCTTCTGAAACCCTGGGACCGAATGAAAGCATCAAACTTGTGATACTATTCTCTAGGCACTTGCTTAAGGCCATAAAGACTCTTTTTCAACTTGCAAACTAAATGTTATTTGCCCTGTTCTGCAAAAAATATTTTAAACATGTCCCTCAGTGTTCATTATATATGATGAGATTTTGCTATTAAATTCATTTAGCAAGACTTGGGATTGTACATGCTCTATTTGAAAATGTTGCACCAATAATTGCTTTGTAGAGGTACATATTCTAGAGTCTAAGAGTTAAGTTTGGAGATTGTCCCTTATGTAACAAGGTGTAGACCAAATGGGTTTTCCTTTTTTTCTTGGCATAACTCATACAAGTACTGAACCCGTGCTTTGCACGAGCAAAGATGCATGACCATCCTCAACCACTCCCCATCTGAAGGTGGATGTTTGATTCTTAAATTTTGGCTAAGTCTTAACCCATGGCTCTGAGACCTTCCATCTCCTCCTTTCATTCCATTAACCTTCCATCTCCTCCTTCCTCCCAAAGGTGACCTTCCATCTCCTCCATTCATTGACCTTCTATCTCCTTCTTGCCCCTAAAGCTACCTCTTGTCTTTCTTGGGTGTAGCCATTTTTGGTGAGGTTGAGGGACTTTTCTGTATATAGGTATCTTGCATGACTCATAACTTATGCATTGCTCAACGGAATTTGGCAAACTATGTCTTCAAGTTGTAGTATACATTCCAAAATTGAACATGAGAGCAAAAATTTGTAGAATAAGGATTTAGGACAAGACCGTTAAAGCATTACAAGTGCTATGTTGCATGTGAAGCATGCATCCTGAAGACTATAGGATGTAGCATTAATTTATTCAAAAACATCAAAATTTTATTCTATACATACATGCAACCAAGAAATCATTCAAAAGTGTTGAGAGAGAAGAAGAAGAGATGATAGACACATCAAATAGACTCCCAAAGACTTATTCATATTGATCACTAGTTACACATATATAGGGCCCCTCTCCAAGCCTCCATCCAAGAGCTCCTTCTTTGTGACACGTGGCAGGCTCTTCTCCTTCAAGCTGCCATGTGTCATCTCCTTTTTTTTTTTGGTGTCTGTGGTTAATAGGTTAAAGATATATTGCCTGCTCATAACCTATAGCCATCCTAGGAGAGGGCATGCAGAACTCTCTTGAGAGCGTGAGAGTTCATCTCTCCCCACTTGTATAAGACACCCAAGGGAAACCTTGGGCTATTGCTAAACTACTATGGAAGCTTTAAATATACGTTGGGTAACCCCCCCCCCCCATATATATATATATATATATATACCCCCAATGCATAGGAAACTTAGGTGGAATTTGCAACTCTAGGCATAGTTTCCAACTTTATGCATCTAGCTCTAGTGTATAGCTTGTAGTTGCATTTTTTAATAGATGCTCTATTGGATGAGACATTATTGATGTTTATGCCCATGGACGGTGTTTATGCTTGAGGCATTTGGCTCTTATTAGCATTGGGTTTGCCATTGTTTTGTCATTGCAGTTTGACATTTTCTTTTGGGAAAGATTTGCTCATATGGATGCATAGTATATGCACATGAGTCAGATCCATTTCGATGCTTTGAGCCTTTGAGGTTTGGTGATATTACCTTCCATTTTGACAAAAATTTGGGTGCACCTGGTATTTGGTGTGATTCTTTCTTGCAAGAACTAGCATTTGGGATTTTGCTTTATTTGTAGCATGGCATCCTCTTCCATGTCTAAAAATGATTTTTTCAGATTAAAAAGTTGATGGGACAAACTTTTCGTTGTGGAAAGAACAGATAAGGAATGTGCTTATTTAAAAGAAGCAGATTTAACCCTTGGAAGGGATTGCAGCTAAGCCTGCAACTATATCTGAGGATGATTGGAATGAGTTGGATGCATTAGCAAAGTCTACTATTAGACTTCATCTTGCAAAGTCAATTTATTTCACAGTAGTAAATGAGTAGACTATGGAAGATTTGCAGAAGAAATTATGTGTCACTATGAGAAGGAAACTGCCTCTAATAAAGTTTACCTCATGAAGAGGTTGTTTGAGCTGCAGATGAAGGAAGGGGTCTCTATTTCTTCTCACTTGAATGAATTCAATATTATTTTTTGTTGAAAAGAGAGCAAGAGGATAAGAAAAAGAATGCAAATTAGGGTGCAAATAAGAAGGGATAGAATCCAAGGGAGGAAAAAGGAAAAGCGAAGATCGAGGAGATCAATGTAGTCATCTCACTGATAATAATGACAATGACATTCTCTTCATGTCTAGTCTACCTGTAGAGTTGTGTACCAGGTTAGATGATGCATATTCCCAGGATTGGATTTAGGATTTTGGTGCTTTATTCCATGTTACACCCCATAGGAAATGGTTATCCACATATGACACTGGAAAGATAGGTTGTGTGCATCTTGGAAATAACTATGCATGTGACATAATGGGAGCACGTGACATAAAGTTTTCTTTTGCAAATGGGTCTGCATTTGTTTTGAAAAATGTGAAACATTTGCCTAATCTAACCAAGAGTCTCATTTTAGCGGGTCAACAGGGGGTCAACTAGATGATGCTGGCTTGCAGACAACTGTGGTTTTTAGAGTTGGAAAATTCAGAAGGGCTCTATGGTTTTGGCAAGAGGTGCCAAGTGTGGGACATTGTATCCCTTACATGTATCAGGGGTATCTGATTATGCTGTTGCAATAACCGAGCAGCCAAGTACTTCTTTGTGGCATTGCCGATTGGGACACATGAGCCAAAATGGAATGAAACTCTTATGTTGTTTGGGTTATGTACCACATTTTTTATTTTGAATTTTGTGAGAGCAGTGTCTCTATGGGAAGTAGAATATATAAGCCCACAAAATAAGGGAAAAGAAAGACCTTGAAAGGCTTGATTGGTGCAGTCACAAGTATCCACGTGATCCCATGCCTACACGATCATTAAGCGAGACTAAATACTATGTGACATTCATTGATGATGCAGCTAAGAAAATGTGGGCTTATGCTTTAGCTCGGAAGAGCGATGTGTTCCAACTATTTCAGAAGTGGTTGGCTTTGGTTGAAAATCAGTCAGGTAGAATGCTTAAATACCTATGGATGTACAATGGTGGAATCTCTCTAATGACTTTCACCATTTCTATGATACACGTGGGATCAAGAGGGAGCTCATGTCCCCTCGTACTCCATAGCAAAATCCAATTGCAGAACACATGAACCACACCATTCCAGAAAGGTTGCAATGTATGATTTCCTATGTAAGTCTTTCTGGTGGTTTTTGGGCTGAGGCAATGAAGACTACAGTGCATGTGATCAATAGATAACCTACTAAGAGTTTGGATGGTGGTATTCCTGAAGAGACATGGAGTGGTAAGTAGCCCTCTTACTCTCATTTGCATATATTTGGGTGTGAGGCATATACACATGTGCCAAAAGAGCTTTGGAAGAAGCTAGATCCTAAGTCTAGGAAATGCATCTTTCTGGGTTATGGTGAAAGTGGAGAGATGGGCTATCGTCTCTGGGATCCAAAAGCAAAGAAGATCATATGAAGCGATGATATGGTCTTCATTGAGAAGAAGATTCATAAGACACCCATGAGGATTGTGGAAATGAGGAGAATCACTTTCGAGGATGTGAATCCACCTGCATATGTTGATAGACAACAACATGTCCATGCATTGAATGTGCAGGAAATGGTATTCCCACAGGTACACAATCAAGGGCAGATGATGAATCATATATTGGTGGAAATGATGAGCCAAATGTGGCTAATATGCAGGCGGTACAACAAGATCGAATGCCCTTGAGAAGATCAACTAGAGTGTCTAGGCCGCTTGAGAGATTTGTTCCAGGGGCAGACTATGTGATGTTTACTGATTGCGGGGAGCCTTCTTGCTATAAAGAGGCTATGATGCACGAGGATCAGTGCAAGTGGGAGTATGCTATGCAGTCAGAGATGAGTTCACTCATGAAGAATAAGACTTGAGACTTGGTTTCTTTGCCACATGGAAAGAAAGCATTGCCATAAATGGGTCTATAAGATGAAGGTCACAGGTGATGATGTGCCTAAGTACAAGGCCTGTTTGGTTGCAAAAGGGCACAAGCAAGAGAAAGGTATGGAATTTGATGAGATCTTCTCTCCGGTTATGAAGATGACCACACTTGGATGTGTACTTGGACTTGTGGCAGCAGAAGATATGGATCTTATGCAGATGGATGTCAAGACAACTTTCTTGCATGGGGATGTGCATGAGGAAATTTATATGGTACAACCACCTCCCCCTAGGTACCACAATGAGCAGTCTCCTAGTATCAATGTTGTTGGTTTATCCATCAAGCCATAAGAAACATGTAACATAGGAATAGGAACCAATCATTCATGCTCATCCCTTCATTTACCATAGCACAATAATAATTTTCAAAAGGTCCAAAACCTTCTTCACTAGTCTCACTATAAGGGAATCCATTCATAGAAATGCCTATAAAGGCATCAATCACACTACTTTTTGGGGGCAAAAGTTGATGAGGATTATTGAAATGCATTTGTACTCTATGAGCAAAGTGAAATAAATTATATGGAAGTTTATATTAATTAAAAAAATGAGCAATAGAAACTAGGATAGTCAACCACATTGACTAAGGAAACAAGTACTTAGTTTTCTAATTAAAAAATAAAACATGATCTCTGAGACATGCCTTTGATTGTCATGTCATGAACATGTGTGTGTCACCAAGTGTATGTTGCTATACCACCTAACATGATGCTTGACAATGCCAAGGATATACAAAGTAACAGTCTCTTTTTCTGATTGATGCAAACTATCCCATTGTTGATAGACTTTCGACTTGAATTGTGTCAAAAGAAACTCTTTCTTCAATCTTTCTTCAATTCCTTCCAAGTAGTTGGTTGTCTTTTACTGTTTTTGACTATATTCCACCGTAATGCTGCATTGTTAACAAGATGATTAACATCACATTTAACTTTGTCTTTTTCAGGAAAACTTTCACCCTGGAAATAATCATCATGCTGGCTAATCCATGCTAAAACAAATTTTGCATCTTTCTTCCCATCATATTTTTGAGAAGTAAAATATTTCCCACTAATTTTATTTTCCTTCTTTTCGTTCAATGCAAATTTAACAGCTCTACGAATCACTCCCTCAAAATCGGATGCTGAAGTACTCTCATCTCTCACATGTCTCTTCCTTTTCTTTTTCTTAGTTCTCTCAAACTCTTTCTCTAATTTCTCTCGATGATCTCTCTCTTGCAAAAGTTAAAGGTGAAGTGCATTAATTTGCTCTTGAACCATTGGAGATACTGGGAGATGCTGTGCCATTTTGTGAAAGGGAATAAAAACAATTAAACTCTCTTAAACACTCAATAAAATAAAATTTACTCAATCATTTTACTTATCTCTTGTGCTCTCACCACCCAAGTTGAGAGTGTCCACCAGCGTTACAAATTGTCTTTGCTAAGATTCGCAATACCAACTTTATGATGCTATCAATATGTGAGAGAAACTTCTTGACGCTTAGTGACAAGAGCTTTACGGCTTTTGGATGTTGCTGAATATGAAGTTGTTCGAGTAGAAGAGCTTTCAAAAATCAGCTTGGAGAAAGCTATCCATTTGCTTGCGTTATGAGGGAAATAGTGAAAAAATAAGAGGGGTAGAAGAGGAGTAGAGAACTTTGATAAGTTGTTGAGGGCTTGATAACTTATCAAATAAGATCTCGCTCTCTTATCACAGGAAAACTGCACTTATCATCTTCTTTCACGTTTTGTGAGCTTTTCAACCGCGATCAGTGTGTTTGAACCCGCTCAACTGCTCCACCATAGATCAAACGGACCAGAGGTGGAGGGTTTGAAAACTCTATAGCCGGCTCCAGAGACAGTTTCATTGCCAAAAGTTGCAGATCTTATCACCTTCTCTCTCGCTCGCATGACGCAGATAGAGTTATAATATTTTTTTTGGCCGGTTTTTTTTCTTTCGATTGGAGAGGCTTGGAGGGCACATGTATTGAAGTAGAGAGATAAGAGTTGGGTAGGGAGGTATGAGAGAGAGAGACGGCCCGTCGGCAAAAATCGTGAACAGAGAGCAAATTTCTACTTCTTCTCAAAAGAAAGACATTAATCAAGAAGATAAGGGGCCAAAAATTAAAACTCACATTTACCACTCTCCCAAGTACCATTTGAAGCTTTCCTTGAAATTTGTTTTGATGGCTGCTTCATCCCTCTTCCCAAGAACCCTCATGTGGCAAGTACCTCTCACTTCAGTCCCTCGGAGAGCGTAACCTTTGCTCTGATACCACCGAAACGTAAATTGCAATTCTAACACATACAATAGCATCAAAATTTGAATTTGCACGGAAACTCATGAAAAGACAAGAGGCAATCACTGGGTACAATCTCCCCCCTCGAGGTGTGTGGCTCGTGATCCCACACCAAGAGTATTTATAATATTGAAATAAGTGCATGATCCATTGATACAAAGTTACGTATTCATTTCTTGAGCATCCTTTTACCATACTCTTCTCTTTATCACTTCTTTGCGTCCTTTTACCATACTTTTCTCTTTATCACTCCTTTACTCACGATCTCATCCAAAATTACATGCCAATAAGTGGGAAGGCTTTTAAGCACTCTCCCTTATCAAAATGTAATGACTAGCACTAGCATAAAACCATGGTAATTAGCTTTTATTCCTTTGAGCTTGTTTACTTCCATCCGTCCATGTCATTTCCTGTATTCAATAAACCAATTTACCATTAGTAGAATAATGTACCATGCATTAATTAAACTAATGACTCAAATACTTAGCAAAATGATATACATCAAATATCAATGACTAACCAATCATGCTAAGTAATGGTCTTTACAAATGACTACCCATTAATGTGAGTATTTCTTAATGGCATCACCCATGATACTTATTAATGGCACACATTTAGTTAGGCGTCCCTCACTAAAACCATTCAAGGATTAATGGAACCCTGGCCACGTCTGGTGCAATCCTATAAATACTTTACATCATTGTGAACAAGAGGTTTGAGAAATACTTCTCGTAACAATAGTTGCATCTCGTATAGTTGCGTAAAAAATGTGACATCTTGCTCGACACGTGCTCCCTCTCCAACTTCCTCTTCGATATTCATATAGAGGTCTTCAATTATCGCTAAGGCTACACATCCGATAAGGTCACATACAAACTTATAAATTGATGTTGGGCTGGAATTTTCCAAAAAAACCCGAAAGCAAATAGTCGACATGATATTTAAATATTATGTTCACATGACATTGGACTTTTGATGCTTTGTGGAGGTTCGACTACCATGGGTCTGGCACTTGTCACATGTGGTTGCTCGCGTACTCGAGCACTTGAGGCAAAGTCCACTTCACGAGCAAGCACAAACTTTGTGTATAGCATCTTTGCAAAGTATTAGGGAGTATCAAAGCGACATTTCTTTGCAAAAATCATCTCCCACATGGTGGTTGCATTCTCTTTCATGACTTGGTTATAACACCGTGAAATGGGCCATCGTCCATGGTTAGCGGCAACTGTGCTTAGATCCCATATAGCCACTCAATCATCATTTGAGACGAGGGCCTTTATAGCCACCCACTTCATGCCTTCAGGGTTATGGAAAGGACTGGCAATAGCAATTGCCTTTGTTTGCTCTTTCCTAGGCAGTTGTGTGGTGGCATCAGCCATGTCCATCATGAACTTCATTGCTTGACTATAGCGTGTGTGCTCCATCTTGGGCTTGGTACTCGGCCTGTGTGGATGGTTGAGAGGGTGTTCTTGATGATGATGCCATTGTTTTTATTTGTGAACTATGATCGTGGAAATGCTAAACCTAATAGCAAAGATCCGAGTTCTGGACACGAGACATACATACATTCCAACATTTGCTTCTCATACAACTATAGAAGATTGTTTCCTAGAAATATCAAACCATAAACCCTAAACAACCAATGATATTATCCAACATCCATTTCAAAACAGTGTGATATATGATTTAGGAATATTTTAAAAAGTACACGACTTATAAACGAACAATGTTTGTAGGCCAACTGGCAACTTCCAACATCATTCTGTGAATACTAAGCTATCCACCTTGTAAATTGAAATATGACGAGATGTCAAAATTGCACATTTTATAGATAAGTTTTCATATTATCGATTGGTCACATTTCGTCATTTTCATCAACATTGTGTGCGTGAAGCAACAAGTCCATTGTTATCTGTGTTCTTGAGGCTCATTCTGGCACAATTGGAGTTTACAATCCCATAATAGATTTATTACATGCCCTGAGTATATTTGATCACTTAACAATGCGGCCCTACAGCCCACAAGGAAGTTGGCTATTTTGCCAAGTAACCAACCGACAACATAGCAATCTGACATGTTTGACCATGCGCCATTTGGTTGAGGGTGTGCATCATTTTTTATGTATAGCTTTGGTGTAAGCCAAGGAAATTGTGACTTTGGAGCAAGCGCTTGAACCTGCTCGGGGGCTTGCTCTCAGTTCTATGGAGACACCTTTCCAATCAATAATGCTCACATGCACAGATTTTCGATCTGGTGTGAAATCCAGCACATAGTTCCTAGCATTCAAATCAGTGTCCCTGAACCCCTGCTCATGTACTGCTTTCATTGCACTAGTAATAGTTGCTTAAATGGTAAGAGCATTCTTACAGAATAGGCATGCTCGCATCTAACTCCGTGTAGCATGCCATTCATTTTGAGGTTGCTCACGGGGGTTGCCTCGCCTTGCCTAGTTCGGATAATCAAGATACATGGAAGGTAGGCTCATGAGCATGTCATGAATATTACCTCCATTGAAGTATGGACTGATTAACCAAATATCACTAACGTGTGTGTAACCAATTGTGTGACACACGGCCCTACACATTACAGTCATTGATAGCTCTATCTTCAACGATTTATGTGCATGTGCAGTATCGTGCCTCAACTTCTTGCCAGCATAAGATAGGGTTGGCTTGAAACCTGGCACACCCTCTATTTTAACCCGATACACTTTTCCTTCCACTCATCACGCCCAATTCCTCAAGAGTTGTCAATGCAACATGTCGAAAAAC
Organism: Dipteris shenzhenensis; assembly: GCF_047967505.1. Classification (NCBI taxonomy): domain Eukaryota; kingdom Viridiplantae; phylum Streptophyta; class Polypodiopsida; order Gleicheniales; family Dipteridaceae; genus Dipteris; species Dipteris shenzhenensis. The sequence goes on from NC_141612.1 coordinate 34,621,505, forward strand.
TTCGTGCATAGATCTATTTGTGCCTTGTCGTCTTGACTTCTCTTGTCTATTCTTTCTAAGAAACCATTAGCAATTTGGGTATAATATTGCATGGCAACATTAGATAGTCTACTAGCTGCCCCTTTCTCCTTTTGGGTTTTTTAATGAATGGCAGCGCGAGATTCTTTCCATTCTATGAGCCACCTATCTAGATTCATCCTTGCTGCGTCTGTCAAGGGCTCTGGACTGCTTTACCATTTCCCATTGAACAACTATATCACCCAATACTTTAGGTAGGAAGTTTAGTACAACCTCTTTCTCCTCTGTCTGCTCTAGCTCTCCATGCCACCTCATCCAACTACAGTCAAATTGAGCAAGTATGCGCTGTTGCATTTCATCCAGCTTAGACTTGGTATGAGGAATCTCTCTTATTTGCTCCTCACTCAGTGTAATAATATGTCGAACGCACACCCTACGGACAAGGTGTTGCAACTCAATTCTCCAAGTGTCTCTCTCTATCTCTCTTTGAAGGGGTGGCTGCCATGAGGAAATCAAAGGTATAGATCTAATTCACACAACAATCATTACGTAAGCACTCGCTTGGTTCTACTACCACAATGATGTGTACATACGAAAACCAATGCAGAAGCAATTAAGTAATTCACACGTCTAGGCCCAATCGTAATGCATTATGTTAACACTCAACAATCATTACAACAAAAAAAATGAAAAAATCATGTAAACAACACAACAATCTTTGCTATGATACGATGAAAGCGAAAATCAAATTGTATGTACAAACACATAGAACATGTGCAACACAATTTCTTTAGAAATAAAATTGATATCTACGCACACATGCTAACATGAATTTCCAATAGATAATTATAATGTGGACCCTACAAGCAAAAGCATGGCTCATACAAACAATCAAGGTGCAAGCAAAACTTAGGTAAGCCATAATTGGTCCAAGAAACCCTATCGAAGGAGGATAGGCTATAAAAGACAAAACAAGAAAACATATAACAACAATCACGATTCAATGAACCAAGATGATCTAGATCAGCATTGTGTGATCACACATCTTGAGCTCATTGGGAAGGTCGCCGTCAAGATGAATCCAGCTGACCAAAGCAAGGTATCATCCGGACAATAACCAGCTCTATTGACATCTATGTACAATATATATGAATATATGATAGTAGACCAAAGCGGGGTGAATCTAGCCCGGTCGAAGCAAGCCATCACCTAGCCTTAATCATGATACTACCAGTCGGCTGAAGCGAGCCATCACCTGGCCTTGATCGTGATACTACGTAATAGAATGTCACTCGAGGCAAGATCCATCCAACCGCCGGCCAAAGCAAGTCATCATCCAACACCCCAAGTAATACACATCATACATGCACACACACAAAAGCAAGCAAACATAAACATATCACATATTCCTCTCTCTCTTTTCTCTCAGCTAGGGGGAGGTGAATCTAGCCAGCCAAAGCGAGCCATCACCCGCCGGCCCTAACTAAAATCAAAAGCAAGGCTAGAAGCTCACCAGAAGTGAATGGCAGGAAGCAATGGAAAATAGTAGTAAATTCCGATGAAAGTGAAAAAAATGCCACGAACCTTGGCTTTTATAGACCCAACTCAACACACCGGCCGATATATCGCCACACCGGTCAGTATGTCACCACACCAGTCAATGTATTCAGCCAATGTTTGCGCATCGCGTGTCTCGTGACTGACTACATTGATCAGTGTAACACTACACCGACCGGTGTAATCTTGCTACACAGCCTGGTGTAGGGGTTCATCGATTGGTGTATTTGATACTGATCGGTGTAGGGGTTCACCTCGATCGGTGTTTTATTCACCGTGCGGTGTTGTATTACACCATGCGGTCTATTCAAAAACTCATTTTTTGTGTTTTGAATGTCCACAAGCGTTTTCAAATTTAAAAAAGTGTTCTTTTCTTTTTTTAAATGTACTAAAAAAATCCCAGTATCCACCCAAGAGGCTCGAAACAACTTATGAGGTAAGAATATGGAAGCATCTTGACATATGGAAACATTTAATCTAGGACCTAGACACATGGATAGGTGCACTTACCCTCACATAGATGGGATGATATTGGATGGACAAGTAGAGGAATACAACCAACAGAAAGCAACTATGAGCATCAAAGTAAGGAGCACCAGAATTCTAGCATGGTAGAGAACTCTCCAAAAAAGATAGTAAAGAGAGTGATGATGGAACCCCTTGCATGCATGAGGCATGTAGTAGAAAAATGCAATCACAAAATAGAGAGGCATGCATGCGTGAAGGACCACTTGCATGCATGTGGCACGAGACATAGTATCTAATAGGGATGCACAATAGAAGACATCAACAAATACATAAGACATTATGTTAGCATTTACAAAAAACTTCCAAAATCAAATAAACCAAAGATAAGATAACATCAAGCATCAAAAGGTGAGATAAAACAAGATCAAGCATCAAAAGGTGAATAAGAACAAATAAGGTCAAAATCCAAGCAAAGTTATCTCAATAAGAACCAACAAGGTCAAACTAACAAGAACCAATAGGGTCAACATCCAAGCAAAGTAATCTCAAAGGCTCAAATATGTATGCAAGGATAGTCAATTGATTTTTTTCAATGACAACCAACACTAGCAATTTTCCACCTCACCAATAATTCCAATTCATCCAAGTATTCTCTTGCGCTAAGCTTTTAGGGAAGCAAGAGAATATCATAACACTATAGAGGGTCTCGACCTTAGTGTATAGTGTTAATAAAGCAGTATAACATCATCTTTAAATAGACCAAAAGGGTTTGCTCATCTACATACAAGCTCAACATAGTGTAAAAAGAGATGTGCACTCATTCCAAGGGGTAAAACAATGTAGAAATGGTTACTTAACCTTGTGCTCCTAATTCAGTTCATTACCTACTTGTGAGCCCTGCTTTACATGGTCTGCACAAAAGAAAAAGGTTCTATGAGGTGAAACTACATTCCATGCCAAGTCAACCACGGAGCATGGGGTCCCGAGGTGTTTCTCATACTACTAATCCCCATTGAATACAAACATATGACACCAAGCATGTTCAAAGTACTTGCAACATTGTGAGCATGGAAGACTACGTGAATCTAATCAGTCCGGGAGTCCCAAAAGGCCTGTCCATGACAGTTAGCCAGTCAGCTGTTAACAATTAGTAGGGAAGGCACAAACTAGCCAAAATCCTTTTAACATGAAGAGGAAGTATCCCCGACGTCGTCTTACATGAACCTCTACAAACTAGTATGGTTGTCACGTTCAAGTTTTCCATGCACGGAGCTGATTATGGAGGAGGCGCATACATCCACCATAGGATCATCTCTCGAGTTTTTAACCTAGGGCATCTATTCCTTATATCTCAGGTTGATAAAATTATCACTACCAACATTGATATAAAGGTTTCAAGTCAAGCCAAGTCTATGGGATACATCAAGCTAGGTGTATATCAGTATATGGCCAATAGTTAAAGGCAAACACGTATATCAATATATTAGTATATGCCTCAAGCTTCCACACAAAACACATATGAGAAATCCATTCAAAAAATCTGAAGTAGTTAAAGGAAATCCCAATGTATCACAAACTAAATACGTTTGATAGCTCAACAAGTCGAGCTCGAAATTTCTACCTCACGAATCACAGGGATCTTGCATTCTCTCTGTCAATGAGGTCCACACATGTTCTCTTGGACAAGATGAGAGCATCATAGAGTACCAGCTCTATATCTTATGCAAGTTTGATAGTTGATTTTTGAGCATGAAGGCAAAGCTACCTTCACAAAATCTACACAAACCGAGTTCACAGAGGTTACAGTCCATGGATGTATATCGTTTATCTCAACCAACAACCCAAAATCTCTTGTAACATGAATCATCAAGCACACAGTCGATAGCCACTACACAACTATGCTCGAATGTTCTGGCTTAGAAGCTCGGCCAAGATAATGTAGTCCATCACATCTAGAACTCCAAGAAGCAAGCTATCTAGTAGCTCATGAGCCATAGTAAGTATTGTGCGTGCAGATGAGAAAAACCCACAACGCCAAGTGAATAGTCCCTCACATTGGTAGTTAAGGCCCATATTGAATAGGTTACGCTACGAGAAGAGGTCCAGATGATTCTCCCTGGAGTGACTCGATGGGACTCATTTAGTGTAGATTCCCTTTCAAAAAAGATAAGACGAGACATTACCCAGTGTGTAGCCTACCTAGAATATATGCACCAGGAAATACTTGGATTATATGCACCCCAATCGTCATCATAGACTAGTGTGTAATCTTTAAATATATATTCTACTATATTCTATTAGTGTCACAATAGTAGTAGTCTAGAGCTGTGCATCCAATTATAATAGAAACTAGGGTGTAGTTGGGTTGAACTTCCCCCAAGGGACTCATATATCATTTGTCACAGCCCAAGAACTTGCATGATGTTCCAGCAGATGCCTGCTCCATATGTTCTAGCAGAAATCTGAGGGGTATGCATGCACTGTCTAGCCACCAAATGACCTTTCATCCCACTCCCTTGAGTCTCTCGAAGCTTTGGACTATGAGCTCTTTGAGCCATGTGCCAAGCTCTCCAAGTCCTCTTAGCCTGCACTTCTATTTGTACTTAGACTGTGTGTTTACAGGGACATTAGTTTGTGTACGAGGAAGCCCGTAACCCACGCCAGTTGTTATTGGGTGAGTAGTTGAGTGGGAAATTTAGAGAAAATTAGAGACAAGAACCAATCTAAGTAGGAGATGGCAAAATGATCCACCCTCTCCCACACTTCACTTCTGTATTCAAGTGTCCAATCCAACAAAGTATAGATTCACCTCCTTTTTGTTACCTTCTAATTTCAGTATTCATGCCCTGTACTTTTGGATGCTCTTGTCCACTAAGATCTCAAAAGATGTGCTACCAGCCATGGCCATTAAATTATCACTCACACCACCACTCTCATTTATGGTCCTCCATGTATTCCATACCAATTGTCATGTCAATGGACGGCGGGCCATTCCTCAATGATGGCCAGCCTATCATCTCCATGGGGAACAAATATAAAGTAGTGTCTCATTATCTGAAGGTTACTCCATTGTCCACCATTGGGTTTTAGCACTTACCCATGGTGGTTCAATGGGTACTCATATACTTCATGAAGGACTTCAATATGATCACATGTTTCCATGGACTATCAATAATTTAAAAAATTCAAAGTACAGAAGGGTCCCCATGACCATGGGCATGCATAGTTGGTCAACAAATAATCCGAGGGGTTCAATATAATATGCTTGAGCCTACTAGAGGGCATAACAAATCAATGGGCCATTTTGCTCATTTACCATTGTATGGCACTTGGTGGTTCCATGTCTGTGTACATCTCTTCTCTCCACATTTACTGAAAATTACTTTCATAATCTTAGGAAATCCTACTCCGTACCTAGACAAAAAATACCTCCAAGTACAAGAGGTAATATAAACCCTCTTTCTCCTTGGGCTAATTGTTCTTTAGGGGGATGACTAGTGTCTTGGTAAAATCTCCTCGTTAGAGCCAAGAGATACCATACTCTTTGCATTCAATAGGTCTCTCTATGGGTCAAAGTGATAAGGAAAACTTCCCGAAAACTTCAATGTGACCACCCATTCCCATGGGCCATTAATATGTTGACAAACTTGTAGTACACAATGATCCCCAAGGGGATAAGTGTGTGTGTGTGTTCATGCACACGTACAATTTTGTGTGTGTCCACATGCACCCAAGTGTGTGCATGCATGTGCACACTTGTGTGCTCTATGTCTGTGTTCCTCCGTGTATTCCTTTGTGTCTCTATCTTAGTGTTCCTCTATGTTATGCAATTGCATGTCTCTATGTGCCTCTATGTGTCCTCTATGTTGTGCACTTGTGTAAAAGGAGTAGATGAGATAGAAATGATGCAAGTAAAATGTTAGATGCACTTGTACTAGAAATGCACACTCAATAGTTACAAGGAATAGCACACAACCATCAGAAGAGCATCAAAACGAGTTGATGCTACTACCATTGTAGTTGACTTGTAGCCATAGGTGTTTGCAAATGCATCTCAAGTTAAAGACCTTGGTTTGTAATCATTTTCTATTAAATGCATCCCATGAGAGCTTCAATCAAGCTTCATTTAGAGCATTTATATGGTCATCTCAATTCTCATAGATAGCCATTCCATGTGGCAGTAGGAAACGTAAGCCAATTACCACAAGCATTTGGTTTCCCATTTGGCCTCATTTTCACGCACTTTGGATGGAGGAGATGTATTTATCTTTTTGCTTCCCAAGCCCAAGTTGAGTTGCTAGTCAAGCTTATGGTGCTCGGCTAGAGTGGCATGATGTGTAGTCACATGCACTATTTAGGAGAAAGAGATAGCTATTACCATGATGTCAATCCACTGATCTATCAAAGCTCCTAATTAAAAGGGAGATTATTTTGTGATATTAATGTCAATAATTTTATCCATGTGTTGGTTGTGCATCAATGTGTTGTGTGCCTCTCATAAATGCATAGCATATTATTTGTATGTACTATATGCATGTAATATAGTGCATACTGCATATTTTTTGTAATCATGAGTAGCTACTAGGGGAGTGTATACGTATGTACAACTAGGGGTGAGTATAAGGTAGATTAAAAATTCAGGGGATTTAATGATATTGTATATTAGTACACAGTAGAGTAGAGAAAAGAACCTTTGGAACTATCACAAAGAGGGAAATTATTCAAATAATTGTCTAGAAAAGAAGAAGGCACCAACTACAAAGATTAACGTAATCGACGAAGTTAAGCAAGAGGGTAACACTTCAGACTCAGGTAAATCAGGTAAGTTTTCTCCTTGTGCCTTGTTAAAAATGAAAGGAAAAATAAATGGGAAAGAAATTGTTATTTTACATGATGATGGAAGTACACACAATTTCATTTCTGAACAATTTGTAAAAGTAATGAATCTTAAAGTTTCACCAATGCATTATAAGGTTAAAGCTACTTTTACTGGAACTAGATATAATTGTTTATATGAAGTGAAAGATTTAGAACTCACTATTGATCCATACAAAGAGAAAAGAAATTTCTTTGGCCCCCTTAAGTGGAAAAGATATAATTTTGGGAATGCCATGGCGACATAAATTTAATCCTGATGTTGACTATAACACTCACCAAATGTGGATCACACATAATGATAGAAGAATTTGTTTAAAGGGAAAATAAATAATGAAATGAATCCTTTGTTGAATCACACACAAGCTAAAAGGGCTTTTAGGAAAGGTGAGAAATTATTTTTGGTTTTGGTTAATTCGATTACGGTCGCGCAAATTAAATCAAATGACGATTTCAAAGATTTTATCTCGCAATTTTCAGATTGTTTCTTGGACGAATTACTCCCAAGTTTACCCAAGTCTAGACCTAAAGATCATCGCCTAGAAAGTTTACCTGGAAATTCACCTCCTTGTAGAGCTCCATATCGAGTAAACATCTTAGAACAAAAAGAGATTCGACAAATAGAAGAATTGTTGGAAAGGAAGTTGATTAGACCAAGTAGCTCCCCTTATGGTGCTCCAGTCCTTTTGGTGGAAAAGAAAAATGGCACATTTAGAATGTGTGTGGACTATAGAGCACTTAGTCAAGAATTGGTATCCAATTCCAAGAGTAGATGACTTAATTGACAAGTTGAGAGGAGCTAAAGTTTTTAGCAAGATTGATCTTAAATATGGTTATCATCAAGTTAGAATGACAGAAGAAGATGTTTACAAAACGGCATTTAGAACGCAAAAGGGTCATTACTTTGGTTATGCCATTTGGTTTAACCAACACTCTAGCTACTTTTAGTAGAATGATGAACCGAATCTTTCTACTGTGTAGTGGTGTTCTTTGATGACATATTGATTTTTAGCAAGAACATTGAAGATCACAAGGAACATTTGAAATTGGCTTTTTCTCTTTTAAAAGAAAATCAATTGTACATCAATCCTGAGAAGAGCCTATTCTTTCAAGATAGCATTGACTATTTGGGTCATATCATTTCAAGTCAAGGTATTCAAGTAGACCCAAAGAAAGTGGAATGTATTGAAACATGGCTAAAGCCTAAAGATAGACATGAGCTAAGATCATTTTTAGGCTTATGTAGTTACTATAGGAAATTCATTAGGAACTTTGCTCTCTTAGCAAATCCACTAACCAATCTCCTAAAGAAAACTACAAAGTTCAATTGGACTTCAAGCCATGATAAATCATTCTAAGCTTTAAAAGAAGCTTTAGTTAAATCCCCAGTACTTCAGTTACCAGACTTCTCATGACCCTTCTTTGCTGTCGTAAAACTGATGCAAGTGGAATTGGGATTGGAGCTGTGCTTGTACAAGACAATCATCCTATAGCATTTGAAAGTGGAAAGCTTAAGCCAGTAGAATTCAATTATAGTACCTATGACAAAGAATTCAATTATAGTAGTGGTACATGCCCTAAGAATTTGAAAGCACTATTTAACGGGCTCAGAATTCTTGATCAAGACTGATCAACAAAGCATTAAACATATTTTGATGCAACCATTGATTTTAGACAGACATATCAAATGGGCTTCTTTTAGTTTTCAACCAATGATTCAATATTAACCTGGTAAAGAAAATATGGTTGCAGATGCATTAAGTCGAAGACCACAAATCAACAACGTTTCAGTGATTGAAATACAACCATTTGAGACAATGAAAAATTCTTATCAAGATGATTCTGACTTTTCAGATATATGGACTAATCTTGAACAAAACAATTGGAGTCCTGTATCCAACTATTCATTTAATGATGGATATATCTTTTATTAGAAAAGACTTTGCGTCACCAAAACCATTTAGATTACAAGTTATGGAGGAAATGCATCAACCTCCTTATGTGGGACATCAAGGGGTGACTGCAACTTATCAAAGTATTATTAAGGAATTGCATTGGCCTTTGATGAAGAAAGATATTTCCAAGTATGTTGCTGAGTGTTTGATTTGTCGGAAGATTAAAAGTTTCAGAGGAAAAAACACCAGGACTATTAATGCCTTTGCCTATTCCTTCACAGTCCTAGGAACAAATATCCATGGATTTTATTACTGGATTTCCCTTGACTTTTAATCAAAATAACATGATCTGGACCATTGTTGATTGATTTAGCAAGCAAGCATATTTCTTGCCTTGCAAAAAGACATTGTCTACACCACAAGCTGCACACATGTATTTGAAATATGTTTTCCCACACCATGGATTACCAAAAATGATAGTATCAGATTCAGATTCCAAGTTTTGTAGTGCCTTTTAGAGGACTTTATTCAAAAATCTTGGCACTAAAGTGGATTTTACTTCAGCTTTCCATCTTGAGGCAAATGGACAAACAGAAGTAACCAATAATACTATCTTGGATATGCAACGGATATATGTTGATTCTCAAGCCAAGAATTGGGATAAGTATTTACATTTATTGCAATTTGCTTATAACAACACAATCCATTCTGCTACAGGAAGAGCCCCATTCAAAAATAATATATGGAAAGTTATTACCAATTCCTATCACAAGAATTAGTCAAAAGATTGAAGCTGCTGATGATTTTACAAGAAATTATGATCAAATCATGAGAGAAGTAACTGAATCCATCAAGAGAGCTCAAGAAAAGTATACTAAACAAGCAATCAAGAAAAGATAACATATGATGTCTAAAAAAGGAGATTTTTTCCTTCTACGAATTGAAAAGAGGTGTTTAAAGAGTGTTGATAAATGCCTTGTAGTAAAATTAGCACCAAGGTTTTATCGACCTTTCAAGGTTATTTCTGATTTGACTTATCATTTGGAATTGCCCGATCATTGGAAGATTCATGACGCCTTTCACATCCATCTCTTAAAACCTTTTACAGGAGAATTACCAATGCATCCTGTTTATGAAGAGCACCTTTAATTGTGGATGAAGTTAAATTTCTTGAGCCTGATTGTATTCTAGATGATCAACAAAGAACAACGTGCAAAGGAAAGATTTATAACTACTATTTATTGAAGTTTAAAAATTATCCAAAAGAAAATGCACAATGGTTTCCTGAGCAATTTTTCCAAGACCATCCTGATATCCTTAACTCATATAAACAAATTCGCAATAACTAAGGTCAGTTGCACATCAAGAAAGAGGGAATGTTACGAGAAGTATTTCTCAAAACTCTTGTTCAAAATGACATAAAGTATTTATAGGATCGCAACAGAGTTCTTGTATCATGGGTGATGCCATTAAGAAATACTCACATTATTGGGTAAAGACCATTACATAGCATGATTGGTTAATCATGGATATTTTATGTATATCATTTCACTAAGTATTTGAGTCATTAGTTTGATTAATGTGTGGTAAATTTTTCTACTAATGGTGAATTAGTTTATTGAGTACATGAAATGACATGGACGGATGGGGGTACACAAGCTCAAAGGAATAAAGGCTAAATGCCATGGTTTTATACTAGTGCTATTAAATGTATTAAATGGCTGAGTCATTACATTTTGATAAGGGAGAGTGCTTAAAAGCCTTCCCACTTTTTGGCATGTAATTTTGGATGAGATCATGAGTAAAGGAGTGATAAAGAGAAAAGTATGGTAAAAGGGTGCAAAGGAGTGATAAAGAGAAGAGTATGGTAAAAGGATGCTCAAGAGATGAATACGTAACTTTGTATCAATGGCTCATGCACTTATTTTAATATTATAAATACTCTTGGTGTGGGATCACAAGCCACACACCTCGAGGGGGGAGATTGTACCTAGTGATTGCCTCTTGTCTTTTCATGAGTTTTCGTGCATATTCAATTTTTGATGCTATTGTGTGTGTTAGAGTTCCAATTTACATTTCAACTATGGAGAATTGACGGGTGCTGCATGAAATTGAGCAGGTGAAAAGTGACAATGAAAGATTGCATGCATTATTATCTCAAACTAGACAGCGGCTTGATATCGACAATGCATATGCAGAGATGTGCCTAATAGCAGCCAATTATTCTCAATAGGCACGTGATGCACAAGCCTCCTTGCAACATATCGAAGAAGGAGGCATAGTCTTGACAATCCATCACAATTTTGTTGGCCTTGCCATGCGCAAATCATCAACAATACCCACACAATTACAATTCATCATGGACGGGCCATGTTGTCCAATCTGCCAAGATCATTTTGATAGGGCCACATGATACTATGCCCTCCCTTGTGATCATCGCTTTCACCTTGCCTGCCTTGTGAATACAGGTGAGAAGTGCATGCAATGCTCCCATGGCATGTGAGTTGTATGATATGCTCGGCATCGGTGCAACATACTCTCCTACTGATTTGAGGCTACATAGAATTTAAATGATCAAGAGAGGAAGAATTTTGTATACAAACAGACATATAATATTAAATCCTTTTTTTGGCATGTATAATCTATTTGCAATAATTGTATTGAAGGTTTGTTTCAATGGTGTATTCAATTACTATTCGTTTCTTTTTCAATTCTGGTTAAATTTGTTATATTCAATGGTATATTCAATTCTAATATATTGAAATAATTCTTGTTCTCAAGGTGTAATACTTTGTTTTAGTAGTAGTCCCACCGTCCATGATGTCGATCATCCTCGCCATACTGATGCTCGTCGCTTTCATGGTGCTCAATGTCACCACTGTTTGTGGATGCTTCATGGTGCTATAGTGCCACAACCTGCATATTCTATGGGGGGCTCAAGGCACCCACCAACTTCCACCCACTGGCAGACGAGGTACTTAGAGAAAAGCTTCTATGGATTTTATTTTGGCTAGTAATGCCAGTTTTGACAACATATTATATGAATATTACCCTCCCTTGGCTTATTTTTATCCCGGGCCAATTTTGTATCGATATTGCCATTTACTAGATATTGTATGAATATTTCCATGTTCTGGCTTATTTTTTCAATGGGCTCATTTTGTATGGATATTGCCAGGCCCATTTTTTGTAACAATAATATTTTGGGACGACGGAGATGCAATTTCCAAGTCATTAATGAACATCTTACAACTTGAAATATATAACAATGTGCTATCATAGCTTTGAAGTAAAATTGTAAAAAATGCAATGTTTTTGAAAATTGTGAAGTAATTAACATGGATGCATTATTTTTGTCATACTTTAAAGTGAAATTGTAAATAATGCAACATCTACTCCACTTAAACTGGGACTACTCAAGGAACTTTAATAAGGGATCACAGTTTGCAAATGATAATTTTGTAACATCCTCTGGTCAACTTGCAAAATTAGGAATAAGTAGCCCCAAAACACTAATGTTGGACAACAGGCCCCAAAATGGTAGCAACAATGGCCTCAGGGGCCCTTAGCTCTTGGGCCCTCACATTTTGCAATTCCTCTATGCACATTACCCAAGAAATGCAACCTCATTCTTTCTTATGAGAGCCAATGTATACCTGATGGCAGATATTACATCTCCACGGTTTGCCTCTAGCATCGGAACATTATTCTCCACATTTGCAACAACTTGAACCACATCTGTAATCTGCGTTGTTATCTCAATGTCAATACTAGCAAGTGGCTGCAAGATGGTGGCTGCTCTTTCTGCACCGTCTCCTCTGCACCATGGCATTGTCCTATTAATATCTCCCACGATGTGCCATAAAATTCTCACGCAAGCCTCGAAATTCTTGATGGCAGATATCACATCTCCAATGATTACCTGCTATATCATCGTAACGTAGTTGCGTGCTGCTATTGAACCTGTAGTCCTCTCTAGAGCTATTGGGTACTGTCAAATTAAGAATTGCAGTTAATTCAGTTGCTTTCATAATCATAAAAAACTTTTGAACCCTTGAAATGCATTTTAGTCCTAACTTCCAACACATGAGTACTCCATGCCAGTTTGCTAGACCTCAGAGAGAGAAATCATCCAATTGTCTTGCCCCCTCCCAATGTAGTTGGATGATTGTGAACGTGGTAATGTACCTATATTAAAACTGGTGTGGGATGACAAATTGCCTTTTCCCACATTGTTCTCTCTCTTGAGTAAGCATCTATCTGCACTATGATCATCTGCAACACCATGCTCTATTAATGGATGCCGGTATTTTACACACACTAGTGCAATAGCTAGTGTCACTTACACAAGTACATACAGGTTGCAAGCAATTGGATGCGGACAACATTGTAACTCGGCAACGTAAAGCCTGGGCCCGCCCTTGCTACAGATGCCATGACTCTTTTCCAATGCCGATTTTGAACCATGCTTAGTGGGTAACCGATGTGACAAATAGCCTCAAAAACATCTTGTTGCACTTTCTCTATATATTGTTGTTTAAATGACTCTTCTAAAGATCTTTGTTGTGGATGCGTCAACAAGGCCACACCACTACTTTGAGGTGGCACATCTATAGATTGACTAGCTTGAGGTGTGAGTATATCATCATGTATAGATTCACGAGGCTGGGATTGGTGACATGCGACTATATCATCTACTTGGTTGTCCGTACTTTTAGGCATTTGTACACCTAGAGTGGCTATAACTCTCTTAACTCCTGGCCCCTTGCATTTTCCAATTTGTTTGTTGCTATCACCCAAGAAGTGCTTTTGCATTCTTGTGCCGGATCTTGAGTACTCTTCATGATAAAAGTTGCATTTCCACTTCTTATTAGGCAACATCGTAACATAATCGCGAGCCTTTGTTGGGTTTCTTCCTCGTTTTTCTGGAGCCATGCTTGCAATGAACACTGTAAGAGAAACATACAAAAATTTATATAAGTAATATGTGCATTCACAATAATTTTCATGTTCTGGATATTACTATATCATTTAGGTTCTAGGACACATAAAAATATTTGGAATCATTTACAGTTCTACGTCCAAAATCAATGTGGCTATTTGGGACACTAACTTAAAATACTCCATGCAAGCTTGCTAGACCGAGAGAGAGAAAAATCATCCAATTGTCTTGCCCCCTCCCGATGTAATTGGATGATTGTGAAGGTGGTAATCTACCTATTGAAATAGGTGTGGGATGGCAAATTGCCTTTTCCCATGTTCTTCTCTCTCTCGAGTATGCATCTATCTGCACCATGATCATCTACAACATCATGCTCTATTTTTACACATACTGGTGCAATAGCTAGCATTACTTACACAAGTAGTTATAAACAATTTTACTACTACTTTCTAAGCTAGGAGAATTTGTTAACCTAACACCCTCAATCCTCAATATTGTTTTTTTCTACATGTACATGTACTATGGAGTTTGAGTTCTAATAAGGGCTACAAGTTAAAATGTATGCAACATAATCATATCTAATTTGTTTCACCTAATAATGTGTTCTAGGTCGGCCTAAGCAAACAAACCTCCAACCAGCACGTGGTATAACATTATTCATCAATGAACGAGTTGTTCCAGGTTGGCTTAAGCAAACCTCCAACCGACTCATTGACTCTTTTTTGAAATATAGTTATAAGGTATAGTTATATGCTTATAAATAAATACATATGCTAAAATCAAGAAAAACATACACACAAACATAAGCTTTTCCAAAAGTAAATCATTTCATGCATCTTGTAATGTCTATTATTCCATTTTTCCAAAACTTGATGGTATCTATCTACGATATTTAATGCAACTAGATCGAAATCTTAAGTTATGTAACTAAACTAAAATCCCAAGCCATGCAACTTACAAATTATTTACCTAGTCCTAAGTGACGTCTTTCCAAAGAGTCTAGAATCTAGACAAGTTACAACTTAAATACTTCATGCAAAAAATGAAGATCATCTATTTTTCCAAAGCTACGTACAATGTCACATGCAACAACTTACTCTTTACCTAATAGTATGCAAATGCTAATTATCCAATTAGTATCTAAGTACGAGTGGATTTCAACCGGCAAAAGCGAGCCCACCACCGGTACCAGAAACTATTTTGAACTTACAAGGACTAACAAAACTTACAAATTTCTTTGTAGCTTTGTTTATTCTCTTTCTTATGCTTCTTGTTTTTCCCAAAACTCCATGGAATTCTGGGAATCTCAATTATGTGAATAGTACGAGCGCGGCGTTGGTTTATATAACATTAACACCACCGAGTGGTGTAGCTAAAACACCAGTCAGTGTAGCTAACTATACTGCTCGGTGTGGTAAACACCACTCAGTGTACATAACACCGAGCGGTATAATAGATTACCGTGCAATGTTTTGTCGATATACCGAGTGGTGTTTTGTCGATATACCGAGCGGTGTATGGATATTCCACCCGGTAACTGACTGGAGCTGATCTCAATTAAAATTCAATATTGGGGCACTTTGAAATGCCCCAGGGTTAATTTAAAAACTTTCAAAATGTTTTAAAACTAACGTTTTTTAATACTGTTGCAAATCCCTGGTGGGATACCATAACCAAAACTATGTCAAATGTGTTTCACTAACCATTAATGTAGGAATTTTTGTTGTTTCGATCTCTATAGAATAGTTCGTTGTGGTACTAGTATTTCCACATGTTTGCAATCTTTCAAGTCCATTCTCTACAATTTTTAGAATATATTTGTTGATATGTATCATCAATTATGTGGTTGAAATTTTCAAAGAATTAAGGCCATAGTAGAAAACTAGATAGGAAGAATATAAGAATCCTAAGATTAAATAGAGGAGGATGATACATATCAACACATATTTTAAGAATTATACCATAAAATAATTTATTTATACAATGTAATATCCACTAAAATAAGCATGGATGTCACATATTTGTGCTTCTTTTGTAAGAATATCATCATATCAAAATATAGAGAGAGAGTGTGGGAGGGATGTGAGTGCACATGTGAGTGAAGGAAACATATACACAAGATAAGGCCGGCCTTATGACATTGTGGTATATTTGTGAGAAATGAGAAATTCAATGCCAAGGTCTCCCACTTTGTTTTTCCATTCTAATAAAAATAGGGTGTGAAGCATTGAAGGTCGAAAATGACATAAAATTCACATTTCTACGAAAAGTTTCGATATTTAATATGGGGAATTAGTTTTTCCCATAAAACCCATTTCCCACCAAGGAGGTTGGAACTTTGGTTTTAGTCATGGTACACAAGGGTGGAACTTTGGTTTTATCAACATTTTCATTTGAGACAAGTTTAGAACTTTGATTTTATCAATGTTTTCATTATAGGGGTCAGGTTCCTTGACCCTTATAATTATAGGGTCCTAACTTGTGTAGATTTTCTCATCTTCTTCGTCCAGCCATGTCTTCCGACAACATCAAACTCCTCGGCAAATGGTCCAGTATGTTCTGCCAACATGTGCTGATCGCCCTCAAAGAGAAGGGAATCAAGTTTGAGTACATGGAGCAGGACTTGGTAAATAAGAGCAAGTTGTTGCTGGAGTCCAATCCAGTTTATAGGAAGGTTCCCGTTTTGTTCCACAACGGGAAGCCCGTTTTCGAGTCGCTTATCATACTTCAATACCTCGATGAACTGTAGCCCTCGAAGAGATTGCTTCCTGAGGGTCCCTACGAACGAGCACAGGCGCGCTTTTGGGCAGACTTCGTCGATAGGAAGGTGAGCATGGGAAGGTCTGGTCATTGATAATTTAGTTGTCTACCATACCTCTACGTAATCTCGTATTCGATATTGAATCAAGCAAGGATTCACATATCGTTCTTCGTTTACAAGCTGGTTTCTAACCGTCCAAGTTTAGATTCGCATCAAAAGCAATGGATGTCGTCAATGAAATGGGTCGTGTTGGGTGCATTAGATCTTTGATGCAAAGTAATGGATGTCGGCAATGAACTGGGTCGTGTTGGGTGCATTAGATCTATGATGCAGGCGTTCGGATTCTGACAAGCCAAGGCGACGCTCAAAAGCAAGCCACGAAAGACTTAACGGAGGCCTTCATCACGATAGACAAAGCCTTGCAGAAGCTGAGCGGAGGGAAGCCCTACTACGGAGGCGATTGCATGGGCTTGGTGGATGTCGCCCTTGCATCTTATATAGAATGGCTCAAGGTATTCGAAGAAATGGGCGGCTTCAAGCTTCCAGATGAGAGAGAATGCCCTCATCTGAATGCATGGACGGAAACTGTGTCGAAGTGTACGAGTGTGAAAGAAGCCATTGCATTAGCTCCTTCCCACAAACTACTGGAATGGTCATGGCGCCTCAGGAAACCACAGTTGGTAGCTTGAGTACAGGCATGTATTGCGAGTACTTTTACGTCGAGATCAAAACGACAATTTTTTTTAATTAGTAAATTTAAAAAATGATAGATTCGATAGAATAACATATCACGAGTAGCATGACCCCTCTATGACCCGTTAAAGACCCGCTTCGTTGGGTCCAAGGCGAGATAGTAAAATTTTGGTATTTTCAAGGGATAAAATTTCAAGTTTCAAGACCCACTCCACCATGGGCATTGCTTCGCTTCGCTCAATCAACCTTGGTTTTACAGAACACTGTAGGTGATGTATAGAGAGTCAACCTTCAATTTGAAATAGATGGTCTTGTCATATTTGTATGCCATTCTTGTTATTAATGGGCATTTTTTGTGACATGGATTTCCGATTTGGCACCTCTAGGCAAAGAGGAGAAACATTCACACACACACACACAAACACATATGCTTTTTTTTGTGAAATTCACACACGCACACACATAAACAAAGAGAGAGAGAGAGAGAGAGAGAGAGAGAGAGGTTCATTATGTCCGAGGGTGTGTCCACGTCACTAGATTCATCAAGTTTCTCGTAGCCAGAGCTAGTTTTTTTGCAAGACTTGTACACTAATCTCATATACCAATAACACATTCCCAATTGTAAGTGCTTTCATCATCTCACATACTTCATTTCCATAATTTCTTGTATAGATTTTGTCTTTCCACTCCCTTACCATGCTTGATTTATCTTAGCCTATTAATGTTGGCTTACTCTTTGGGGAAGGAAAAATTTTGAGGTCAAATCCATGTAGCCACCACCGGTATTGTGGTTGCTTTGTTGTAATGCCTTCAAGTGAAAAAACAAATCCACGAGTAGGTATTGACTCAAGAAACTAAAAAATAATCTACTCCTTGGTTAATTTTAGAATTCCTTAGGGAACAATGGGTTCCATTTAATTCAACCTGTCATTAGTTTCCCCAAGATGTTATATGCACATTCCAAAAATCCAAACCCTAAATTTAACAAAACCCACAAATTTCTTTGGGTCATTTGAGTATAGCAAGTATTGTATTTTCTTATACATTCTAGCAGTAAGAGGGTTACAACGAACAAACTTATATTACCCTTGGCTACTACGACTATAAAATAATGTGTTTGATGCACATGCATTTGTGTTCGTGCATGTGGATGTGTTTGCCTATACAGGCTTGCTAAAAGTTTACATATTTAGAGAGTTACATCCCCTTGGAAGGCCTAAATTGTCTAAAGACTTTTTTGTTAGTTTGTCCATTGGACTCTCATCTTTCCTACATGGATTTGGTTGTTTTATGCAAGATTATGTGCCAGATGTGTTTGATATGTTTGGTGTCAATGTAGCGCTAGATGGCAACATAATAAATCTTGGTATATGGGATACAATAATTTGGGTAAATAAGTAAATACACTTTTGTGACATTTTTTGAATTAAACATGTTTGTATGCATACAAATGTGTATGTGTGTGCACAAATACACAACCATACCTCTAATGATTTATTGTTTTATCCAAGCACTTGCCCCGTGTCAGAGTTCAATGATGTAGAGCTCTTGCTATAGTCTGCCACAATGGCATAGTTTTTTTGCAAGCCCTTGAGTCTGCACTGTGAATGCCACATGAAGGTTTTATGCCGATTTTGCAGGAGGGAGGTGTATTATGCACCTATTCAAACTATTAGATCTCCTTGCAAGGCTACTCTTTGAACCCTCCTCACCTTAGGACCACCTTGACCTTTCCTCTCCTTACAGGTTCCCCCCCTCACCTTTTCTTCATCTCCCCCTCCTCTCCCCTCGTAACTTCTCTCTCACCTTTGCCCCACCTCCCCCTCCACTCTCCTCATAGTGCAACGGCCCCCTCACCTATATTAAGTGCCCCCTCCTCATGGGTTGCTCTCTTCTCCCCCCTCCCCCTTACTCATTGTTGCTCCCTTAGCCCCCTCACCTTCGCTCACCACCCTTTCCCGCCCTATAGATCACAATTGAGAAATTTAGAATACCATAATACCCTCAATGCCTCCTAATTACAACATTATTAACAAACAATCTAAGCTCATCGATGAATGCAATAGGTAAATCCTTGATAGATCACAATTTAGCTAGCATGAGACACAAAAAGCGACTTCCAAATACAATTAAGGTCTATCAAGCCTTGTTCCTTACCATTTCAATGATGTGGAAATGTTACATATATGACATTATTATTTTAGAGAAATAACTTTAGAGAAAAAATAGTTTTTTATGTCCATAGTAACCCAAACCAAAATAGAACATCTTATCTTGTTTTAACTTCCCAATTCCAAATTTTGTGAGCTCCTTCAACTATGAGCTATATTACAAAACAAGTGCAAGATGTATTATCTTGTCTCTAATATGTGGAAGAACTCATAACATAGTTTTTCTTTAATAATCAAAACCCTTTTAAAAAATACACTAGCACAGTTTTGATGCTTTCCTAAAGCATTACCCTAGAGTGGGGTAGTAAAAAGGAAAGAGGCAAACCATCCAAGTATTGCCCTTAAACAATGTGAGTAGCATATATTGTGATAGTCAAACTTTCTACACGTCCAGTCTTTTTGGTACAGTCCAGTGTGGGGGCAATTAAACATTGACATCTTGTGAGCACATAGGACTCGTGATTGCGATCATGTGATTGTTAAGATAAGCTGGCTCACAGCTCATAGCATTGAGTTGATATCTAGTAGAATGCAAGGTAAGAGGGAAGACTCTCTACAAAGTTGCTATGGTGATTGCAACTCAAAGTAAGCTAGGCTATTTCTCTAATGATGGCCACAAACTCCCACACTATAAGTATTTGATGCTATAAACCCATTCCCTCATGCTTAGCTCTTGTTGCTTGAGGATTCTGAAGCAGGTGATCCGCACAGTAGTGAAAGGATTTGAAGGTTCAAAGTTGGCAAAGAAGAATGGAGGATTCAATGAGCTCTTATGAATAAATTCGCTGCAAGATGGCCCAACAGTTGCTCCTCAAAGACTCACCTATCTTTGCTAAGGGGATTTCCCTTACATCCAGACCTACCTCCTCTAAAATTTGGGTCCTCCTCTTGGTGGGGAGAGGAGACCCATCATCGTAGTTGATAAAATGGCCAGAAACAACAGTCATATCTTGCTAAAGGAGGGTTTCCCTATGAACCGCTTCTCATGTTGATATTTGAACCCACTAGTGATGGCATCACCATGGGAAGGATCGGCCTTTTTAAGACTGAGCTAGTGCAAGGCAGGCCGAAGAGACAGGGAGCGAAGGCCAGCAATTCCGGAGAGGGAGGTGACAGAGCATCTAGTGAAGAAAAAAGGGGGCAAGGAGAAAGAAAAAAAGGTAAGGCGCATATTGGAGGAAGAAGAAGGAGGAGGAGAGCAGGATGAAGAAGAGCCAGGAGTTTGAGCAAGGGGACATGAAGCATGAGGAGAGGGAAAGAAGAGTCAGGGTTCGAGAGAGGGGACATGAAGCATGAGGAGTGAACCATGGTTACAAACGATGCCATAGCCCCTTTGTTGAAAGAGCAACCACATTAGTCGAAGCTGATGCCAAGCTAAAATTCATGGATTTTCCGCCATTGTGCTGGAGGTAGGGGAATCCGAGAGACATTCGAGGGAGTAAGTAAAGAAGCCAAGTAGTCTGAGCTTGGGAATGAAGCTCAAAGGTTGGAGGCAGTGGCTGAGCAATATTCTGCTACCACGAATGTATGATGATGCTCACAACCCTAGTAGGAGAAGAAGGGGTAGGGAACTTAAAGGGAGGCTATGGCTCACGATGGAGGAAATTTGAAGGTGGATAGCAAGGCACCAAGCTTGCAAGAGAAGGGAGCTTTTAGAGAAGAGAAGTAGAGATGCGAGAGCTAGAGAAAAATGCCGCACTGCATTTGAATTGGAGGTGGTGGTACAAAGTGGCATGCAACATTCAATGCTGATCTGCCCTCCTCAGCTTCCCTCTTGATTATGCCTGTGAAAACCACGCTGTAGTCTCTCCACATAGAAGCCTCCATCCCGCTCGCTCCCTCCACTCTATTGAGGAACTCCCTTTGTATGACACGTGGGCTTGTTAGGGCCTCCCTCCCCCCTTAATATATAGTAAGATAAGGAGATAGTAAGATAAGATGTATGAAATTCTATGAATAATTGGTTGTAGCTGCACTTTTATTTGTGATTACCCATGTGAAGTGATCACTCCCATCCACCCATTTAATTATTGATCTTGAGTACCGGCCTCCCCTACCATGGTTGCTAATAAAATTTGCAATTATTGATAGGAGTTTTACGTCCAGATTAAAATGATAAATTAAAATTTTAGAAATTTGGAAAAATGATACATTGGATAGATTATCATGTCATACATATCTAGGTGTGAAAAGTCAGTCATAGTTGCACTTTTATTATTTGTGATTGTTCATGTGAGGTGATCACTCACGTCCAATAACATACTATATGAATTTATCGAGGATTGTTGATCTTGAAAGAGCCAAAGGTGAGTGACAATGAATTGGTAGAATTAAACAATGGTGCTATTAAAGGCATGATCTTTGTAATAACTAGGGATTATTTTAGGGGCTTGATTTTAAATAACCATTGGCCATGAAGCAATAGATGTGCCTCTTGTTGTTTCTTTAGTGATCCATGACATAGAAATGAATCTAATTGTGTACATGTGACAACATTTCGGTTTAAGCTTTTTGTTTCATTACTTGGCCCAATTTGGGCTTAATTCAGAAATGAGCATTGATTTCATGTCTTCTATATATGGGTATTGTACCATATGATGCATTTCAAGTGGAAAGAGAGATGGATATATGTTTTTTGAGTGTACCATCAAATACACTTAGTATGGCTATTAAAACCTTGCCATTTATTATCATCTACACATACTTGTCTAACACTATAGTTAGCTTCCCTTTTAAGAAAGAAAAATTTATTGGCACTACATGGCTCTAAATGTTAATTAATGACTAAGGTAGGACTTGGAACTAGGTTATATTAGGTGTCCTTTATTTTTCTTTTTGTCAAATATCTTTGTTGCCAAGATCAAAATTATTAGGATGGATTTTGTGTGTGTGTCTGTGTGCCGCGTGCGAGTGCGAGTGCATAAATAGAGTGTCTACATGTGCATATGTTACACCATTGCCAATTATACTTTTCCTATGAAGCACATATCTTGGGCTATATAGGATATTATATTTCATTCAAACATATCAATAGTTAGTTAGAACTTAAGTTGTAGTCTATCTTGGTTGTTGAGGGTAAGTGGTTTTATACAGATGTCAAGCACTAGTCCTTGTATCTAACAATAACAAGGTTTATTTCTCCACTTGTAACTTTTCTATGACAAAGTGATAGTGCAATTCAATGAGTTTCATATCAACAATAAAAATAGGTCATTTTCTAGTAGAATATTGCTCATATTATGTAAATAGGGCATTGTAGTATCTCTTAAAAGAATTTAAATTTTCTACAAAAACCTTTATTACCGCTGCATTCCTTTGAAAGTAGCATTCGTAGGTTCTATGTATTCTTGTCATGCATTGAAGATAAGGCATACTTGGTTAAATTTTACTTTGCCATGATAAGCTAATCCAAGGCTAAACATGTTTTGAATCTTACATCATCAACCACTTCCAATAAAATCTAGACTTCCTAATCTACCACATTTCAAACCATGATCAAATGTGCTTGAGTTATATTTTGGTTGCTTGTGAGTTGTCAATCAAAATTGATTTTGCTATTGTCGTTCCTAACTTAATCTATTAGTCTTTCACACTATACCTATCATTACTAACTCCCATCATCCATTACAACATCCTATCTCCACATAATTACTACAGTGACAAGTGGTCCATGACCACTTGCTATCACAGTCCTAGCTTGATCTATTCATCTTTCGTACTATATCTAGCATTACCAGATTTCCACACCCATCCACATTATTAAACGTCCCATCATCTACTACAATGCCTCCCAATTTGTAACCACTCTCTCCACACATCCCCCAAGACTAGGCCTTCAATCCTTTGCACTATTAACCCTAGCCTTTTAAGCCAACTTTTTAGAGATAGTTTAAAATCCAAGAACCTTAATCCAAGAAATGAAGGGTGATGTTGATGCTTCCATAATTGTGTAACCTCTCAGACATTCAATTGCATCTATTCTTCCAAACCACCCACATCACGAAGGATTAGATGAACACAAGGCATCCCCCTCGTATTTCTTTCAATGAACCTTGATGTTGCCTCTCTTTTAGTGCTCTAATGGTCATATGTATATGAACTAGATCCAAATTTGGCCTATGAACATAGAATGATAATTTTGAAAACGTGAAAAATATAGTCTACTTCTGTGGGGGTGTTGTTGCACCACACTTTTGTAGATACTCATTTTTTGCTTTGCAATAGAATAACTAATGAGCCAACTTCTAGAGAAGAGGGCCAAAAAAATCTTGTTGAAGCTTATAAATGAGCTATATTGTGTCTTCACTATAGTTATGTATTTTAAGCTACCACTTGCAATTGTCTTGGGGCTATTTTACAATAACCTTTAAGTGAATAAAATAAAGTTTTCAAAGGTCATATAATGATGTAAGGGACCTTTAAAGGTCCTCAAAAGAAAGAAATGAATCATTCACTATGCATAGCTACTTTCTCAAGTGAGTAAATCCTCAGATCTATCATGAATGAAAAGGAATAGTGCAAAATGCTTTTGGAAACTTAAGAATATTGCTCGAAGACTAAAATGAACATGCCATAGTACTCGATTGCTAGCAATGTCTTTATCCCAAATATAAAGCAACTGTCAACAATAAATGAGATGAGGAAGAGGGGTGTCCTTTTCTTCAAGGCCTTCCATAGGAAGAGAACTATGTAAAGCTCATGAATAAGTTGAAAACGCACCTAAACTTCAAAGAAACGTATCTCAATTCAAACAACTCAAAAGAAAATATAGAAAAAAAATTTCTATGTAAGAACATCCTAACTGAAGCAACAATAAGGAGGACAAGAGTGAAGCTTGCAATATAATAGTTTATCCTACTTATGCAAGGATAAGGAGGAAAAGAGCAACTCTTAAAGGACTGACACCATATAGAAAACTAGCTGAGAGTGTGGAAGAAAGGTGAGTATCATGTGAGTGAATAAGAGAGACACACACAAAATAGCTAATTATACATTGCTTTAGATTAGCATAGAGATTGCAGTGTTTTATACATGTGCTCGTTGTCGTTAGGTCACTTGGTTCTTTGAAATTCCTCTTGGGATAAATTCATATGTTTCTTAAAATTTTATAAGTGCAATTTATATGTTCCACCACGTGTTTTCCAAAGATTCATGCTTCTCAAGCTTTTCCTTGAAAACTTACTTTTGAGGCATTGATTTTGGTTTCACTAGAGTTAAACATATGTACATTTTTTCTTGCAAACAACTCCTCTAATGTACGTAAGTCCAAGACATGACATGTTAAAGTTTGCACTTTTCAAGGTGCTAAAGAGCCAAAAACAATGGAATATCTCAAGGTCCAAGAGCTCATAACAAATTGCCAACAACACAAATTGATTTGATTTGTATTTCTCAATGGAGGAAAGCATAGACTTATCAACCAAGTAAGTTTCATTCACAGATAACAATCTCTAACCAATGTTCACAATCAATAAGAAAAATCAATGTGCGGCAATTGATATCACCAACTTATTACTAATGCTTATTTCATGAGAGAATATCACTAATTGATAGCACTAATTTATTACTAAGAAAGCTCAGTGTGCGACAATCAATTCAATAATTTATTACTAATGCTTATTTTATGATAAAATATGTTCATTTTGGTCTCAATTGAATGTTGATCATTTCAAGTGTTGTGATTTCTTGAGTAATTGACTTACTATGTATTCCCAATTAGTTATCTAAAGCACCAAGTTAATTCTAGAACAGATATGAATTATTTTCTCAAATTATTTATATCAATTGAAGATTTCATCATCTCACTCTAGCCTTAAATTATAAATCAAAGACAATGATTGCATCCTAAGTAAAGAAAGTGTAACAAGATTAATAAAGTGTATATGAGTAATATTCTCAAATGAAGCCAAAACCTTCCCTTATTAAGCAAAAAATAGAAGAAGGGAAATGAAGACTAGTGATAGGATTATGAAAAGACAGATAAACTTGGCTTTTTGAATTGTAAACAAGGTAAGGCTTAAAGGTACTTTAATCTATGAGAAAGGCGAATATGGACACATGAAAAAGAAATCATTGAAGCTCTTGCTTCAAATAAAAGAAAGAGATTTTCCAAATCAAATTCATTTCGTTTCATTTTGAAGTAAAGCCATGAGATTATCTCAAGTCAAAAGAATGCTTAGTTGCCTCAAGTAAATCAAAATATTGACTAAAGAAGAAGAATCCTTTTTTGTCTCAAGCAAAGGCAAATGAATTTTTCAAGTATAAAATAATGTTTTTTTTTCTCAAGGTAGGAGAATTTATTACCTTAAGCAAAGAAAATGAGTCTCAAGTGCAAGTGCGCTACCTCAGGTGAATAACTTATTGTTACAATCGTAAGTCATCGTGCAAAAAAGTTATAGTCTCAATGACATTATGAAGGCAAGCTACTATATCAAACAAAGTAAAAATATTATATCTCACCTAGTTTTAATAATGTTTCAACCTTAGTCTAAATAATGAATTGCCCCTAGTCTAAATAACAGATTATCATAGGAAAAGGCAAGTGACGATATCAGTCAATATAAAGTAAAGGGAAGTTAAGTCGAGTGGTTTGATTTAATAAAAAGAAGTGGTGGTTTTTGTTTTTATGTACTAGAGAATCTATTAGAAACAAGCCTTTTAGAAGGAACAACCACTATATTAAGTGGGAAAACTATCCACAAGGTGAAAAAACACCAAAACTAGATGCTAATAGTGCTCACCAAGGTGAGGCAAACACAATTAGTAGTGTATGCTCTTGGTGATACTCTTTGTGAAGATGCAATGCATCCATATAGACCTAGTAATGATTAGTGATTTATGCATAAATATGATAAAATATTGATATATAGATTTAATTACAAAATGCCTTTGTGAAGATATAGTGCATCCATATAAACCTAGTAATGACTAGTGATTCATGTATAAATACGATTAAAATATTGATGTATAGCTTTAATGTAAAAATTCTTTTTTCCTTGCTCTCTCTCTCTCTCTCTCTCTCTCTCTCTCTCTCTCTCTCTCCCTCTCTCTCTACCCCTCCCCCCCCTTTCTCTCTCTCTCTCTCTCTCTCCCCCCCTCTCTCTCTCCCTCTCTCTCTACCCCTCCCCCCCCTTCTCTCTCTCTCTCTCTCTCTCTCTCTCTCTCTCTCTCTCTCTCTTCCCACACAAGTCTCATTTTGTAAGTTTCTTTGTAATGGGAAATGATAGAAGACAAACGGGAAAAAAGGGCCAATACCTATGTAATAGGGAAAGATAATTGTCAATGTGGGCAACGTCATAGAAGAAATAATGGAAGATATTATAAGGTCAAATTTGAAAGAGAAAAATGGTTAATGGAAAAGTAAAAGTAGGTGTGGAACAGAGAAAATGAGAAACCTAGCTCTGATACCAGTTGAGAGTGCTCTCAACGGAAGCAAGAACGGAAGAGGAAGAGAGAGAAACAGAGAGCCACACAAGTTTTGGTGGGTGCAGAACCACCCTATTCTTCTTTTTCATTCATTCATATATGTGTTTGAGTATTGTACATAACCGGGGTAAAGGCATAGTGACCTTTAACCCCCACGACTTTACCTCCCACTTAAAGGACAATGTGCCTTTAAGGGAGAACAACCAGTGAGCATACTATCCAATGCCCATCAATACATGACAATACTCAAACCGCTGACTAGGTAGACTCTTCGTCAGCATATCTGCAGGGTTATCATCTGTATGAACCTTGACAAGCTCTATGCGCTTGTCCTCAAGTACCTCCCTGATGAAATGGTACCTGACCTCAATGTGTTTGTTCTTTGCATGAAAGACCGAATTCCGTGCTAGCTGAATAGCACTCATGGAATCACTATGCAATGTCGGTACACCTGTATGAATCCCCAAATCTCCCACTAGCCGATCAAGCCATATAGCCTCCTTACAACCCTCTGTGGCTGCAACATACTCAGCCTCTGTGGTAGACAAAGCAGCGCACTTCTGTGCACGAGACATCCACGACACTGCACCACTTGCAAAGGTGAACACATAACCAGAAGTGGATCTCCTACTATCCACATGCCCTGCATAGTCTGAATCTGTGTACCCAAGTACACGCATGTCTCCTCTACCAAAGCAGATGCACATCTCCTTGGTACCCTTCATGTACCTCATGATGCACTTAACTGCCTCCCAATGCCTCTTTCCTGGATTAGCCATATACCGGCTAACAACTCCCACTGCAAATGCAATGTTTGGTCTAGTAGCTATCATAGCATACATAAGACTCCCAACTGCTGATGCATAAGGAACCTTGGCCATCATGGCCCTTTCCTCATCTGATTTGGGACTATCTGTATGACTCAGTTTCACATATGGAAGCAATGGAGTACTCACTGCCTTCCCCCCCTCCATATTGAAATGCTGCAATACTTTTATAACATACTCTTTTTGTGAAAGCCAAAGGAGTTTCCTACTCCGTTCACACGTGATGCGCATACCAAGAATATGACCTGCAAGTCCCAAATCCTTCATATCAAAGGCCTCATGCAACTTGGCCTTTAATGCATCTAGCTCATAAGTATTCTTGCTAGCCAATAGCATATCATCCACATATAGTGCTAGGATTATCAGACTATTATCCTTAGCCCTTTTAGTGTAGAGGCAGTGATCAATTTCACTCCTTCTAAAACCCTGGGACCGAATGAAAGCATCAAACTTCTGATACCATTCTCTAGGCGCTTGCTTAAGACCATAAAGACTCTTCTTCAACTTGCAAACTAAATGCTCTTTGCCCTTTTCTTCAAAGCCTTCCGGCTGCACCATGTAAATTTCCTCATGCAAATCCCCATGCAAGAAAGCTGTCTTGACATCCATCTGCATAAGCTCCATATCCTCTGCTACCACTAGTCCAAGCATGCATCTAAGTGTGGTCATCTTCACAACCGGAGAGAATATCTCATCAAAGTCCACACCCTTCTCTTGCTTGAACCATAACAGGCCTTGTACCTAGGCACATCATCACCTGTGACCTTCATTTTGTAGGCCCATTTACATGGCAATGCTTTCTTTCCATGTGGCAAAGAAACCAAGTCCCAAGTCTTATTCTTCATAAGTGAACTCATCTCTAATTGCATAGCATACTCCCACTTGCGTTGATCCTCACGCATCATAGCCTCTCTGTAGCAAGAAGGCTCCTCGCAATCAGTAAGCATCACATAGTCTACTCCTTGAACAAACCTATCAGGAGGCCTAGACACTCTAGATGATCTTCTCAAGGGCATTTCAGCTTGCTGTCCCACCTGCATATTAGCCACATTTGGCTCATCATTTCCACCAATAGATGATCCATCATCTACCCTTGATTGTATACCTATGGGAGTATTTGGTGGTACCATTTCTTGCACATTTGGTGCATGGACAGCTTGTTGTCTATCAACATATGTAGGTGGATTCACATCCTGGAAAGTGATTCTCCTCATTTCCACATCCCTCATGGGTGCCTTATGCATCTTCTTCTCATTGAAGACTACATCATGGCTGCGTATGATCTTCTTTGCTTCTGGATCCCAAAGACGATAGCCCATCTCTCCACTTTCACCATAACCCAGAAAGATGCATTTCCTAGACTTAGGATCTAGCTTCTTTCGAAGCTCTTTTAGCACATGTGCATATGCCTGACACCCAAATATACGCAAATGAAAGTAAGAGGGCTTCTTGCCACTCCATGCCTCTTCAGGAATACCACCATCCAAACTCTTACTAGGTGATCTATTGATCACATGCACTGCAGTCTTCATTGCCTCAGCCCAAAAACCACCAAAAAGACTTGCATTGGAAAGCATGCATTGCAGCCTTTCTTGAATGGTACGGTTCATCTTTTCTGCAACTGGATTTTGCTCTGGAGTACGAGGGGATGTGAGCTCCCTCTTAATCCCACGTGTATCACAGAAATGCTGAAAGTCATGAGAGAGATACTCTCCACCATTGTCAGTCCGTAGGCATTTAAGCGTTCTACCTGACTGATTCTCAACCAAGGCCAGCCATTTCTGAAGTACCTGGAACACATCACTCTTCCGAGCTATAGCATAAGCCCACACTTTCCTAGTTGCATCATCAATGAATGTCACATAGTATTCAGCACTGCCTAATGACCGTGTAGGCATGGGACCACTTACGTCTGAATGTGCCAAATCAAGCTTTTCAAACTCTTTCTTTCCCCTTCTTATATGGGCTGATTTAGTCTGCTTCCCATAGAGACAATGCTCACAAAATTCAAAATCAGAGAAACTCAAATGCGGTACATAACCCAAACGGCATAAGAGTTTCATTCCATTTTGGCTCATGTGCCCCAACCTGCAATGCCACAAAGAAGTGCTTGGCTACTCGGTTATTACAACAACATGATCAAATACCCTTGATACATGTAAGGGATACAAAGTCCCACACTTGGCACCCCTGGCCAAAAGCATAGAGCCCTTCTGAATTTTCCAACTCAGAAAGCCAAAAGTGGTGTGAAAACCAGCATCATCTAGCTGACCCACTGAAATAAGACTCTTGGTCAACTTAAGCACATGTCTCACATGTTTCAAAATAAATGCAGACCCATTTGCAAAAGAAAACTTTATGTCACCTACTCCCACTATGTCACATGCATAGTCATTTCCAGGATGCACACAACCTGTCTTTCCACTGTCATAAGTGGAGAACCATTCCCTATGGGGAGTAACATGGAATGAAGCACCAAAATCCAATCTTAGGAATATGCATCATCTGAAGTGGTAAGCAACTCTGCAGATAAACTAGACATGAAGAGAACGTCATTGTCACTATCCTGTGTGACTGCATTGATCTCCTTGATCTTCACTTTTCCTTTGTCCTCCCTTGGACTCTCTTCCTTTTGATTTGCACCCCAATTTGCATTCTTTTTCTTATCCTTTTGCTCTCTTTTCAGCTTTTGTAGCAATCCTTTTTCATATGGCCCTTCTTGCCACACTGGTAACACTCAATGTTTCGTGCCCTGGATTTGCTACAAGACTTCCCTCTTTCTTGGGACTTCCCCCTGAACTGTGATCTGCCCCTTAGCACATTTAAGGTTGCATCTTGCTTGTTGCCGTCCATAGACTTCCGTCTAATCTCCTCGGCCAATAAGCTACCCAAATTCATCTTCTAAGCCTGAAGCTGGCTGAAAATAATATTGAATTCATTCAAGTGAGAAGCAATGGAGACCCCTTCCTTCATCTACAACTCAAACAACCTCTTCATGAGGTAAACTTTATTAGAGGTAGTTTCCTTTTCATAAGTGGCACACAGTTTCTTCCACAAATCTTCCGTAGTCTGCTCATTTACTACTGTGAAATAAACTGACTCTGCAAGATGAAGTCTAATAGTAGACTTTGCTAATGCATTCAACTCATTCCAATCATCCTCAGACATATTTGCAGGCTTAGCTTCAATCCCTGCCAAGGGTTTAATCTGCTTCTTTTGAATAAGCACATCCCTTATCTGTTCTTTCCACAAAGAAAAGTTTGTCCCATCAAACTTTTTAATGTTGAAAAACTCCTTTTCAGACATCGAAGAGGATGCCATGATGCAAATAAAGCAAAATCCCAAATGCTAGTGCCTACAAGAGAGAATCACAACAAATACCAAGTGCACCCAAATGTGTATGCCACAATAGAGTGAAATATCACCAAAACTCATGTCTCAAAGCATCTGACTCATGTGCATATACTATGCATCCATATGAGCAAATCTGGCCCAAAAGAAAATGCCAACTGCAATGGCAATCCAAAATGCCAATAAGTGCCAAATGACTCAAGCATAAACACCGTCCACTGGTATATGCATTAATAATATCTCATCCAAGAGAGCATAGCACTATCAGTGCATCACCTGCAATGTGTCAAAGCTGTCCCTCAGCATAAAATAGCATCCATGTGCAAAGCGTCCATAAAAATAGCATCCCACAAGGCAATTTGGGCCTATCAGCGCATCCAATAAGGACCGCAATGCATCCAAATGGCCTATAAATCATCCACACTATAACCCAATGCACACCACGAATGAGCACACACTGCTCAAACTGTAACCAGAGTGATCTGCATAAGGTATGCTCAAGAAATCATAGTCCCACGGTAATGACCGCTATTGAAAATAGAACCTGAGATGCCTCAAAACATGGGCGCCATTGCATAATCGGACTCAGCAAGAAAATCTGCAAATATCTCTCTTGTGTCGGAACTCCAAAATCCCAACCGATGAGTGAGAAATGGGAGTCAACACTTATCCACTGCCATGTGGCATAAATCTAAGGTTTCAAAACCTTAGAATGAAAAATGCATAACAGAGAGACGAAATCGAATACACAGAGATCTATAACTCTAAAAATACTCCATCGAATCACTCAAGAACTGATAAGTAGAGGTTTTTGGGCATCCGGAACGCAATGGGATAGACGGTTTTGGAAACCGTGGTCTCAATCACTGGTCCAACACACGGACTGAAAAACGTTTTTGGAAACAAAGATGTTTGTAAACTCCACCGGAGTGCGAATGATGAGCAACATAGAAGTTTTAGGACCTCCTGAGTCCACCGGAACTCACAGATCTACAAATGGTTGCTCCAAACTTGAGTTCCAACACCCGGGCAAAAAAACGCAGAAACTGACATAGTGAGTCAGAAATCCAATGAAATGATCCCAGATTCAAGAATGAAGGTGTTTCCAAGCTCCTGAAGTGAAGTGGATACCAAAAGCAAGCAATAGTTGCCTCTACAAGTCAATACGGAGTCTCTGTCATCGAACGGAACAGGGAAAAGCTCAAAAAATGACTTTTTCTTTGAAAACACTTAACAGGCTCTCAAAACCACTTTGCAAAACCAAAGTGACTTTTCCAAAGGTTCCTCCAAGGTCTCTGCACACTCGGATGCAAGTAAAGTCACCCACAAAGCTTCCCACAGAGTTTCTCCTTCCTCCCACAAAGCTGCTGAGCTTCTAAGCATTCACGCACACTCAGCTAGATCACCAGGGCTTTGATACCAGTTGAGAAACCTAGCTCTGATACCAGTTGAGAAACCTAGCTCTAATACCAGTTGAGAGTGCTCTCAACGGAAGCAAGAACGGAAGAGGGAGAGAGAGAAACAGAGAGCCACACAAGTTTTGGTGGGTGCAGAATCACCCGAATCTTCTTTTTCATTCATTTATATATGTGTTTGAGTATTGTACATAACCGGGGTAAAGGCACAGTGACCTTTAATCCTTGAGAGTGCTCTCAACGGAAGCAAGAACGGAAGAGGGAGAGAGAGAAACAGAGAGCCACACAAGTTTTGGTGGGTGTAGAATCACCCTAATCTTCTTTTTCATTCATTTATATATGTGTTTGAGTATTGTACATAACCGGGGTAAAGGCACAGTGACCTTTAACCCCCACAACTTTACTGGTATCAGAGCTAGGTTTTTCAGGATATGAGGCTGAGCATGGGGCTAAAGGGGAGTAATGGTATGTAATAGACCTTATGAGGTAGTGATTTGTACTCATATTTGGATTTCTCCTTCTTGTCCTTGAATCACAAGATAATGTGGATGCTTTTTGTTATGGAATCAGTGAATAATTCCAAATGTTGAGTTCTTTAATGAGTTGATATATGATGATACATGTGTCGCTTGAAATTATATGACAACTATCAATAGGGCTACTTTTAGAAATTCTTATCAAGGATAAATTATAAAGAAACAACTTGATCATGATTTACCTATGGGGAAGTCTTCTTGTACTTCGAAGATATGAACCTTGAGGTTGTGGTCCTTGTTAAAAAATATAGCCGCATACTCCAAGTATGTCAATGTTGTGTATTCTAATAATCTCATGGATAAGAAAGACTCATGATGTGTTTTCTAGTAATCTCATGGATATCCAAGGCTCACATTAAATCTTGAGTGAATTAATATAGCCAAATCTATCAAAGTAATCTATGGAAGTGCAATTTTGTAGTGACAAATGGGCTCAACCTTTGGCTTTTTTTTTTTTTAAGTTCATGAAAGACACAATTTGTGATTATAGAGAAGCACCTAAGTGGTGTTAACATGATGAGCACAAGAAGGAGACTTCATTCATGGTGCCTCTTATTTGGGACCAATGATGCATAGATAGAGCAAGGGAGTGGTGGATTTAAAAATCAGTTTAAGATTCCTAAAAGCACTATTGATTTATTGCATAGGTGCCTCTACATTAAGGTGATTGCTAGATACATGTTCAATCACTTTTGTCACAACATTGGAAATATGGATAGAAATAAGTAAGATTTTTTTCATAGGCGCTTCCACATAAACTCGGTTGCTAGATATGTGTTTAATCACTCTTGAGTTTACTACTTTGGGAAATATGAATATCAATGCTTTTATTAGCACAATGAATGTGGCTTGCAATTCTTTAAAATAGCATCCAATTCAAGCACGTCCAAGATAGTATCCATGACTTAAAGACAAGATCTAGCTACAAGTCTTGCACACATCATGTCATCTAGCTTTGGGGCTCCTCTAGCACATCAAGTTCCTTACAATCTTACGGTACAAGGATCCAAAGGACTTTTGTAGGTTGTGCTCAAAGGCTTCAATATTTATCAATAGATTCTGAAAATAATAAAAACATTCAATAAAATTTTGACCCCCTTGTTTAAGATATCATGAACATATCCCATTCCATCAACCCCACTTGCTTAAAATGTCAATAATAAAGGCATCACAAAACAAGCTTCTTGAATCGTTAAGGTAGCATGATGCTTGTTCTTCATGGTTGCGCACCAAATGGAAGCTATGCTTCCCTATGGCATTATGTGAGGTACAACCTAGGTCTCCTCAGTGCAGGTGCTTGCATAAAGCAATTACAATGTGCAAGGATGGCTAAGAATTTGATGTTTCTCAGGTCCCATCATGCTTATAAGATGCAATTGCTTATCTCCTAGGGTGAGACCTTTACATAGATAAATTGAGTTTTCCCCTTTTACGATGTTGAGAAGATTTAAATGTAAGAGCTATAACTTACAACATTGAAGGAAAAAGCTAAATGTAAGTATCTCTAGCATTTAACAAAAAGATGAGTGTAATTGATAATGACTACTAGGGCCTTCCCAGTAAATTTTCGAGGTTCCATCATCGCTTGGGACACATGGTTCCCGATAAGTAAGGTATTGCTAAGGCATGGCGAAGACAAAAAGGCGGAGGTAGCATTCAGATTGCAGGAGATGAGCACATAGCTACAAAAGCACCTCAATATTCTCTCAGCTTTCTACAAAAACACAGGTATGATATTGACAAGACCAAGGGGATGATCATTGGGAAAAAAATAAGTCTAAGTCTATTCTGTTTGATGGAAGCAAGTTATAGTGGTGAAATCTTGCACAAGTATCTAGGATTGGATTTTGAGAACCAACTACAAATGGAATCTATGTGTAGAAAAGAGGATACTTGGAGGCCTAAAAGCTTTGTTCGGCTTACAAAATAAAAGCAAGAAATCAAACATTTGGAATTGGAGAATGAAGAAATTCTCTTTTCTTCTAGACTCTAGTACAACCAATGGTCTTATATGAATGTCAAGTATGAGGCACAAATCTAGCAAAAGAAATGTGGAAAAGAATAGAGAGAATTCGAAAATGGGTCTGGAAGATCTAGGGCTAAGAGTGCAAATTCCGTCCCATGATTTTGGCAGAAACCGGAATGCGACCTCTTGAGGATGAAGCTATATGTCTCTTGATCTCTTATATGGTCAAAGTGGAAAAAACAGATATCAATAGAATGCCACATAACTAGTTAGAAAGGTGGGATATCTGAAGGCAAGATTTACCTGAGAAGAAAGGGGCCGTAAGGACTTTCTGCAATAGAAAGCAATGGACACTTTTTGGGAAGGATGTAAGGGGAAAACAGAGTTTTACAAGAAAGAGATCAACCCCATGTTAACATACAAAGAGCAACATTACCTCAAGGACAATATCTCCATGGACAGTGTCTCCACGTCAAGAGTCAGCTCCCATGACCTGGAGATAGAGATCTGTAGATTAATAGACTCTAGGACAACCCCATGTTAACATACAATGCGATCAACCCCATCTTAACATACAATGATCAACATTACCTCAAGGACAATATCTCCATGTACAATATCTCCACATCAATAGTCAGCTCCCATGACCAGGAGGTAGAGACCTGTAGATGGATAGACTCTAGGCTCTGAATCTATGAGGACAGTTCAATTGAGGACAAGCATCACTTTATATGGCAATGTCAAGGATACTCGGCAATCGAATGGGCAAATGATATGCAGACGGTGGTACCACAAGATCTGATGCCTTTCTCTCTGTCCTAGCACGAGAAGTTGGAGCCACAATGATCCAGATGGCAACACATATAAAGACACTCCTAGCATCTAGAAGTGAGCACTGACCACCGGTGACCGGGGGCGATCTCAGCAACCCCAATCTTTCACCAGAGACTAGGTGGCTCGCAAGGATATGCAGCCCTCTCCAAGACCATAGATTTCCACATTCCCTATAACTAGTTTTCTCATTCTTCGGTTCTAAATATTTGTACTTTGTTTCATTGCCTCATTAATTTTAGACTGACTTGGGTAGGTTTACTTACCCTCGTGTAGATTGTTGTTTTCTCTTGTCCAACAGAGTCATGTCTAGAACTCTCTGGACTGTGTATTTTGTACTTGCTTGTTTTTCAAGTCCCGTAGACCCTAATGGGTCTCCAGAAAACTCTAATATAAGAATTTCCTTTCATTTCTAGAACAACAATTCTCCATCAAGGTAATTTGCCCCATGCCGCTCCTACAAACAGAATTCTCATAAAGTTTTTCTATTTATATGACTTCAAATGTGCCCAACAACAAAGGCCAAATAAATATAACCAAGATTTTAGATCCAAGGCCCAATTTGGGAGTAGACTAGCCAGCTATGTATTCTCTAAGAATTCTCTTTCCATAAACACGAACAAAGTCCTTGATTTGCAAAGGGAACCAAATTAACCTTGGAGACATTATCCATGTGCATTCTCATAGAGAGCTACAGCCCCTCCAAAACAAGCCTTTACATAAAATGCACACAGTTCAGTCAAATGAAGGCAAATTCATGGGAGGCTTTTAGATATGTAATTGGAAACACTAAACATTGAAATCCTTGAAAGCTATGAGTGGACAGTTTTTCTCTTGAAAAAAGCTCCCATCCGCACAGTTAGTCACCATATTTCCTTTAACTCCAAACCCAGGAAAAGTAAGTTGCATCAAATGCCATACACGCAGGTATATCCACAAAGTCAAGACATATTAACCTTTTGACAGAGAATATGCCAACAGTTTATTTGTGTACCGTGACAAATTCATTGTGGAAAAATAAGTTAGTCACTGAATTGTGGATCAGGTAATCAACAGGAAAAGGTCTTCATAGTATTTCTATTGCTTTGAAATTGTAAGTATTGGCAACATTCAAAGTGCTTTTAACTTTCTGCAGGCTAAAAAGGTGGCCTGTTTTCATGTCAAACTGTGTTGCTATTGCTTCTTGAAGTAAACATTAAAGAGACAATACAAAGCAAATAGATTTTTGAGTGTCCAGATTGCAAAACTGCAAAGAAGAAAATATGAACAGACTCAAACAACCATTGTTCTCTATCGGACAAAACTCCCTTTCCGAAGATGGGCATGCTCCCATGTAACTCAAACAGTCATTGCAGAATTGATCAGCCACTGCAAATGAGCTTCACTCTATATGAAGTACAATCAACAGTTAAGGGGTGACCATGCTACCCATTCTTCGTAACACTCTGCTATCTATGATACAGAAGGTGATGTTTCTTCTTTCTGTGGCAAGCCAATGCAAATGTAATTGGCATCATGTGGAAACCTATAGATTGTGCTATGCATTTGAAACCCTGTGAAGGGTGTCAAACTATGTGTGAAAATTAATAAAGGAATGAAAAAACTGAATTCACAATGCGACGTATGAGGGATCAAGATACTACAAGCGGCTACCAGCCAAGAATCCAATGAGTTACATCATGTTTGGGACTAGAGATCCCACCCATCGAAAGCTGTTCCTGCTCTGCCTCTCAAGTCACTCATCCATGTTAGACTTGTTGACCTCAAAAACGGCAGTTTATTGAGCAGGGAATCTGCTTCCTCAGTGAAGGGTGTGTCATCTTTGGAAATAGTGGCATAAGTCTCCACTGCAGACCACAATAAAAAGTCTGCCAAGTCCTCATCGTCCGCTAGTCTCACTCGCCTTTTAAGATAAGCTGCTAAGCTACACACAAGATATGGGTAAGCAATGGAATGAGGAAAAGCACTTCACAGAAGTACATACAGGTAGCACTCTGCGATGGGGGGGGGGCGGAGGGGGGAGAGAGAGAGAGAGAGAGAGAGAATATGTCAGGAAATAGGCAATTCCAGAGCATAAGAAAAATATAATCTGACTATTAAAAACCTCAGCTACTTACTTGCCCAAAAGATCCAATAGATTGTAGCTCAGGCTTGTAAAGGACAGGAATCCCTTCAACACACAAAAAAGGAAGCACAATTATTGACATTCCCACACCTTTGATAAAATTTCCAAATGCATTAAAACATAACAGAGTATTAATGAAATGACATGAACAGTATCAAATAAATGGGTCAAATTGCATATTTGGAAATCAGCACTGTGAACATTTTATAGCCTTTCTTAAAGTTCAGGCATGAATGTAGCCCAAGAGATAGAGTTTACTTTCGAAATTTAGTCCAGAGTAGTCAAGTAATTAGAAGCTAATACAGAAAACTTTAGCATAGATGTTTTATCCAATGAATTGTACAAAAAACCTTGAGAAAATAAACGGGCACAGGAATGCCTAGCAGAGCAATGTTGCTGTGCACATACAAACTTTTGTTGTTTAATATGAGAGCCTCAAGGAGAACTAAACTCCTGAAGTTGTAAGTGAGGCCTCCAGCCACTTTATTACAGTACCAGTATGAACCTTATGGTTGCAAAAAGATGCAACTCTAGTTGGCCAAAGTAAACTAATGCAGACAGAAAAAACCCAGGTGCCAATATCCTAGATTTGCCAAAGTTGTATCTAAAACAAATATAGAGAAAGCACCTCTTGCAATCCCAATTCTTCCATCCCAGATTAGGGTTTGATAAAAGGATGTACTAGCAGCAGTTAAGGGAAGCCACCTGTCCGAACCAGCTAGCCAGGCATTTTCACCTCGAAGCACAAAGGGACTGAACGAAACTAATGGAGGCTGCAAGGGCCTAGGTGTTTGGGAAGGCTGATCAGCCTGGATTTCAATCCTAATCTCAACCCTCTCCAAAGGCTGTAAGGGTCTGGGTGGCCAGGAGAGACAGCCAGCTTGCATTTTAGCCTCAAATCTTGAGCAAAAGGCTTGGAAGACAGAATATTCTGCAAGAAGCTTTCCCAGCCCTGGGTGAGCGAAAAAGCAAATCCCAGAAAGGGAGCAGGAGCTAGAATTAGAGAAAACGTAAGAAGCCAGACTAGATGAGGCCTAAGCTTGTTGGCTATACTTAGCTTTAGACCAAGAGGAGGGCAAGGCAAGCTGCAGGCTAAGTTAAGTAAGGCAAGTGGTGCTGAGTACCTCACTTAGCATCCTGCATTCCTAGATCTTGAGAAAAGAGAAGGAATGAAGGGGAGGGGGGGAAAGGGGGTTCTTTCTAGTAAAGACATGATTTTGCTTGATGGTGTCCAAGCTTCAGCTTCTGGGACACATCCCTGCTAGAAGATGGATGTAAAAGGCAGAGTTAGGACTACATGCAAACGAAAGAAGGCTGAAAGCAAAACCAGTAGAGATCAATTTGATGATAGAAAGGTGTTGTGCTTAGTGACAGTGAAAAGGAAAGGATGAAGTGTAACAAGCAGGAAAACTACATTCTCTTTCTCCATACCTATACATGATGCGTCCTACTAAATGTGGGAGCATGCGGACACTTACCTTGAAACATGATCCACAAAGCAAGGAAAAGAGACATGATCCCCCCCCCCGGGCCCGCTTTCGCTTCCAAGAACTAAAGCTTCGAGAAAACAAAGAAGTGAAGGAAGACTTCGAGTTATTCAACGCTGTGAAGGGATGACTTGATGGGCTGCCTGTGAGCTGTGCCTATGTGCTTCAGGATGGACCCTTCCTTCTCTTGCTGCTGCCGAACTTCCTTGGCTTTTGGGGCTATTGTCTTCCGTTCTGAAGGCCAACCTGCTGCCATACAGTATACCTAGCTGCTATGATGCAGTGTCCATGTTGCCATGCTGCCCTGTAGTAGTCCGTGTGCTCCTGCATGGCTTGTGTGGATGTCCTTGGGCCTGAAGGTTACACAAGTAGACGAGAGAAGAAAGAAGAAGTAACATTACACAATAGCGAGTGAACAACTGACTGAAATTAGATGACCAGCATTCGTACTTACTGCCCTTGTGGCATTATCATGAGTGGAAGGTCTATCATGGATGTCGAAACAGCCTTCTAAAAGGTGAGCTCAAGGAAGAGCTTTCCATCCTCAAATGTTTAAAGTTCAAAATCAACAATGCCCATCAAAAGCATTATTACCCTGATTTTGAGCTCTTCTCGTAGCTTCCCATGTTCTCCCCAATGGAATAAACTGCACATTTTGCATTTGGGTGATGCTGTCCCATGTATGGGCTGAAAGGTGTGTCCTGAGGAGGAAAAGAAAAATGATTATTAACAGCAGGTGGATCTAGCACATGTCGACGCCCAATTAGTTGTTTCTTGTCATTAGCACTTTTCCTGCATTCAGCAACGAATATCCATATTTGTGGCACTAAATTGTATTTTCCTTCTACAAACTAGGTTTCCCTGATGATGAATTCCCACCTTGAGAATGAGACTTGCTTTGAGAAGGATGTGAAGACCCTGCAGCCTTGACCCATTTCTGAAATAGTCCCTTGTGTTTGGTTGCAAATGCTTGATCACCTACCTGTTGGAATAGATGGGTCAACCTGTATGCACCCAAATGAGGAGAGCAACTGGAAGTGACACCTACATAGGTCATGGGGGAGGGAGAGGTGAAAAGGCTGCCACATAGGCAGCACACTCGGTGCCATGTGGGCAGCAAGTAGAAGATCCTTCTTGGTTTTTTAGAGGCAGGGCTGATCAGTCCTTTGGGGATTGCCACGATGCTGCCCTTCAATGGGGATCTTCATGGACCTTTCAAATAGGCCTCAGGGCTGGCATATATGTGACCAAGAAGATGGTCACAAGGGCTGGCCTGACTCAGCAAATGGGGGGTTTATCTAGACCCCAGCCACCCTAGTTGGCCAGATCTGATCGGTCAATTGGCAGGCCCAGGTCAGGCAGACTAACCAGCTGGTTGGCCAACTCCCTAGTTGGCCTTAAAGGCCACACCTCCCAGCCAGCAAAGGGGGCTCTAGATCCCTGTATAACCGCCCCCTTGGGGTGGTGCATTTTTTAAGTTAATCCAGCAGCTCTTTGTGCTGTATAGTGAGAGTGCTAGTGCATCTCTTCTGTCAAACTTCTTCTTCTCATGTGTAGGGAGACCAAGAGCATTAGTGGAAGAGCTCGTGCTACTCGAAGTGGTAGTTCCTGTAGTACTACCATTTGGCGGATTGGTTTCATATTCAAAAACCACATCCCAAAAACCTTCTTTTAACAGGATAATCTTCAACATGAATGCCAAAGAAAATACTTGCATCCATCCAATTGATCCTGTTGTGCAACAGAAGACATATCGTCCAAAT
Organism: Dipteris shenzhenensis; assembly: GCF_047967505.1. NCBI lineage: Eukaryota > Viridiplantae > Streptophyta > Polypodiopsida > Gleicheniales > Dipteridaceae > Dipteris > Dipteris shenzhenensis. The sequence goes on from NC_141612.1 coordinate 34,662,611, forward strand.
TCCAGGACATCATGCAAGTAGAGAACATTTCAAGCTTGTTCCTATCCTTTCACTGAAATTTAAAATTGCCACCCCTTGTGCTTTGACTCAAGTCACCCTATGCACTTGAAACATTCTTTCCACCTCACAATAGGAAAATTCCCAATGCTTGGGAGTCTGACTACTATACCCTTACCAAATGTGCGCAATACTGGCAATACAACTATTTGCTATGGACCATGTGTATAATGCAAATATTTACATAGCAAATATGCAGAAAATAGCTTTAAATCAGCAAGCGATTGTTCCTTGGGATGCATGTTAGGTTACAAATACCTCCAAATCTAGTCCAATCTTGTGCCAAATCTTGCGGGTGACTCAACAAAGCTAATCCAGCTTAGCAATATTGAAGTGGCCTAATGACAAGGCTTGATGATATGGCGATCAGGTCAAAATGCTCCAAAGGCGACGGATGTTATACCATTGGCACACCCGACAAATGAAACTTGAAAGACATATTCGTGGACCTCATTATGAAGATGAGGCCAGAAACTTCCTTCCTAATTTCTCAAGGATGCCCTGTACAACCCTATGTCTGCCAACGTAGAATCATGGACAACATCTAACACGCTAGCTGGCAACATAAAGGTATCCTTTATAGAACAAGCACCCATCAGGTATGGCATAATCAAAGTGGGATGATTGCCCAACATCACTTTGTACAAATGAGTCTGAAATTCAGGAGCGTCATGGTATTGGTTTTTCATATCCAAGAGCATAGACTCTTGTACAATGGAAATCGAGGATACCATGTCCGTCCTGCTGGGAACATCTATCACAGCTCTAAATTGCTAGAATCTCTGGCTCCACCGGACCTGTCGGTTGGATCATTGGGCAGCAGGCAATGTCTGAAGATCAGTTATTGCACATCCCTTAGGACTCTATTTCTTCAAGAAAAACCAATGTAAGTGACAAAAATGGTATCGCACCCTTAACAAAACATGATCTTGATGAACCCTAATATATAATCCTGGAAAAGTATAGAGCGAATATAACCTTGTGTGATTAATCATAATTACAAAAATAAACTGTTATGCGAGTGAGATTTAAGACACTACAGAATCACTAAGGTGAGATTACCTTCAACAAATCAGCAATAGTACTTCTCCCCTGTGCTTGAAAATCCCTGGACTGCTTCTCATTTGCACAACAATGTTGAGCCATCTTATGTACCCTGTCTGTTTGTCCCACGTTTTGCTTCATCATTTCTATGGCCTCTGTCATTTCAGTCATGGCCGCTTCAAGGGCCTGCAACCTGTTTTCTGAAATTTCTACTTTTTGCTTTAAAGACATACTCCACTTACCAGGATGTGTATCACCCGGTGTAGACAGCCCCTTCTTTCTTGTATTCTCACATGTTGCTTCAGTTTTGTAATTTGAAACAGAAAATGGTCCCTCACTTCGGTCTGGCTTTTCCAAGGTTGTCGTAGCTCCAAAGTTGAGCAGCTCAATTGCCGCACGTGACTCGGGAATCCCATGACCAAAGCCTGCCCCTAAGTTCAAAGAATGATTTGCTGGATGATCAAAATGCTTGTGTTTATAGACACTAAAATTGTCTACACACAGACAATCGCTTTCTACATCTTCCAACACATCAACGTGAAATCTGCTTCTTGGGTTTCCCTCAGACAATTCTTGTTGCTCAGTCCATGTTCGCCTTTCCATCAATCTTCTCTGTTTCTCATTGCCTTTTGATCCTGAATTCCCATATTGCTCTGATACTTGATCCTGCTTCTTTGTGCCTTCACACACAGTTCTACAAGTCAAATCCTTACATGGTTGACTATCTACAACCCAAGGGTAGTCTTTGAAATAAAGTTGAATTGCTCTCAGGTTCCAGATTTGCTCCTCCAACTTTGATAGCTGTTTTAAGACAACTTGCCAGTGTTCCTCCACAGCAGCACCTAAATCATGACTTCGCTCAATGTCTCTACTGACATTCACTGATAACCGCTTCACGGTGTTTAAATCAAGCTCCCCCACAATATCTTTTGCCCTGGTGGCCAGATTCTTCAAGAATTCATCTTTCTCATGTGCACTACTGTGAGCATTAACAGATACCGCAGTTGCTCCTCTGGTTTCATAATCAATGTGATCATCTCTGAGCATGGAAAGCCATGACTCAAGCATTTCATCTGGCTGCACTGTTTGGTGGGATTTGTTTGTGTAAATGGACAGTTGCTTTGGACTCTCACCTGTTTCAGATCGTGAAACCGTGCCTAAAATGTCCTCTGAACCTCCCTTGTCGTCTGGAGTTGGAATACCCAGCGGTAGCTCCTGGAAGGCCTCCTGAGCCCCTTCTGAGCTCCTGAGTTTCGTTTCTTTTTCCATTTTGAGAAATCTTTCTCTGTATACATTTACCTCTCTCTCCAGTGCCAGTTTCTCTGTCTCCTGTTTTAGGATAATCTCTTTGAATAGAGTGATAGCCTCCTGATCATAAAATGCTTTTTCCTCAACTATTTGCTGATAGTGTCTAGCCTCCATTTGCAACATTGCCTTCTCCTTCTGAAGCCGAGAAATCACAGACATTGCCTCATTAGCTGCCGTTGCTGCAGCATTCCTTTCTTGCTCTAACTCACAGTACACAGAATTAAGAACCTCTTGCTCTGATCTTGGCACTTCTGTGAGCTTATCTTCTTCAAACATACTCCCAAAATGCCAGACACACACTGGATTATTCTTCTTAGCCAAAACATCAGTGCCTGTCATCCCTGGCCACCTGTCATGATGTAGATCTTTGTCTGCACATTGCTGATCCAATTCCTCTGGCTGAGAAAGGTCAGTGTCAGCTTGTTTTCCTTTCTCTACAGAATGTGCTTCATCAAGGCCCCACAAAGCTGGCTTAATTTCAGAAGTAAGGGGGCCTTTGGAATCCAGGTCCAACTTCAATTGACGCTGCAAATCCAAATCGTGAACACTTTGTGCACATGATCCCTAGAATTTCCTAGTTTCCCTGACCTCTTTGTTTTCATGGACTCTTTGTTACATGTTACAAGTATGTCGTCTAGGTATTGACGAATTACGTCTGGACAAAACTGACAAGTGAACCACTATAACCAAAAAACCTGCATCTCAAACAAGTTGCTACGTATAAATAACTGTGTGTTAGGATTGCTTATTAAAAATTTATTGAATGATAGAAATGTACCCATCCAGTCAGCCTATGAATGCATGAAAAACATGAAGGCTTGCAATATAACGCCGTCATTTTCTCTACACAATCTAAGAAAAGTACCTAAAAAGGTTTCGCACACTTCCAAATGATATCTGCTAGAAATGACCGCTGAAGACTTGCAGACATGAACACCAAGGCGATCCCTACAGCTACTCCAAGGTAGACACGCCGCTAAAATCCAACTTGGCGAGCTGAAATCGACTTCTTGAGGGAAGAACTTAAGGTACAGGATGACTCCCGTCAATTCCGTAAAACCGTATAGTGACGAGTCCGCCCTCAGATGACCTTCAATTGAATGAAAAGTAGAAGCCATCTCTAGTGGATGAAGAAATGGATGGCACCAAAATTAGCCTTGCCTCGATCAAGCTCGTTGGTGTAACTGGAAATTGACAGAACCGAATCGATGCCGGCACATCTGGTCAGCCTCTGGTGCAGTACGAATTTGGGTAGAAAACAAACGCGTCTGTCGGAATTGCAAACCTGGCTGGAACTCGACCGGCAAAATGCGATCAGCGTGGTCGAAAACAAAACATTCTTGCACAAAGATGATCCATGGGTCACTCGTCAAACTACCCAAATGATTGAGGATCATGGAGGATTAAGGAGAGGACTCAGAGGAGGAATTATGTGGGGATTTGTCGGGATTGCAAACATTTCTCGCAAGTAAACCGTAGTCAAACTACACAAATGATTGGGAAAACAGCATTGATAGTGTTCCAGAGGCGTGTCTTTCTACGACTGTGACAGCAAAACTCCAAAACTGTCCTTGGATCTTGACTGATTCCTGATTCCTGATTCTTGATTCTTGATTCTTGATTCTTAATGAATAATTATTTGAATCATTCCTGATTCTTGAGTGAATCTTTTCCACTCATTTCTCATGCCCAACCAACCACCTTCATCATGGGCCCACCCATCTTGCTGTGTCTTTGGCCCTTGGGTGCATCAGTTATTTATTACTACCCAATGTCCACCATGTGGTCATTGCTGCTCACCTAACAACTGCAACCTTCATTTAAGGTTGTGGTTGGCAAGCTACCTCATTTGAACCGCCAAAAATCAACTCTCCCCAATTGTAATAAGTGAAAGGAAATGAATCTCTTTAGTCATTCGTAAGGCCTATCCAAAAAGTTCGCGGAACCAGAAACAGAGGCAGCAACAAAAGAAGAGTAGTAGTAGAAGAGAGGAAGGAGGAAGGATTACAAGCGATGCAAGCATGGAGGTCGGGAGAGAGAGATAGAGAGACTCACTGAAATAGTAAGTTAAATCCCCTTTCAACCCCAACATCATCACTAAAACCTTCCCCAACCGAGGCAAGCCAATAAATCTTGATGTGTATCGTTTATTCCCCACCATCAAGAAAAGGGAGCTCCCCCCCTGCACCCCCCGTCACCCACACCCTTGCCATCTGGCTACCCCTCTTTCCCCTCCACCATTGCCTTTCCAAAGCAGCTAGATGGTGTGGTCAACCCTTTGATTGGTGGCCAACAATTAGGTCTTAGTAAACTTTCTTCTTTATGTTGTTAGAAATTCAATAAAAGGCTATGCCTTTAAATAGGAGAAGCAAAGCTAGAAGATTCAAGTAAAGTTGACGAGTCCAAATGTCTCCACAAGGGAGTTATATTAAGACAAAAACACACTCCTCTCTTATTTAAGAAAAATGAGTGGAAAAGTTAAGTTTATAACAAATGAAGATTATCAAAAAATGTAAAGAAAGAAAGCCAACCTTATTGCTTTTATTAACATCAAAAGGGGAGAATTCTCATGCAAAATCTAGGAGAACTAAAGAAAACTATGATCTGTGCCAAAGAGAAAAAGTTCAAAGAAACTCATGCTTCTAAGCTTAGGAAGGTCAATAAACAAAGAATTAAATTCCATAAGGGGCCAATGGGTTCAATAAAGCAAAACTAATCCATTTCCTCATTCATACTAAAAACAAAGGTTGCATAAATTAGTACTTTCATAACAAACATCCTAAATGAATTGAACCTAGGAAGACTTTTTGTTTCAAGAAAACTAAAAGAGTGAAATGAAAGAGAGCCCAACTCATAAAAGTAACAATATAGCAAACCAAACCAAGAGAACTAAGCAACACTAAGACTTTCTTTTCTGAAGAACCCAAGATAAACAAAAGGTATAAAGACATAAGCCAATAGAGCTCTATGTTCCTCAACTTAAGAGAGACTGAGAGGGAGCCAAGTGTTAAATCAGCACAACTTCACAAATTATGAAGTACTAATGGAAAAAGAAGAATTGTAGAGAGCTCGAGTAGAAGGGAGAAGCTAAAAGAGGAAAGAACCATCTGAGAGGAGTGGACGGCAATGATAAAGACTACTACAAATAAGAATGCATGCATGGATGGAATAAGGCAGCTACGCTAAAACAGAAACTAGGTGGACAAAATAAAGAACTATAACCCTTGAAGAAGGCACACATATGGAAGCACGTGAAGTAGCCAAATGGTGGCCTCTTTCCATGGTTTGTTGGAGCCAAAGTTGCATTAAAGTGGTGATGAAAAGAAAGATGGAGTTCGTAGGCTGCCCCAAAGGGTATTAGGAGCTTTGAAAGAATAAAATGATTGCTATAGAACCTAGAACAAAGCTAGTACAATCAAGGTGTTAACCCCTCCGCACTCAAGATTACTGGAAGCAAACTCTTTGCACCATTTACATCAAGACCATGCCTCACGCAAGATGACCAAAAGGGGATTTTGACCAAGAGAGAGAAAAATAGAGAGAGACAGACAGACAGACAGACAGACAGACAAACAGACCAGACAGAAGCAAAATCTTTGCTCCACAGTGCATTGAGGTGTTAACCATGCCTCACTCAAGATGACCAAAAGGGGATTTTGATGAGGGGAAGAGAGAGAGAGAGAGAGAGAGAGAGAGAGAGAGAGATATTACTGGCTTTGAGAAGCCCCACGGGCCTACGAGACAAAGCACACACCAAAAAAGAGTAGCTTCTGCATCTTTGGGTATCAGAGAGTCAAGGAGTGCACATGGCATCTCAGCTTAAAGTTATTTTAGCATACAACTATGTTTCAAGTCTTACCATAAAGTGGTCTTCATTACATCAGTTTAAGACTAAGAATCTTTGGGTTTGGATTTGAAATCCTTAATTAAAGTTTGCCCATCTTGATAGACCACCCATTTGCATGCTTTGTGTGCTTCCCTCACTTTGGTGTGTTCACTATTCCTTTGTTTGAGTTGAATTAGAGTGAGCTCCAAATCTCAGCTTATGTGTTTGTCTAAGGATCTTAACTCTTGTTGCCCTCCCTCTGAAGTAGACTTGTGCTTGTGTGCCATTTTGATTGATATTGCATATATCATTCTCATCCCATTCAACTTGTGGTATTTCTGTCTTGAGGCATATGATGATGTCTTCTATGGATGTTTTCTCATCATCATGAAGTCACTCCTCTTTCAACCCCCTAATGTGTAAAATCATTTTATTATGCAATCTGTATGCTTGCTCTTTTACTTCCATATAGAGATCAGCTTTATCTATTATTTTACTAACATCAACAATCATCTTGCCTTTGATAGAACTTACTTGATTAGTGATCATTTCCTTAACCATGGAGACAAGCTCTGGTGTTGGTGGAGATACGTTACATTTGTGTAGTACTCTTGGCATAAATTCATATTTTGCACTGCTCTCCACATCTTGTACCTTCCTTCCAAGAGCTGCAAGTTGGAGCTTGAGCACTCGTACTTCCTCTTGCAAGTAATAAATCTGCTCTTGTGGGTCTGGAATGATCCTCTGCTTCTTTAGACATCTTCGCATAAGGGGAGGGAAATGGGAGGGATGCAATGGTCGAGTAAGAGACCCTGCTGGCTAAAATCAAGGTGAAGGTCTTGACATTGGGTTCCATGGTGGCCTGTGTGTATTAGGTACCCCCCTTGCTTGGACTAACCCTCGGGTTGGGGAGGGTTAGGGCTTAAACTTAAGGCAGGGTTGGACTAACCCTCGGGTTGGGCAAGGTTAGGGCTGAAACTTAAGGTTGGGTTGGGGTTTCAAAGCAACTCCGGGTTAGGGTTTGAAACTTAGCTCAAAGGATAGAGCTAAAGGTAAAAAATGCAGTTCGCATCGACTAGCAACTGAGGTGACAATGAGCATGCGGAGCTGACAGCAGCCGATTGCAAGACAAAATCCCCATGCGATTGGTTGGCTGAGCCAAGGCAAGGGAGCTAAGAGCATGCAAGAGCTAAGAGCAAGCAGAAGCTAAGAGCAGGCAGGAGCTAGGAGCAGGCAATTGAGGAGGGAGCTAGGAGTAGGTGGCTGACGCGAGAAGGCCGGCCTCGGAGCTGAGATCTGGGAAAGATGAGATTAGGCAACTGAGAGAGCTACAAGATGAGAGAGAGCTGAGAGAGCTATGAGAGAGAGCTATAAACATTGTGAAATTGAAACTACGGCGAATGCCAGCACCTCCACATGCGAAAACATTTCACGAGAAATGCAAATCCAAGGACCCAAAATTTGTGTTGAATGCTGGTACAAGCACCTCCACATGCGGAAACATTGTGAAACTGAAATGAGTAGGCTTCCTTCAATGAGCTGTCTAACTATTTAAACAAAGGAGATGTTTCCCTCCCTATGCTGAACCCATGAGACTTGTGGAATGGGAACAACTTTTCGGCTGGAACGCAAGATGAACATTCCATAGCTCCATGGGACGTCTGCAGCATTCACATGGTTGGCTCTTGGAGGTTCTTGTGGAGGTGTGTTTTTATCCGAAGGAACCTGGTTTGTGGGTCTGGCTCCTCTGGCTAAAAATGCACCCCCGAAGGAATGATATCCCCCGGCCTACAGATTGCTAGATTGCGGCCAACCCTTCTCTTTGAACATCATTCATGAGTATCAACCTACATCCAATCCGTAGGCTATCCATAGGAATGAAATTCCATGGCATGAAGATTGCTCAACAGCCTCCATGCAAGTGATTGCACATTTGCTGAAGGAACGATATTCCCCTGCCTACAAATTGCTCGATTGTGTCCAACTCCATCTCTTTCATCGTACCCACATGCATCAAATCCTTTCTCAGCTCTAGTAGGCTATCCAACTAGCTACTACATCCACCACCTTCGACAGGCGAAGGCATATTTCGAGTCATTCCTGATTCAATGAAGTATGGTGACCAAAGGGTATACCTATGTATGGTCCTCAGCTAGCAAGCTGTAGCTGCTACCCCTCTTACGAAATTCCCCAAATGCACTCCCACATGAACAAAATTCCTCTGCATGAAGATTGCTCGATAGCCTGTGGCGGCAAGCTCCTCCCTGTGCCTTAATTCATTTTACCTACCTGTGTCTATTTTTTCCCTTCGACTCATTTCGCCAAATCTACCTGAGTAGATCCTTCGTGCGAATCATTGCATATTTGTTGAAGGAACGATATTCCTCGGCCTGCGAATTGCTCGACTGCGTCCAACTCCTCCCTTCATCTCTTTCCTGCATCAAATAATTCCTCATCTTGCCGCTGTCCAGTTGGTTGCTGCCTCTACCACCTATGACAAGAAAAGGCATCATTTGAGTGGTATATCTGTGTATGGTGACCAAAGGGTTGGCTTTTGGAAGTTCCTACAGAGGTGCCTTTTTTATCGAGCGGGACCTCATTTCACCGGGTCTACCTGAGTAGATCCTCAAGAGGCCTACCAAAACTGACTGTTGTTTTAGTTGCAATAAAGACTTTAAGCGAGTCATTGCATACTTTGCTAAAGGCATCATTCAAGTCATTTGGGGTCTCAATCCCGACTTCATTCCCAAAATTGATGTAATTTGAAATAGCTCCCTCTTCTCAGACTTCTCCCAAACCCATTGTTCATGAAACCGAAGTTGTAGCATAATTTTCTCGCATAGTTTTTACATTGAAGGCATTTTTAAAATTTTATCTAGCCTTGCGAAATATGCTCCCACCATAAATTGTTTTGTGTTTGATTAATTAATTAAGCGCCAGCGGGGGGGGCAATATAGCTTGGTATAAGGCGTTAATCTCCAATTAACACAAGTTAAGTGGCATGAATCGGCAGCCACATGGCATGGATCGAAATGACGACTACATGGCACTCCATGTGGCCACCTCCCACATGGTTTCTTGAGTGAGGTTCTGGAGACCCGCAATTAGAATATCTTTCTTGAGATTTTGCGGCCAGTGCCACTATACAGTGTGAAATTGAAAGTAATAGGCTGCTTCCGTTGAACCATCTTACTACTTGAACAGACGAAATTCATTTATCACCATCCAAAATTCGCTGCGCATCTTTCATACCCTCTCTGCTTTTGCCAACATCTACCCACGAGCATCCTTGTCCTCTGAGATGGCCAACATGTACCCATGAACCTTTAATGAAACACGTTACTATCTACGATCCCTTCTAGAGAAGTTTGAAGAATATGAGCTCGAGATGAGGGAAGAAGCTTCCATCCAGGAGGGTATGATACGTGGATGGTTGTTTGATTTAAATTCTTCAGAAACGATGAATATTCCTACACTATTTCTTGGTTTCATTGAATCATGTAACTGTCATGCATTTCCCTATGTATCTATTTTCACTTTGTTAATATAATATCGCCTTCCTTGTGAGGAATAAAAAAAGATGGTGCATGAGAAGCAGCTACCATAAACAGCGTGCACAAAAATATAAGGGCTTTTTTTTAAATTTTCCTTCCTTCCAAGTGCAGATAAGACTGTGCATGAATAACACCTACCAAGCCTAAGCAGTGCGGACATGAATATCACGTGAAAAATAAGACTATGCATGAATAACAACTAGCAAACCTAAGCAGTGCAGACACGAATATCTCCTTTCTTTCGAGGTGGAAAAAAAAAGTGTTCTTGAATAGCGCCTACCCTAGAACAAATTTATGATTGAAACATGCTCAATTACATTCCAAGGGCCAGCTCTCCATCCCAACTTTAGATAACGTTAGAGGCCAACTAACACATACTGTGTTGGGTCTACGCACACTAATCAGTGATGCTATTTGTGTGGTTGAAATGGTTGGCTGGTGAATGAACATGTCTTCACTCTTACGCAGTCCTAGAACAGAAGGAAACATGTAGTACAAGTGCTTGAGGGCCAAATATGGTTTTTAAGCCACCTCTCTTTTTGGAAATCAGGACAACTACTAAAGGGCTCTGTGTTGACATGCACTTCATAGGTGCCTCCACTATCACTAAACATGGAACACACAACGTTGAAGGGGGGCTCTATTGCCATCTTTGCAGATACCACTGCATTCATCTCCTCCACACTTGCAATTCTCTTGGAGGCCTCCTTTCCTTTGAAATTTTGTGTCTCCATTTGGACGGATCTTGTAGCTACAGCACTGTCACTTTGCCCTATCGAGGTTCTATTGTTGGGCAGGATTGGGGGCAGGCTCTGTTGGTTTGCCCGAGGACACCGCTTCAACCCATGTTGACTTCACATATTTTAGCTTGAATCTAGCTCATTGCAAACAACATATCTCCCCAAATTGTTCCTACATCAACCAGCCAAAACTCTGAAAGTGTTGGTTTGTACAATAGAATACTATCCACATGCCATGTGTTCTCCCAATCATCTACACAAAACCACATCCACTGGGGTTTCAATCCACCGGGGCCAGGATGATGTCGTTTAGAGAAGAAACAAGGAGCCACCACTCCTTGAGAGCTTTGTTCTATATGGTGACCACACTTCCTCTTATCAACTGCGCCCAAACAACGGATCGAAGTTTTGTGTATTGCCCACATACAACCGTTCATTGCCTCCTCCACGAGACTAAGGACCTCCTCTCTATTGGGTGTAGCGATTGGTGTGGGAACCTCCTCTCCATCATTTCTTTGCAAAGGGGTGTCTGAGACATCCGGCCCGTGCACTTCATTCGATGTAGGAGCTTCCCTAGATCGGATTTTGCATGGTCTCCCTCTTTTCTTGTGTTCCCTTGTCTCCATCATGTGCCTAGGCTTTTGAGAGTTGGCCGCATGTGTTGAAGACTTGCTTGTCTTCCTTTGCATAGTCTCCTTATCTCCATGCAAAACTCATTCATCTTCAAACATTGGTGTACCTGCTTCTACCACTTCATGTATCATCTGTGCAACCTGTGGCGATGATGGAGTTTGTCTATTGGCCACCCTCTCCACTAGATCTTGAAGACTAGGCCCACTGACAAATGTGTTGATGGAGAAGATGGTGGAGGAGACAACTGGTAAGCCGCACTTGGCTCACAAGATCTGGAAGGTGGTTGGTAAAAAAGGAAGAATTGCCAAGGTGCATGTCTCTCAAGGGGTCCCAATTGCCCCGGACGAATCATTCCAGAGTATTGTTGTTTCTCAGTTTGGGAGCAACAAGAAGGTCAACTCCGCCCTTGGACGTCTCGATCTAGCTGCCAAAGAAGTCAAGAGTCATTTACAAGTGGAGGAAATTGCCATGCAAGTTGATGCAAGACCTTCAGCGTCAATGCTGCTAGAGTTAAACGTTTGGAGGAAGACCTACCTAAAGTGTACCAGTGAAAGTGGGTTTTGGAGGAGAATCGATTGGAGAAAAAAGTCTACCTAGCACATACGTATGTTGCTTTGCACTTTGGAGGTAGTGCATTTGCCATGTCAGATACACAAGCATCATACAACATTATCTTTGACTTGTATCCTTCCACAGACAACCAACTACCATGCATGCTCTCTGCAAGGTTTATTCTTGGTGTTTGTGCTTCCTTCAAAGGACTCTTCACCACCTAATCAAACAATCACAAGTTGTCAGACTGGGGTGCATCCCTCACTTAAAAAACAGAGCCCTCACTTAAAAAACAGAGGACACACGGTAGTTTTTTCAGGGATAGCATCCTCACCATAGCCATTACATTTCCCTAGTGTGCCAAATGCCCATGGATGGAATACCCAACCTTTGGATAGCTCCACTATGCCACCACCTCCTTATAGCCATGCTTTGTATGGATGCCTCTTGCTTTGTCGCATTGGTTCGCCATCTTTCACACTTTATCATATGCTCTACATGCAGAGACTCCTTCACAAACTTTCTTGTGTGCTTCTGCAGACTTTGTGCCCAGTGGAAAAGGTAGGTATGTTCTCGTCCCAGCATAACATTTTTGGGGCCACCATTGAACACCATCCTCACTACATTCCAGTTAGCGCTAGCCTCGTCTGCCACCATGAAGCCATGGAAATCCACTGCTAGGTAGTGCGACTACTTCAGTGTACCATTAAGCAACTCCCAAAAAAGGACTTGGCTTTGTGTATCCTCCTCTTTCACAAGTGGCTATGGTCATCAATTCTTGGACGCTGATATGTGGGAAAATTCAAAAGGAATGAAATCACAACACCTTGCATATCTGAAATGAATTTGTAATTACCTGAAGTTGTGCTCACCTTGGATCATATAAATGGCATGCCATTGTGCTCCACCCAATGACTCTATGGGTATGATCAAACTGCACCCATGATAGGCAAAGGTCTGCATTGCCACTACGCCTCATGTAGTTCACCAGATCCACCCCAGAAGAAGGGCCTTGGTTGACATCTTGAACAAGAAGCAAGTCCTTGCCTAGGAAATCTACTACCATAAACCCCTTTCCTAGCAGTCGAAAAACTTCCTTGCCCATGTTTTGAAACCTCTCCACAAATGTTCCATTCCCATCCCCTAAGATTCCATCCGAGATTCCACAAAATGGATTTTTTATGAGAGAGAGAGAGAGAGAGAGAGAGAGAGAGAGAGAGAGAGAGAAGGAGAGAGAGAGAGAGAGAGAGAACATTAGAGAGGCCAGGGGCTAGTAGAGAGAGAGAGAGAGAGAATATGGAGAGAGAGAGAGAGAAAGAGAGGTGTGTGTGTGTGTGGAAGACTTGACAACACCCCTTTGCATAGTGAAATGACCAGAGATTAAAGCCCGAGAATGGAAAAGAAAGCAAAACATATTGCATTAAAGGAAACGTTTAAATAAGCAGGTGAACCCCAGCAGTGGGAAATTTTGTAAAAATGATTTTGCACGAAGTGCATAAAAGTAGAGCTTTGACAAGTCCTAGCAAGCATCTCTTTTATTGAAGAGGGGAGTTTGCATACTTGCCACCATCCAACAAGAAAATTGGTAGAGCCAGCTTTAACCTTAGTTGGGAAGATAGGTGTCATAAACACCCGTCCCTTGTTATTGGGGCCACAATAAAAATGAAATCTTAAACACGAACTTATCAAGCTTGCTATAGACCAGTAAGTGTAATAATAATTGCAGTAAACATGTGCTTATTAGAAGAGTGTTGAATAAAAGCAACATAACTTGGAACATTGTACAGGTTTAAAAAGTATAAAGGAGGTGAATGTGAAAGAGGAAAATGGGGATTCAAAGAATTCGTTTTGAAACAAAGCGTAGAAAAGATTTAAAAAAATTAAATACTAATTAAAAATCTAAATAAAATTAAACATTAACTAGAAAATTAATTGCTAGGGTGGTGTATGAAGCAACAATGGTTTTACTCTAACAACCTATGAAACAAAGAGGTTTATTTTAATATGATATAGAAGCCAAATAAATTTTCTATAGACCGTGAAAGAGACTTAAAGTAAAATTCTAGCATGGAAGAGGTAATGTCTAATCATAGGATGCTTTAATAACCACCATACTGCAATAATGTTAAAAATATTAGGTAAAGAAAATGGAAAAAAGGAAGGGGGTAAGGTATATGGTGGGATAAGGACTATAAAAAACAATCTTTTCAGATAATCAAATAAAATAAGGGGTAAGAATAAAATTTGGAGGGTAATAAGGAAAATAACGAGGAATAAAGTAACCTTTGCAAGCATTTAATTACACTAAGATTAATACGGGACATAGCAAGTATATAGTCATAAGAGGGGAGATGAAGAGAAACATTTCAAAGATGGCAGGATTAAAGAATTAAAGAAATAAAAGAGACGATTAATTAAAAAATTAAAGAGAGAGAAAAAAGGGTTAAGGAGAGGCATATTTTAAAGAGATATTAAAACAAGGGGGGGTTAATGTGTAAAGAATGAAATGAAGGAAGGGATAGAAATTAAGTGAAGGGGTCGGGAGGGGGGTAAGCAAAACAAACAAGGTGAATGACGTTCCAGTGGCTTGCCCCGCCGCAAGGAAAAGAGGGGGAGCGAGCGAGAACGAGAGAGAGATGACTTCCGACCAAGGAGAGAGAGAGAGAGAGAGAGAGAGAGAGAGAGAGAGAGAGATTGCCTTGAAATAGGAAGAGAGAGGAAGAGGGAGGAAAAGTTGCATCTCATGCCACCTATTTTTTCATAAATTAAGAAAACAAAATGGGCTTTTTTGCTTCTCCCTTCACTTAGTCCTACCCTTCAGGCAGGCCAAAAGCAAAAGATAAAAATTCCATGAGTCCATCATTGGAGACGGTGAAGATGGGACATGGCTCGAAAGCCGAGAGAAAGGAATGGCTTTTAGAAGAGAGGCTTAGAGAGTTGATGGAAAAGACAGTCGAGCGAACGGATTTCGAGGAGACCACACGAGTTTGCGGGATACCAGGGAAAATCTCAGGGTTGCAAAACAATTACTCGAGAGTAGTGAAGGTATGGATGAGGGAAATATTCACGAGCATCATAATTGATGTGCATGATAGGGAACGGCGGCAACTAGGGAGCTACAGTCGAATAGTGGACATGCCTCGGAATAGCACGCAAAAGGCAGAGATGCCAGAGCATACAAAAGGTGGTCGAATGGGGGCAGAGCATAGAGGTGTTTAAGGATTGGACAACGTAGTAAGTAGAGTAAGCAACAATTTAGAGGCAGCCAAGTAGGGAAGCATAGGATAGGCATGGGTTTATATAGGTGTAGATAGGATTGGAAGTTGGGGGAAGGGGGGGGGAGGGGAGGGGAGGAAGGGGGGAGTAGAATTCAAGCAGACGCTAGTCGAGTGGGGGGTTGGGAGGTGGAGAGTATTAGTCGGGTTAGGGGTTAGGGAGAAAAGGTGAAAGGTTAATTAGGAAGTAGCTAGGTGTTAGATTGGGTTAGTTACGGGTTGGCTAGAGAGAGAGAGAGAGAGAGAGAGAGAGAGAGAGGGAGAGGGAGAGGGAGAGGGAGAGGGAGAGAGAGAGAGAGAGAGAGAGAGAGAGAGAGAGAGAGGGGGGGGGGGGAGAGAGAGAGAGAGAGAGAGAGAGAGAGAGAGAGAGAGAGAGAGAGAGAGAAGGAGGGAGGGAGAGAGAGAGAGAGAGAGAGAGAGAGAGAGAGAGATTAATGTCCTCAAGAGGCCCCATGGGCCTATTGGACAAAGTACAGCAAATGGAAAGAAACTCATACAAGCCACAGAGGGTTGAAGAAAAGGGTATGCTAAGGCACTAATGAGTGATATGCTAAGCTAAATTATCTCATAAATGAGAAACTGACACTCAGTAGCAAAAACTGGCACCGTGGTAGCTCTTTGGAGGGCTATAAAGATATCTTGGATTTGCATCTATCGGGCTATCTCACACTATGGTAGAGGGTGTGGTCTCCTCAACCTTTGTATCTAAAGAGCTATTTCAAGAGTGACTCCTTGTCTCTGGCTGTCTCCTCTGAGGAGGGAACAGGTGGGTCGAACCTCGATTATACATGCTCTGGTTGCTAATTGTGGCATGTATGGACATTGTATCCCTCACTCGGTGGTACTATGTCATTTCTCTTCGTTGATCCATGCTACTTGCATGTCTACTAACTACTTCTCCACTCCACTATGTCCAAGGGCTCTAACTCAAATGAATAAAATTCCCTGACATGTCATTGTGATCGGTCTGCGTCCTATGGTGCTATCAATGTTTGCTACTGTCTGTTCTATCATAGTAGCATCTCTTTGTGATGTCACATCTCAATCAAATAGAGCCCACACCTGATCATGGAAGTGGATCAATCCATGAGAGTGGAACCGTAGCCATACCCCTCCTAAAAGAGGCACTGATATCGCCCCTGGATCTCATAATAGGCTAGGAAGATACACAAGGAATGCTTCTCTATGTCAACTGTCTATAGTGTACTAACCTATAGATCCACTGCTCTTTAGCTATGCCTGCAACTCTCCCTACCTAGATCCCTAGCTAATGTGATCAGATCCGCATCTATCCAATGGCAATCGTCAGTGCATGTGAGACTCCTCTATCATCAAGGTACTAGGGCTTGATGATGAGTCCATCCTCCGACACTCTTAGGAAGTGATCACGATAGAATTGAATCTTGGTGGGGAGCTCTTGGTTCCCTCCCCAAGTTCAAGATGTATAGAGCTGGAGGAGGTCTAACCATATGATACAGTTAATCTCATCTCAAGGGATTGACTTGGGTGGCTAGAGGGGGGCAGTCATGGCTAATTGTACATGTACTATATCTGATGTGGGATTGAGGGCTTGCTCTGAATCATCTCGAAACCCATAATCACCTATAGCCACTCAAATATCTTCCACTATGCCTCACTAAGAGGTCACTCCCCCAGAAAGGTCTTGTGTACATGCCAGGGTGTCAAAAAGCAAGATCTTCATTAGTAGGTCCTAGAAGTGCACCTAAACCTCGTGTGAGTCGTGCTCTAGCCACATGTACCATCCTATAGATTGGCCCTATGAAGACTATCCCCAAGTATGCACAGGACTACACAATCTCTATTGGCTCACCCGATAAGTGAATCTATGTTGGTGTAGTACAACACGGTGTTGAAGATCATAACCTTGATCTTTTGAAGGTCGACTGTCAAGTCCCTCTCCCTACAAAACACCTAGACTAGTGCCTCCACTTGTCTCTATAGCTCCTCTATAAAAGATGATATAAGGATTTTGTTGTCCACATATATCAATATTTGTATCATCGAGTCGGCCAACAGTGATCGCTCACCTCGTAGGTAGTCAATATCTATATCATCAAGTCGGTCAGCAGTGATCCCTTGCCTCCTAGGTGGTCAATAAAAGATGTGATCTCGTCAATGTAGAGCCCAAAGAGGGTCAGTGAAAGCGGGCATCCCCACTTACTCGATGCTGCTCTCAATCCAGTTTGATAGACCCCCCGAGGCTCAAACTCTCCCTCTGATGGAATTGTATAGGCTAATCACTCCCCAAATCAAAACCTCTGATGAACTCATATAGGCTCATCACTCCCCAAATTGGAGCCTCTCTCCTGAAGCCTCCTAATCATGTGGGAATGTGATAGAGTATCAAAGTCCTTCAAAAAGTCTACAAATCAAGCAAAGACTTTCTAGCACCTCAATTTCACCTCCTCAATGATGGCCCTAAGGGTGAAGATGTGATGAAGGGTGGGGTGCTATCGGCGAAAACCTGCCTATCCTAAAGCCCATTTCCCATGTGCCTTTGTGTGGCTATTGACCCATAGATCTTGGCCAAAGTGTGACCAATCATAACAGTGTAGTAGTTCCCAATGTCCATGGGATCTCATGCTTTGCATACGAGCACAATGATGGTAGTGCTCCCAGTAGATGGGAACCCATGGCATATAGCATGGTTGAACATCTTTGGTCAAGCTCGGATCTCCTACCCATGTGCAAAATGCTCAGTCCGTAATCCCTCGTGATCTTGAGCTCTCCGGTTATGGAGCTAGTAGAGGGTGCTCCATACATTTTGGGTAGTGAACAGACGACATGGTAGCCTGAGCATGGAAGATATTGTTAGATATCAATGCTCCACTCTCGTGTAACTACGCGGGAACCAACTAACTCTACTTATAAGCCCCCCATATGAGGAGAAGGCATTTGAGTAGCTCGGTTATCCTGTAGGTCCTGGATTGGGACACCAAATGGGGGCCATGTGTGGCCTGATGGCTGGACGGCTTTAGATAGAATTGGCACACTGCCAACTGGGCTACATGCAAGTGTGGGAAGGCATCCCATGACTGACCGCACTGAGGGTAGACGGAGCATTTCCCAAGGCAGCCCACTCTCGGGTTGTGGGGCCCGTTTGGACCCCCAGATGATCCCGGATGAACAGCAACCGTAGGTTAGTTGCTCTATTCTGCGCCACGGTTCTAACGTGTGGTCGGTGGCCTATTTCGGGACCGAACTCAAGTCGGCCATTTTGGGCCGATTGGGTCGGTCTCCCAATTGGGTCTAACCGACTATGACTGGTGGCTATATAAGAGCAAGCCCATGAAGCCCATAATCATCACTAGCTACAGCAACCCTGATTCCTTAGCATCCAGCCTCCGTCGTCCTCTACTGTTTCTAGCATGCCATCGAAGCTTCGCACACAGGAGCACACGGCTGGGAGGCAGCGCCATCTATTGTATCAGTTTTACAGTAATCAAATTTTTGATTCTCCATACTATCTGCTTTTCTCTCTTGCATACGAGATCCTGTTATCTGTTGAGCACAGATGACGTACTGTTTTCTTACAGATATATCACGTGGTGTCTGCATCGGGACATCATAGAGTGAACTCTCACGTGTATGCCAAACCCTTGGATCCGTGATGGGAAAAGGTAGCTTCCCCTCAGATAGAAGTTTCTATCCAATGGTAGGGTGCCCCCCTCAAAAATATCGGATCACTTTCTCCATCTTGTGTGTGAGGAAAGCCTGCTTCTTATGACATCGTGCAATCCGTGCACCGCCTATGTCACAATATGGCCCAAAGCTCACTCACATGTAAGGAGAAATCTCATCTCTATGCACTCATCATCATACCAAGGATTCTAAGGCACCATCCCAATTGGGGCATGTGTTGCAAAACAAGTCATGGGGAAGGATCTAGCTACCACATCTTGTATCACTGAGACAAGGGTGTGCAAAGCACAGGTGAGGTTTGCATGATCTCCAAGTATATATGGGAGCTCACGAGCTAGATGGATCATGTAGACTAGATCAAGAGCATGATCAAAGTGTACCTAGACATGGGCGGGTGTGGGGGGGGCTCTCTCCAGCTAGCATGATAGTTGAGATGATAAAAGCCAAATATGAGTGTTCAGTGCCGAGCGGGTGGGAGGCACAATGAAATCTTGTTTCCATGATACAAAGACCAAGGGAACCATGAGATAATCCACTGTACTAGTCCCTCCACCATATGGGAAGCAAGTGATGTTGCCATAATACAACCATCTCTAGAGATCGTTATATATGATCATGTTGTGGACAACTCCCAGCTCAAGTAGATTGCAGCACCCATATCCTATCACATGTGGTGCATCTGCCAAATGTCTCACTACCCTGAGCTCTACTCATTATTATTTTATCATAGAAAATACACTATTCTAAGAGGGTGATTTCATTTTTTGCCATCCTCATAAACAAATGGTGTATATTTTTACAAAGCCACTAAGTGGGTCAACATTTCCTTAGGTGTAGCCAAACATGAAACTATTTTCGAGGCCATTTTGGGGCTGTGACGTGACACGCTCTTGGGTGAGATTTTGAATTTGGGGCGAAGCACTCTCGTAAAAAATTTCCCGACGTCATGATGCCACATTGGGGCAATAATGAGACGCTATGTATCATTCTGAACACTACAGCGATCAACACATGGTAGCTTTTCCCTGCTTCACATAGCACAGCAGTCTCTAGCTGACCACCTATCATTGCGTAGCCTTTTCCCACAGCTTTACCACCTGTCACCAAGCAGTGCGTCCATGTAGATTATGAAAATTCAAGGTTGGCTTGGAGTATTTTTCTAAATGTATCTCCATGCAACCACCGCGGTGGGTTGTTGGGGCTATTTTAGTGCTATTTTGGTCTTGAACTAAGGAAAATGTAGTCCTACTTTACTGGTATTTTAGTCCTTGTTGCAATAAATCTTAAATGAGGGCAAACTGAGCCACTGCAATGACTAGAGGCCTAGTGGTGCCATCCAAATAATCAACTACAATTCATTGAGTAAAAATTAAGCCAAAGAGATTACATCTACATCCAATAATAGTTAACAACAATTTATACTGAGAGCCTTATGGAGCAAAAATTGAACAAAAGATCTTATATTTATAAAAACTTAGCAATTGTTGAGAGACTTAGAGGCCAAAAGATTACATCCAGCAAGCATAACCACTCAGCCATTGCTGAGTGGTTTATATGAAAATTAACAACAATTTATACAGAGAGCCTCATGGAGCAAAAATTGAAGAAAAGATATTACATTTGTAAAAACTCAGCAATTGTTGAGAGCCTTAGAGACCAAAAGATTACATGTAGTGAGCCAAAAGATCATTGAGACCCTTATAGGCCAAAAGATTACATCCAACCATTGCTAAGTGGTTATGAGCCTCATTGAGCAAGAGGATATTTGTACAACTCAGTATTGCTGATTGCTGATAGCAAGAGGATACTTGTACAACTCAATATCAAATTCATTCTATGCATCAGTGTGCCCAAAGAGGAGCAATAGCATGATTCACCAAGTCTTTATATGCCTCATTATGTAAATAGTTGTTATTGATAATAAGCATCCTTTTACTCGGCACTCGATCGCACTACTGCGTATCATAAAAAGGTAGCTGTAACCAAAAATGAGCATGATCCAAATGCAAAAGCATAATCAACCCACAAATTACAAGTAAATGCATTATATTGATGCACACTAAGAATACATCAATGATCGAGTTGGGCCCAATAAGCTGATTGAGCGTTATGCTAAAATGTGTAGCCAAGAGACAAAGGTTGTGCCTCTTTCCAAAGGTCAACAAGACTAAACAAAAAAGTGGTTGGTCCACTACACAAGCTCTGAGGCCAGCATATGAGTATGACCAAATGTACTATCTTGTGGTTATGGAGAATCATTAAAATCCCCACAAGGAAATGCATTTTGCCTCTAAGGATGTTGCTACATAGCTTGCCAAATTAATGCTCTATGATGGGATGATTTGTAGTGCATAGATAGAGGCAAACTCAAGAATTTCTCTAGTCAAAAGGCATTGCATAAATATCCATCAACCTTCTCGATCGTTGAAATCCATAATAGGCTGCAAAACATGTTTTACAAGAATGACAGCTCTAGAAAATGCATGTTCACCCACATAGAAAAATTCATAGCCCGCAAAATGCCCCGTCTGGCTTGTATAACCATGTTGATTATGCTCCTATAAGGCCACTATACTAGGCTACAATCTCTTTATATATGCCCATACAATTTGCCATTTTTACAAGTCACATAACCCATGTACATTGTAATTCAAGCATTTGATTTGTGCCAGCATATTGATATATCTACATATATATACAAACTCTTTCACACAAACAAAGGTGCAAATCAAGATTGCATGTCAACCTCAATATCCAAGACATAACCTGACGTGACACTAGATCCTAGGGGCCAAACAATAACAAGGCACTTCATCTTCCACAAAAAGAGTAAGATTGGCTGTCATTGTAGCCCAAGTAACACCCATGTTAGAATTCGCAGCTGGAGTATGTCCCCATTAGATGATGCAACAACCCATCTACAAGGTGGAAGAGGCCTCCTAGTAGAGAATATTTTCTTTGGATATTGCCAAACTTCACTTGAAGTTTTCTCCTTGGCTTTTGCTTGAGCTAGAGAAGGTAATTGAGCATGACTATGGCCAACATGAGGGACTCTAGCCCTAGACAGTAGTGGCTAGTTGATTTATTTTATTTTAGTGCCTAGAGGTGCCAGGGGCTGTTGAGAGATCACGCTGAACATCATGTGATTACATGTGCATAGCACTGACACATATAGAGTGCTATAAAGAAAATGGTTAGATGCCCTAACCCTAACCCTAAATGGGTTTGTATATATTCTACATTTTTAACTAAATCTACTGTACAGTTAGTCATTTGTGGTGTGCTCTCTAGCTGTGCCCTTTCTCCTCATCTCCACTCTTCTCCTCTCCCCTCTTCATATTTTGTCATGGTATCAGAGCTTCCTTGCCTTCCGTTGAGGCACTGCGATCCGTATGTGAGAGTTAGAGAGAGTGTGATAGATCGAGAGATTGAGAGCTTTCAAGTGTTCTCTTCCAATAAGAGAACTTCTGCATTGAGAGAAATTCAGTTCATCTCTTCTTCCATTCATCTTTGAGAGAGAGAGAGGGAGAGATAGTTTTCATTTTCTTTGTGAGAGAGAGAGCTTTGAGAGACTCTAGAGGCCTGACTTAATCCAAAGCTTCTTCATTCTAATCGCTTCCACAAAGCAACCAATCTCCAAAGAGCTACAACATAGCAAAGAAAGTGGTCCACAAGTTACAACGAGCCACCAGGCAAGAGTTCATGGGACAGCTACCAATTAGAGCTAAGCAAGCTCCGAAGGCTAACTAAATGCAACGGGGCCCCTTCTACTCCAGCCTCACCAAGCCTCCAATAACCTACAGGCTCCTAAGACATAGTGCCTTTCATAGCAACCCATCTTCTAAGCTGACGAGTGATAGCCCCTCTTGCAAAACGACTCTTCCTCATAACTCATCTACGCCATAGCACCTTCAGTGCTATGGACCCCTAGAGCTAGGTGGCTCCTACATCATCTATGAAATGACTGCATGCAACGGGCACCCAAGCTCACAAGATGGGCAACAAACCCCACAATCTATCAGTCGACTCTACAACTCCAGGGACATCTTGCCAACTAACGAGCTCCTCGTCGTCGCCAGTAGACAACTAGCATAGCCACAATAGCTACCTCAATGCTCCACGGTGCCCCATCATCTTCCACCCTGCAGCCCATCGTCGTGCTCCTCAGAGCTCTCCCCTAAGACCTTCACAAGGTCCTGTTAGGTGGAAATGCCACATGGCAGATAAGGGGGTTAGTCTTATCCCCTGGTTCACCACACAATGGTTAGAAGGTTACCGCATGGCAGCCTTATCATCCACATCACCTAGGGTTACCTAACCCTAGGTACATTTAACTACACCTCGAGTGCCACATCAGCAGACTTAGGAACTACCATGTCATCATGACACGTGGCACATGACACCTTAACATGCCACGTGTGCTACCACCTCAGCACATGCCACATAAGCAATGCCATGTCAGCACCCCAGTGCCACCTGTCTAGTCATCATGACACATGGCACATGCCACCTCAGCACGCCATGCCACTGCCACGTGTGCTACCACCTCAACACATGCCACATAAGCAGTGCCATGTCAGTACCCCAGTGCCACCTCACTTGTCCAATGAGCACACACACACTGTGCACACACTACATGTGACCACACCTGCCACCTTAGCATAGGGCTTCACAAGCACACCTCTTGCTAGGCACAGCCATTGCATGAATCAAAGCCAACAACAATATACTGTGACAATCAATCGGCTCAAGCATTGGCCAAGAATCCAGTATATCACTCTAGGACAAAGCACATTGATGTCAAAGAGCACTTCATCAGAACAAATGTCTTAATATGAGAGTTATAGTATCCTTAATATGTCCTAATATGGGAGTTATGGAATTTTTACTTACTTGTTTTTCTCCCTTATTTTCTCACAAGGATTGAATAGGTTTATGGAGACAAAGTTGATTTTAATACTAAAAAAGAAAGGAAGGCAACGAGAATACTAAAAATTACCATATAAAAAGAGAAGGGGTTCTTATAGTCCTCTAACTCCTATAAATTAGAGCTCTTATAAGGTACCCTTGGACCGTTTGTGATAAATGGTGAGAAGGTAATTGCCATTGCATTGTAATATGGCAACCACTTATAGTTAACACATAAGAGGGTGGTACCATGCTTTCCTTACTCTCTCGCATCAATAACATGCATTAAACGAGAGGAATGTTGTAAGAATTCAGATTAAAAACATGAAATTTTGAATGGACCAGTAATTGAAAATATTATATTATAATATATAATATATCTTTAACCTATTAACCACGGACACCCAAAAAAAAAAAAAGAGGACACGATCCTGCCACATGTCACAAAGAAGGAGCTCTTGGATGGAGGCTTGGAGGGGCGAGGAGGTGGAAAGACAAGAGGCAGGCTTTGGGGAGGAGGAGGTGGAAAGACAAGAGGCAACTTTAGGGGCAAGGAGAAGATAGAAGGTCAATGGAATGGAGGAGATGGAAGGTCACCTTCGAGAGGAAGGAGATGGAAGGTCTCAGAGGAGGAGATGGAAGGTCACCTTCGGGAGGAAGGAGGAGATGGAAGGTTAATGGAATGAAAGGAGGAGATGGAAGGTCTCAGAGCCATGGGTTAAGACTTAGCCAAAATTTCAAAATCCAATCCAAGTATGCAAGGTGAATTGAGTAGCAATTTAAGAATAAAGATCCACCTTCAGATGGGGAGTGGTTGAGGATGTGGTCATGCATCTTTACCTGCGCAAAGCACGGGTTCAGTACTCGTACTTATTATAACCACACATAGTGTGGGCAGGGAGGTGGCACGCTTCCTTCCCCAAAGAGTTATAATCCGAGGGAACAGTCCTTGGGTGCCGAGATAACATTGAGAATATTAGTACCGCGGATAAGTCTCACGAATGGATAAGAAACTAGCATATTACCTGAATGTCAATAGTCGTAATCGTAGTTCAACGGCGAGAGACAATATTTGGGACCCTAAGAGGATCTACTTGTGTCCTTGAGTAGGATGATTCCAACAAATCGTTCAATAGACTCCGGACAGCACAAAAAGACAATTGTCATTAGAGGAAGTTGGAAGTAGAGCACGTAACATTCTCACTCTCCACTTAGCCAGTGTTACGTGCCTCTCCAACCTCGGGAAAATGGGAATTTGATCACTATAGTAAGTCAAGCTTTTACGCTTGTGAGAGTAGAGCATAAGGTAATCACGAGGTTCTCCAAACCTTCACATGCCAATAAGCCCAAACTTGCAAATCAATCTTCAAATCGAATAGGTTTCCGTAAAAAGAAATCTTTAGAAATTGATTGTTAATCAAGAGAGGAATCGCATGTGGTCTTAAATATTATATTTCTATGTTGTTAAGTATTGTTTTAAACTTCATTACATGTTTCTTCAATGTATGAAATTTGGTGAAAAAACATGGTGGATTCCCAACCGTTAGATCTCCTTCCTTTTGTGTCCATTCTCCTCCTCCACCCATGGGCGTTCTAGTCTCCTCCTCCACCCGTGGGCGCTCTAGAGGATCTTCATTCTCTCAACCTTGCTTCCTTCCCTCCCTTTGAGGCCCTCTCATCATCGACGATGCTGTGGAGGATAAAAGCAAGCTTTTAGAGAGAGAGAGAGAGATTTATGCTTTAATTTTAGAAAAAGAAGAGTGTGCTTTTATATATGCAAAGAAACCCTAAAAAAGCATTTCTGTGCACGCAGTCATATAAAACCGGGAAAAGAATAGCTTGTTCTGAAATTCAAATCTTCTCGAGATTCCATTGCTCAGGTCAGCAAACATGGCGATAATGCGAGCGGCATTCTATTTGCTAACGCTTACAATTCTTCTTCTACAACTCCTTATCCTCGGCGCATTTTTGCCTCAATCTTTCGTCCTGCACACCTTGCCAGCCCATGATGACATAGCTAGCTTGCAACAACAGGCAGCCCATTTTAGATCTCTCAGTCGTAGCTCTCGAATTGTTGCTGGACAATCTGAGGTTGATTCCTTTCCATGGGACTACGACATGTTGGAAGATGAAGGCACTATCCTTCCCTGGGAGCTTGATGTATCGTTAACTGATGTCAACGCCCCTGTGCTTCGTGGCTCCATCTCTCACATGCTTGGGTACGAGTATTTGGCTCCTTGGCCTGTCAATGAATCTTTCGCGTGGCCCCTTCGAGGCATCATCCATGGTGGCAATAGCCGATTGATGGTCTCAGCTGCAACCAGCTTGTCTCCCGAAAAGGCTCGAGCAAATGAGGTGGATTTAAAGATTGTCGCAGTCCATTACCTTCTTGATACTGGTTCTCCTTATACGTATCTGTCCAAAGAAGCTGTTAAGAGCATATCCAATAAAACGTTTTACTACGACAGTTACGATACCTTGCCGGTGCATATACACGGTGTCCCATTTGAAGTTCATGTCTCGACGTCAAAAAGTCACTTTAAGGAGGTTTCTTTGTTAGGATCTGACTTTATGAAGGCAATCCATGGAGAACTTCACGCGTTTTATGGGGGGGAAAAGTCCTTTACAGTTGTCAAGGGCTCCCCTCTGTCTCTTTCGCCCGGGTAGGACTAGCGCTGGATGGTTTTATCATTTGGTAAAATCTGAGTTTTGATTGCCAACTAAAAGCCTTTTTGGGGCCAACAATAACCAATGTCACTATTTCAGACCATATTTGATCACAAAAGGTATAAAGATCTTAGTTTTCTTTGCGTCTTTTCTGTGCATGCGCATGTGCAGGCAATTGGCCTGAAAGCTCTATTGATTAACCGAGTTGTTGCTTCAACCATATTGATCTAACTTTACAATGTTTGTATTTTGCTTCCTACTGGATTATGACAATGGCTATGAAGTTTCTCACATTTTCTGGTGTGTAATTTCATAGCCGCTTTGATACACTTTTTGACCATCTGTGTTTGCACGCCTTCTACTGCTTGCTTACTGAGTTCGTGTTTGTATGCCTTATGGATTCTGTGTTTGGTGTACATTGATTGATCCTTGTTCCACGTACTGGATAGCTATAGCACCATTTGTATCACGGTTAACCAATTCCATGTCCTACCCTTTCACACCATAGCTGCTCACAAAAGTTGCTAGTGTATAGTAAGGTAGGCATGTTTCTGTTGCTGCTCATGTGCTACATGTCCTGTTCAACGTTCTAAGATGAAGAACATCTCAAGTCGCCTTGGTTGAGGCATGCTTGCACGTTGTAGGGTGCGGCTCAGAATCAGAGAAGGCATCTTGTGGCTATTAGCAGATAATGCTTCTACCAGCTATTAGCAATTACTAGAAAATAATACCTAGTACTTTGTCATAAATAATTAGCATCCATTAGCAGGGTGCAACCGTTAGAAAATGTACACAATTTTCTAGTAATCTCAGGAGCTATTATCAATTACAAGAAAACAACACCTACTACTATCTAATAGCTAATTGGCATCCATCAGTAGAGTGCAACCATTATAAAATGTATACTTGAGGCACAGCAAGAAGGTGAATTGGGCGCGGCGCTAATAGATAATTGTTCCACGTACTGGATAGCTATAGCACCCTTTGTATCACAGAAAACGCATTTTTCTGTTGTTGCTCATGTGCTACATGTCATGTTCAATGTTCTAAGATGAAGAACATCTCAAGTCGCCTTAGTTGAGGCATGCTTGCACGTTGTAGGGTGCGGCCCAGAATCAGAGAAGGCATCTAGTGGCTATTAGCAGACAATGCTTCTACCATCTATTAGCAATTACTAGAAAACAATACCTAGTACTTTGTCATAAATAATTAGCATCCATTAGTAGGGTGCAACCGTTAGAAAATGTAGACAATTTTCTAGTAGTCTCAGGAGCTATTATCAATTACAAGAAAACAACACCTACTACAATCTAATAGCTAATTGGCATCCATCAGTAGAGTGCAACCATTATAAAATGTATACCTGAGGCACAGCAAGAAGGTGAATTGGGCGCTAATAGATAATTAGCTAGTAGTAGGTATTAGCTCTAGTAATCAGTTATAGGTAATTAACTGCTATAAGTATCTAATAGCAACTACTCATAGCTACTATTAGGTGCTAACAGCTGCTAAGAGGTGCTAATAGTTAGTAGCTGCTGCTGATAGCTGCCTACTAGTTGGTAGTTGCTATTAGATGCTTATAGTTCAAGGTAGTTGCTATTAGCAGCTAAGAGCAGCTACTGACTATTAGCAGCTATTACCAGCTACCAACTATAGCTATAATCAAACCATCTATGAGCAACTACTATCTCAAGAAACAATAGCTAATAGGTAATTAGCAACTATTAGAAGGCAATAACACCTAGCAACTACTTGCAACTATTTATAGCTACTATAGTATTAGCTCACATATCAATAGAATGCCCGTATTAGCTATTAAGAGCTAAAAGACCATGCTAGTACCAGCTATTAGTATCAAATAATAGTTAGCACTAGCTAACAGGTACTTGTCTAAGTCAAAGAAAAAAGCCTTCACAAAGCATGAGTCTTAGGAGGGGAAGACGAGTGTTGAAGCTAACTTGAAGAAGATGAAGAAGTGTGGAAGGATCCTTACTCATATCCAGATCAAGAAATTGAAGGGTAACAAGCAGAAAAAAGCACATTTGACAATCATTCACGGTGGATCGATGGCTGAGAAAGTTAACTTTGGATACAAGCTTCTCGAGAGAGCAGCTGATAGGTAGTGCTTTGTCTCACGAAGAGCCATGGATATGGAGTGGGATGTTACAAGGCTACCACGTAAAACCCACAGGGGTCTTTGCAAGTTTGTTAGCGTTGGTGCATTGCATCTGGCCCACGTGTCCTACACTATGGACAGAGCTAGTAAGAGAGTTTATCACTACCACACTAAAATGAATAAGACAATCTACAAAGTTAAGAGGTTTTAGTAGCTACTAGAAAACAATACCTGCTACTAGCTAATAGTTAATTAGCAACCATTAGTAGCGTGAAACTATAATAAAGTGTATACTTGAGACACATCAAGAAGGTCAATTGGGTGCTCTTCGTAAGCTTTCGGCCAAAGTGTTTTTCTACCAACATACTTCTTATTCAGTGATCCTCTACTCTGTCATCCAGAAGCTTGTCACCACATCCCTAACCTCAAGTGTTATATTACTTGCTCATTATGTCCTTTGGCATGTGGAAAGGGAAAACCTAGAGTTTTATCATTGCAGGCAATGGATATACGGTAGTATAGAGGTGTCTCCTATCGACACCTACTTTCTGAAGTCGATGCTTCATCAGAATTTAATAACATCATCAAGCTTGATGTTTTGAGAAACTTTTCATTCCTGGACTTTGGGCACTTTGGACTTTGTGTTTTGCACGTTAGCAAGGAGCCTTGCTGACACATCGACAAAAACTGCTCGGCGAAATCTCTTATTGCTGGATGGAGGGTAAACTGAATGAGTATGTCTTTCTTAGCAGCCCTTTTTTGAATTACTCAACCATACATTTGGGAATTGTTTCTTTTATCTTGCTGCCATATCTTAAGAATCTCTGCTCGCTTGTTTTTTCTCTTTGCTATCTTTTATGCAGCACTTTGTATTGCTTAATGTCTATTTTTCCCATTTGTGGTCCATATTGGAAACATTTACATGCTCATGTTCATATTGTCATAGACCAGGAATTTTCAATCTATGAAATGTTGTAATACAGTGCCTCTGCAAATGGTAACCGGGGCCAATGTGAGTGCCCTTGGGGTTTTAGTGCGAGTCGAAGCGACGGGCAGCAGTGGCCTTACAAGTGCGAGGCAAAGGTGCTTTGATGCCGGACTGCGGTATGGGCAAGCCGCATGAAGAGGCACAAGGAATTCGAAATTACGTGATTCATGAATGTGAGTGCATGGAGGTTGTGTCTGCTACAAGTGGAATTAGAGCCACGTCTGTTGCAAGGTCCATCGACTGTTGTGTATTGCAACTATAGTGCTACCTTGTAATGATTGCAAATGGGCTCGCTTCGTTGTGACTGCAAGTTTATCATCACCACGACTGCACGTTCACTCTACCAGTGCTTAGCCAAGCTTCAGTCAGTGAGATTGGGTCGTGAGGCTTCGTCTTTAGAGCAACTCCCCACATGAGCTAGCAGGGCTATCCCAACTCAAGACCAATCAATTCTAGTCGAGCAATGCAAATGGGCTATCCCAACTCAAGACCCATCAATTCTAGTCGAGCAATGCAAATGGGCTACAATTGCGGCCTGCATGCCGCCATGCAACAATGATGTGCCTAATGGGTTTTTGTGGAAGTTTTGAGATATTTTGTACTACAAAATTTGGCAGATCAATTGTAATACGAGCATGCATTCCCAACGACATCTTCATCATGCTTGTGCAAAGAAGTGTGACAACAAGCAAACACTTGAAATAGATATAGTTAACACACACTAGCTCACAAGATTCACATAGGCTCTCAATTTCTCGTGGGATAGGTTTGCTAAGAGGTTGGACATAATTAGTCAAAAACTCAAAGGCTAGATTTGTATGAGTAGCTCCTACCCCAAAGATAAGGACCTTGTTGGAAAGGTCACCTCCCCATCTGTAAGCCCCCAAATGAGGAGAGCGTGGGGGAGGGAGACCTACGCCAAGATGTGCCCAAAGAGAGATTACCTGGATGTGTGGATTTGGGATAGATTTGGAGCATTCATGGTTGGCGGGGTGTCCCAGGTAAAAGGCACGGTGACATCAGCAATGTACGGAACAGTACGATGCTACATACGTGGCTGGAGAGAGCCTGGCAGAGGGCAGAACCAGCAGGGAGAACAGGCACTGACATGGTGGGGGATGGGGCAGCACATGGCAGCCCATATGGAGGGCTGGTTGGGCTGGGCAAAGCCAGCAAACCAGGCCCTATCTAGGGCTGGCCAAGGGCTCAGCCCCTGCATAGAATCGTGGGCCAGCAAGCCCTGGAAAAGAGAGCCCAGGAGGGCGATTTTGTGGGGCTAGTAAAGGGCCCTATTGGGCTGAGCCAACCAGGTCGGTTGGGCCAGCCAACCTGGTCTGTCCAGTCGGCCCAGATTGGGACAGACTGGCCGGTTTTCTCAGCAGGCCTTAGGGCCTATATAAGGAGAGGCTCTTGGCCTCATTCAATATCCAGCAGCCAGCAGTTCCAGGGCAGAAAGGAGCAGCAGGAAGCCTACTCTCTGGGCCTATCTAGAGGAGGTGAGAGAGTGCAAGAGGTGCTGCAGACTTAGCTCTAGGGAGAGGCTGGACCTTGGCTGTCTTCTAGGGCAGCAAGGTGCTGAGATCATCATACCTTCTGGAGCAGCCATTCACAAGCAGGTTGGAGCAGTGGAACAGGGACCTGTGTGCTGCAGACAAAGCTTGGCAGGGGCTGCCCACCTATGCTGATTCACAGGCAGTAAGGTGGAGAAGAACACACTGGACGGAAAGTCTACAAACGCTCGAGGTGGAGCATGCGGGCTCGAGTCTAGAGATAACTGGCTGATAGGAGAAGGACCTTGTGGTAAGATCAGAGGACCACACCATTGGTGGGACTCTGGATCTATATCTTTTGTATTGTGTCCATAGTTTTGGACGGAAATATTATTTTGGTGGTATCTCTATCTGGCTGGTTCATTGTCTATTGATGAGTCTGCTAATCTATGTGACGCACATTAAGTAAAGAAGTTTGTGATTCCACACACCCACACCCACACTGTGTGAGCTCTTGGGCATTACTATAAGTCTTCCGCTATGTGTACCCTCTGTTGGGTAATTTCTAACATGGTATCAGAGCCCAAGTAGGAGGCTCACAGGTGTGGGAGCCTGAAGGCAGGGACCTTGCTGAAGGACGACCCTGATTCAGAAGCTCTTGGGAATCGACTTCCACGATTGGAGGATTGTATCCTTGCGAAGAGGAGGGTGACTCAAGTTCAGTCAGGTGCGTTTAAAGTTTGCGGTCCAGGTTATCTGGAGATGTACTTTTGTTGCAAACCTTGCCAAAGGAAGGACGGGTTGAAATAGACCCTCAGAGCATGGTGCTTGGAAGACTCCAGGTTGTTCACTCATTATGAGGGGGACAACTGGAAGATTGTAGAGGCTGGGTTGCTCGAGTTCGAAGGCGGGAATGTGATTGAAGGGGGTGGTGCCAGGAGGTGCTACCAAAGATGGACCTGTGTACCAGGATGGTGTGCGGAAGCAGAACCGGACTTGGTGGAGCAGGAGCCATTGGATGAAAAGCCAGAAAAAGATTTCGACACCGAAAGGTTCCAGAGGACTACGACCAAGGAGTTACTAGAGCATCTTCATCCACGTGTTGGCATTGGGTTGAGATGTGTTGGTGAGAGGGGGTGTTGGAAAGGTCACCTCCCCATCTGTAAGCCCCCAAATGAGGAGAGCGTGGGGGAGGGAGACCTACGGCAGGATGTGCCCAAAGAGAGATTACCTGGATGTGTGGATCTGGGATAGATTTGGAGCATTCATGGTTGGCGGGGTGTCCCAGGTAAAAGGCGCGATGACATCAGCAATGTACGAAACAGTATGGTGCTGCATACGTGGCTGGAGACAGCCTGGCAGAGGGCAGAACCAGCAGGGAGAACAGGCGCTGACATGGCGGGGGATGGGGCAGCACATGGCAGCCCATATGGAGGGCTGGTTGGGCTGGGCAAAGCCAGCAAACCAGGCCCTATCTAGGGCTGGCCAAGGGCTCAGCCCCTGCATAGAATCGTGGGCCAGCAAGCCCTGGAAAAGAGAGCCCAGGAGGGCGATTTTGTGGGGCTAGTAAAGGGCCCTATTGGGCTGAGCCAACCAGGTCGGTTGGGCCAGCCAACCTGGTCTGTCCAGTCGGCCCAGATTGGGACAGACTGGTCGGTTTTCTCAGCAGGCCTTAGGGCCTATATAAGGAGAGGCTCTTGGCCTCATTCAATATCCAGCAGCCAGCAGTTCCAGGGCAGAAAGGAGCAGCAGGAAGCCGCCTACTCTCTGGGCCTATCTACAGGAGGTGAGAGAGTGCAAGAGGTGCTGCAGACTTAGCTCTAGGGAGAGGCCGGTGGACCTCGGCTGTCTTCTAGGGCAGCAAGGTGCTGAGATCATCATACCTTCTGGAACAGCCATTCACAAGCAGGTTGGAGCAGTGGAACAGGGACTTGTGTGCTGCAGACAAAGCTTGGCAGGGGCTGCCCACCTATGCTGATTCACAGGCAATAAGGTGGAGAAGAACACACTGGACGGAAAGTCTACAGACGCTCGAGGTGGAGCACGCGGGCTCGAGTCTAGAGATAACTGGCTGATAGGAGAAGGACCTTGTGGTAAGATTAGAGGACCACACCATTGGTGGGACTCTGGATCTATATCTTTTGTATTGTGTCCATAGTTTTGGACGGAAATATTATTTTGGTGGTTTCTCTATCTGGCTGGTTCATTGTCTATTGATGAGTCTACTAATCTATGTGACGCACATTAAGTAAAGAAGTTTGTGATTCCACACACCCTTACCCACACTTTGTGAGCTCCTAGGCATTACTATAAGTCTTCCGCTATGTGTACCCTCTGTTGGGTAATTTCTAACAAACTAGCCATACAGGCTAAAGATAAGGACCTAACCATAGAGACCAAAGAGAAACCTAGGGTTGAGAAAGAAGACCAAAGCCAACACTCAACCAACACTCTTGCAACCCTAGGAGAATATCTAGTACCCAAAGAGTAGATAAGGCTTACCATTGAGATTCAACAATTGTACAAGAAGCACACAAGGCATTAGAACCAACACCACTGATGAGGAGCTACAAGGAGAGCTTGACTTATTCATTTTTGAGACGGAGAGCAGTTCCACAAGGGGGCTTGCCAACTCTATACCAAGAGATATTGAGATACCACATGACACAAAGAAAATAAGTTGCCGTCAGTGCACCATCTAGTATCTAATGCATAAGGAGTACATTAGGGAAAAGAACTCATAAGAAGGGGAGAAGCTTGCACTTATCAATGCAATTGCAAACTCTTCCAAACTGGTGCTAATTGACATTTTAATTATTATGAAATGATGATAAGTGATGGAAAAAACTTCAAATTGTGGGTGAGGAAAGTCGTAAACCAAAATCTCCCACCAAGCCTGAGGCTACTTAAGGCTATCTCAATCCAATTGGAGCAAAGTTTTGGGAGTCTATTTCCAATGTTGATTCCCTAACGCTTTGCATCCCTTAGAATGGTTTTGCATCTCGAATTGTGGATTGTTGGTAAATTTGTGGGCAAAAAACTTTTTGGTATAGGCTTTGGTATGTTTGTCGGTATAGATGTTGATATACGCATCGATTATCCTAGACAGGTATACTAATGTTTATATCGATGTCTATACCGGCATAGGCTTTGGTA
Source organism: Dipteris shenzhenensis (assembly GCF_047967505.1). Classification (NCBI taxonomy): domain Eukaryota; kingdom Viridiplantae; phylum Streptophyta; class Polypodiopsida; order Gleicheniales; family Dipteridaceae; genus Dipteris; species Dipteris shenzhenensis. The sequence continues at coordinate 34,696,588 of NC_141612.1, forward strand.
TGGTGGTTGGTATAGACATCGATATACGCATCGATTATCCTAAATAGGTATACTAATGTCTATAGACTCTTCGATATAGGCTTTGGTATGTTGGTTGGTAAAGACGTCGATATATGCATCGATTATCCTAGACAGATATACTAATGTTTATATTGATGCCTATACCGATTAAAATACCAATGCTAGCATTCTCCACAAAATTATAGTAAGTAGTTTACAAGACGACCCAAAATTATTTTGATCTACAAGTTTTATCATTTTGAATATTAAAAATTTAAGAACATCTATACCAAGTTTGGGATCAAAATACTCATATTTGTGATGAATCAATAGATGAATTGCTATAAGGCACATGGTTGGTAGTAAAATTTTATAGTTATTGATAAGGATTTCATGTTGAGAGTAAAAATTTAAAAGAAAGATGGACTAGATAGATTAAAATATCATACTTATCAAGGTATGAAAGTTGGTTATAGCTACAGTTTTATAGCATTGTCTCCTTAGAGATAGTGCTTTAGTGGAAGATTGAAACTCTTTTGTGAATTTCCACATGTAACTTTTCTTAAAAATTAATTGTGTTTCAAATTACCATTAATGGAGATCAACCTACAGAAATTGCCTTTTAATAGCCCAGTTCCCTTAAGAAAATTGAGTGCTTTCTCTTTCGCATCCAAAAGCACTTGCTTTACCATTATACTGGGAGGTAGTGCCAATGCACACTTGTGCGCTCTTGTTATTTGTGATTATTCATGTGAGGTGATCACTCATTTCCAACAACATACCATATGAATTCCTCAAGCATTGTTAAACTTGAAAGAGCCAAAGGTGAGTGTGATGAGCAAAATAAAACAGTGTTGCCGATGAAAGGCATATTGTATAACCAGGGTTTATTTTATGGGGCTCATGCATGCTTTTTGAAATAGACTCATTGAAAGCATCACCTTTATTTAAAAAAAAGGAAATCAGTGACCCTAAAGCAATATACACTGCCTTTAGTTGTTTTTTCAATGATCCATGGCATGGAAATGACTCTAATCATGTAGGGGTGAATTAAGCTTTTTGTTTTCTTAGTTGGTCCAATTTGGGCTTGATTCACAAAGTGAGGATTGATTTCATGTATTCTACCAATGGTTTTGTGTCAAATGATGCTTTTCAAGTGTAAAGAGATAGGAATATATGTATCTTGAGTGTACTATCAATTACTCTTAGTATGGCTATTAAAACCCTCCCGTTTATTAGCCATCTACACATATTTGTGTAGCACTATAACAATTTTTCCTTTTCAAAAAAGAAAACTTTGTTGGCACTACATGGCTTCAAAGGGTAATGTCAAAGCTAGGACTTGGAACTAGGTTATATTTATTTTTCTTTCTTTGGAACATCTTTGTTGCCAAACATCAAAATTTTTAGGATGGCTTTCGTGTGTGTGTGCATGTGTGTGTGTGTGTGCACACGCGTGCATGCTTGCATGTGTGCGCTCGTGCGTGTTGGGAATCTCAAGTCCTCTTCACAAGAAGTTATGTTGGCAAGTCGAAAGTTATTGGAGCATGTTTCTCCCATTTTTGTGCTCAATAACTTCAATCACCTTTCATGGAAACTTGATGCTCTAAAGTCGTGCAATAAATAGAAGTTCTCGGGTTGGGATGGTCTAACGAGGGAGTTCTTTTTGGCTTACTGGGATGCCCTTAAGCATGTTTTATTGCATATGGTTAATAGTGCCTAGCAAAATCAGCAAACACCAGATGCTTGGAAGAAAGGGATGGTTAAGTTGATTCCCAAAAAGCATCTTTGTGAATCATTTGTTGATTGGAGGTCTATTACGCTCATGCTAGTCATTTATAAGATGATTGCCAAAATGGTGGTTGATAGAATAAAAGGTTTTATGCATGATGGTCGACATCTTAAACTGATATGGCTTTATCCCTCGTAGACACATCACATGTAATATTTCAAATGCCTAAATTGAGATAGAATATGCAAAGTATACTTAGTGGGATGTACACTTGTTGCAAGTGGACATCACCAAAGCTTTTGATACTATGTAGTGGGATTTTATCTCATGGACCATACAATCCTTCAGAAACAACACTTATCTACTGGCTCTACAATGATGATAACGTTGCATGCATTATATTTTTTATCAATGGACTTTAAATCATTCAATGAGATAGGTATGTCCTCTTATGCTTTGCTTTATGCAATAGCTACTCATTTGATGCTTTGCTATATTGATTATCTTTTAGTCACGTTGGGATGGAATATCACTCGTTGTATAGAAAACAGATTGGGTACTTGCAAAGCTCATGAAGATATGGAATATTAGAAGTTAGCCACTTGGCCTCTTCATGTTCAACTCCAAATTGTGCAATCAATTATGGTGTCTTATATTTAACTTTTGTTGTCTTCTTTCATGTTCACTCTAGTGGAGACTTTTTGGTACTCAAAACATGGCCATAAGAGTATTAGATTGCTCTCTAAGGAGCATCTTTGTTCCCAAAGATTCAATGTGGCTTGAATATATTCAATTTTCATATCCATATTTTGGCTCACAAGGAAAAAATAATGCTGCATTTTTTGCAGGATGATTAGCCTTGGGTTGCCATGATGTGTCATCTACTCTCGCAGTTGACTCCTACTTTTGAGCATTGCCATCCCACTCCTTGGAATTTCATTTTGGGTTATATTGATGGCACGATTAAAGGTTGTTTTTTTATTTCCAAAATGTTCTTGGCTTGGAAGTAGATTCTCTCTCATCATAAATGGTATGGTCATAACTCTCTATGGTTATGACTCTCTAGGTCAATCAAATGTCTTTGACCAATCCCTTTAACACAAAAACATAACGCTACGGGACATTTTTCCAGCCCATTGCATACCATTTCAGCATGCCAAGCTCTCGTTAATTTGCACCTCTTGTGTGGACTCCTTTTTGCACTAATTCACTCATAAATTTCCAACCATGACCTTCGATTGACAATCCGTCTGCATCAGCATATTTTTACACTCACGTGGGACAATTCTAGACACATTATTAAAATGGCAGTCTCTACCACACATCTAACCCCCTAACACACCTACATCAACACCCACACTGTGGAAGAGGCACCCGTCCCACGTCTCACCAAATTTGCATGCAACTACACTCCGGCCAATGCCGCCGACAACCCTCTGTCCTGAATTTTTCCCTTGAAATTCAACCAATTCCTTTGACTCCTCCAATGACACGACATGGTAGATCACTGTCGCAATGATGGTGACCTTGAACTCGAAGCAGATGGGAAGAATTTACTTAACCCTCGCAACAACAATTTTGGCTGCAACAATAACAATAAAGGCAAATGTCCCTTGGGCAAACTCAAACTTCCCAAATACAATGGTCGAGGCGACTCATTAAGGTTCCTCTGATATTTTGATGCCGCATGTTGAGCTGGAGGAGACCAATCCAATGAAACCAAGGTCGCATGGTTCCTTATGATCTTAACGGATGAAGTCTCAGAATGGTACCTAGACCTCTTAGTGGAAGAAAGAGCCACATGGGACTTGTTGCTGCAAGGTGAATTCAAGAGGCGCTTTCAAATGGAGAGACTACAAGATGATCCCACTCTACAACTAAGCTCGAACAAGGTTGGCGAGTAGATGTACGCACGTACCTGGGTAAGATGAAATGCTCAATTGCCAAATGTGACCCACGTCCTGATGACAAGTATCTCATGGCTTGGTTCATTGAAGACCTAAGGAAGAAAATCCGTAAAGACATGAAAAGATTAGCGGTTACAAAACATTTAATGCTGCACATGCGGCAGCCATTGACATCAAGTATGGCATGATCGACTCTGACACCAGTAGTGATGATGGAAGAGCTAGTGTGTGAGAGAAGCACTCTAAAAGGGAAAATCCAAGTTTACTACCAAAACGTCTAATAAAGATCACCTAGAAGCCATGACCATGAAGCTAAGAGAAGAAATGATGCAAGCCATGGAATAAAAGCTTTACATGTCTCAGTCGGCCACCTCAGACTTATCCACGATGAGAAAATGTATGGTTTCCACACTGCATGGCCAATCATACAAAAAATGAATACCCCATCCTAAGAGCCAAGATCAATGCACAAGCCAATCCATCGCCAAGTTTGTGGTGCCATATCTGCGTAGTTGGTGGGCATGACAAAAATAGTTGCATCTTCAACATGCATAACAACCTGCCTCGACCTCAACAATACCAACCAACACCCATCCTAGTGTACAGGCAACCGATACTTGCACAAGCACCCCTAGCTTCGAGGTTGAATTATGTTTCTGTCTAGACCCAAGTTTCATAATTACTTAGAAATCCAAATCGACGACCATATCCAAGAGCGCTAAATCTAGCTTCTCCATTAGTTCCAATACAAGAGGAAGTGGATTCGCAATTTGCTAAGTACCCATTATACTATGTGTAAGGAACGGAAGGTTTAATACCACTCTATGCGATCCAATCCCTGACTTGGTCCCGCCGAGTATTAACACTATACTTGAGACTCTATTCCAACAACAAAATCCACAACATAATGTACTGCCACGCTAACTTGAAGGGGCCGCACTCTCTAACATTATAAGTTGCCTTGTGTCGATTCCCATTGGAATCCTCTTACGCTAAGTTGCATTAATTTGGGTGTTTTTTTTAAATTAGAAAAAAATGCCCAAATACGTGTTTTTTACGATTTAAAATGTTTCAAACGTTTTTTGATATTTTATTCGTACAAATAGGTTATTCGTATGAATAACCTGTTCGTACAAATAAACAGCTATTCGTACGAATAAAGTTATTCAAACGAATAAAGTTATTCGTACGAATAGTTCAGTTTATTCGTACGAATATACATAGTATAAACTTGTAGCCACTGCCATTTTTGGTATTTGTACGAATACATCCACCTGTCTTCCTTGCCACCTCAGCCACTTGCTTGCCAGCCCTGCCACCTCCTGCTTGCCTACCTGCTACCTCGTGCTTGCTTCCATACCTACCAGCTCTTGTCATAGGTACCTTATTGCCCCCTTGCTTGTGTTGCAGTCTTTTGTTAGTAAATTAATGTTTCTTTTGTTTTGTTTTGTTTAGGATTGGCACTCATCTATTTAAGGAGAGTTGTGTATTGCAGTCTTTTTAAATTGTTTAATATTTATTTTGTATTGTATTTAAGTGTGTAGACAGGCTGGTTCTCATCTCTCTTGCGAGAGTTGTGTGTTGAAGTCTGTTTTTGTCGTGTGTTGCAATTTTAATTATAATATAAATAATTATTTTTTACCTGAGGTTGGCACTCATCTCTCTTAAGAGAGTTGTGTGTTGCAGTCTCGATTTGTATAAAAATGTTTGTTTGTAGGAACTCTTGGGCTGGCGCTCATCTCTCTTAAGAGAGTTGTGTGTTGCAGTCCAAGCTTAGTGATGTTTTCATAGATGCTTATTCTGGAACTCATCTCTCCCTTGAGAGTTGGGTGTTACAGTCTAAGTTTAGAGATGTTTTCAAGCACTTAGTCTAGCACTCAACTGTCCCTTGATAGTTGTGTGTTGTAGTCTAAGTTAAATATCATGCGACGTGCTCTTAGACACTTAGTCTAGCACTCAACTGTCCCTTGATAGTTGTGTGTTGCAGTTTAAGTTAGATATCATGCGATGTGCTCTTAAACACTTAGTCTAGCACTCAACTGTCCCTTGATAGTTGTGTGTTGCAGTCTAAGTTAGATATCATGTGATGTGCTCTTAGACACTTAGTCTGGTACTCAACTGTCCCTTGATAGTTGTGTGTTGCAGTTGAAGCCTAGTGTTAGATGGTGAAGTGCACGATTAGGTTATACCTAGGTAATTTTTTTGCAGATTACACACTTATTTTTTGTGTTTTGATTTTGTATAGTCTGTTACATGATGTGAGCTTGAGTTGAGAGGTTATATTTAGGTAATTTCTTAGACTACTTGCATTGTTAATTGTTATGGCTTAATGAGTTTCTTATTGCACCTGGCACTGAATTCTTTTTTGAATTATGTGTTGCAGCTTACTACATATGAGATGGCTCACACAGATGAGAAGAGGAAGTGTCAACAACCTGATCTCACTAAGTTTGAGAGGAAGGTGCTGAAAAACGAGGATGTACACTTCTTAATGAATGTCAATCAAGACATCATTGAAACAGCTTTCCAAAATGGTGAAAGCAGTGTACAAAATTTGGTGAGGACAATGGCCGAGCGTGGAGGGAGCATCTTGTGTGATCGATTTCCAGATGTTTTCACAGTATAGTCTATAGACTAGTATTTGTACCACTTAGCGATGGAGGGTCGACGATGCCTCAGTCAAATAGGTCGAGACCTAAACTCGTGTGACACAAAGTGGGAGGGTCTTGTTGTAGATGCTAGGGTCACATACATCAAGAATGTGTGGTGAGGTTACAAAGGCAAAGGAGGTGCCTTAACCTCCCTTCCATCAATGCACCCATGCCCCCAAGCACGGTCGCAACCACAAGCACCAATGCACACATGCCCCTAGTTAGATGCTGCATTGCATCCATTGCAACCACAAGCACCAATGCACCCATGTCTCGAGTCACATGCCGCATTCCACCCAACGCAGTCGCAAGCACCACTACAGCCACACCACGTGTATGCACTAGTGCATCGACCACAACATGTCTTTCCCCGTATCCCTTTTTTCCAAGGTCTTCCATAACCAGAAGAAGTTCCTCCTCCTAGTCCACATCTCCCACCACATGCACGATGACATTTTGCCACATCTTTTGCTTCTCTATTTGTGCCTCCTACCGCACGCGTAGACCACTTTCCATCTCCTGCATACTCGCCTGCACCACAAATGCACAATCTATTTGCACAAGTAGATACATTCCCATCTCCTTCATTCTCACCTGCATAAGCACCTTACACATCACATGGTTTGTGTGATCGTTTAGTGCAATTGTGGGCACAGGCACAAAAGGAACAGTCAACATGTGCAATATTCTTGTCGCTCCCTTTGATCCGCACAAGATTTATGCATGTAAGGTGCTGAGGGTTTCTATGCCAATTGATGCATTGAAGGCCAGAGCATTAGAACAAGCCACGTGCTTGGGCGATGTTATACATCTGGGCATCATCCAAGCGATAGGTCTAGTCCATGACGATAACCCAATGATACTATTTCCATTCTGGAATGGAAATCATTTGGAAAGATGGCTAACCTACCTCGGACATGATGGAAAGTGACCATCTCCGATGTTTCACAAAGATGATGCAAAAATGCCTGCTAGAGCTCCACGGGTCCATCAACATGTATTTGATATTTTAAGTGTACTAGTTCGCACTATTCATTACATGCACCAACACAATGTCCTGCATATTGATTTGCATGCGCAAAACATTATGCTACTCGTGGATTCATCCGAGGAGGTGTATCTGGGCATTTTTATTGGGGAATGACGACCCCATGCAGCACTACAAAGCACTATCCTGCATTACTCAGTGTGTGCAGAGTTCCATTGCTAGATTTTGTCACATTGCTCCAGAGTGCCTCTGCACCAATCCCCCACCTTTCGATATTGCACAAGATGTGTATGCCATGTCTCATCAGATACTGAAGATCTTGGACATTTGTGCACCATCGCCAAGTACGGGACCTGCAGAAGCTCTAATCGGGTGTCTACAACGATTTGCAATTCAGGGAAAGTCAGCCAAACCGAATAGACGTCCAAGTACTGCAGATTTTCGTGGGATTTTTTGACATTGCTCCAAGATGTGGTATACAGCTCTGTCCAAACCAAGGACTTAAACTAGCAAATGACTGTGTCTTTCTTGGATAGGATGTAACATGAGTAACCGATCATGAATACTTGTAACATTGTTATTTTTATATATCATCCAAGTCTAGATCCACTCCATTGTTCAAGTTTGTATATTTACAAATGACATGATAAATGATGCATCAAGTAATGTTTAAATATTGTTTGTATAAGTCAATGATGCAATAAAAATGATGATCCAATTGTCAAATATGATAAATGATGCAATAATTAATGTTTAAATATTATTTGTATAAGTGAATGATGCGATAAAAATGATGGTCCAATTTTAAAATATGATAAATGATGCAATAATAAATATTTAAATTTTATTTGTATAGGTTTAATATTGTTTAATTGTTTAATATTATTTGTGGTTACAAATTAATTCTATCTTGTTGTCATTTCTTAGGCTAAGTATGACCATGGAGGGAGAGAACTTAGAGATCATCCTCCCATAGGATCCTCCCCAACGAGAGCAACTTCCAGTCCAAGAGGGCCCACAAGGTGCTTTTGTGCCTCAAGAGGCTGATTTAGTAGACCAACTAAATCACGTCGAGGCTCACACTATCTTACAAGCGCAAAGAGAGATGCTGGGCAGAGAGGGGCTAGATATTTTTGCTGTTGGTCTAGTCGATGACAATACCATGCAAGGCGACCCAGTCTCTCTTTGACAAGTACAGAGACTATGTCCATCAGAGTTCGTAAGAAACACCTTGTTTCTTTGTTCAGGAAATGCTAGGAATAAATATGCACAGCCCAAGTTGTCAGACTTGCGGCACAAAACCCTAGCCCACATCCTTCTCCAACGATTCATAGAGGTGGAAGGAAGCATCCCCAACAACAACAAATACCCATGTATTTCATTCAGTAGGTGTATGTCTACGACGTCTTTGTCTCAGAGACCTCATGTGCTAACTCCCTAGGCACACAGTGATCTTGTTGACTTGGCCACATCTGCCATACCTCTCTGTCAACAAGGTGTTATTGTTGAGGAGTTACAAGATCACGTTGCATCACAAGGCAAAGAGATCGAGGACCTACAAGCACGCATATAGACATTGGAGTCTGAGCTTACACGCTATAGACATACCTTTGGAGATTTCGATGCAACTGAGGATACCGACATTTTTTATTTTGAGGACCTCACTAATATAGATTCGCAAGGTGCAGGACCAAGCACTCAGGGAACGGTAGATGTGGATCCTACTGCATAATTATGTACATTGTAAACTTCATATATAACTTTATAATACTCTTCTTCAAATATAATGATCTGGGTTAAGTGCATTTGTTTCATTGTACAATTTTTATCATTCTCCAACTTCTTATGCAATGATGGTTCAAGTGATATAAGTGAGTTAAGTGATTCAAGTGGACTAAGTGATATAAGTGACTTAAGTGATTCAAGTGGACTAAGTGATTTAAGTGGACTAAGTGATTTAAGTGGACTAGGTGATTTAAGTGGACTAAGTGATTTAAGTAATCTCAGTGAACTAAGCGATGTATAAGTGATTTAAGTGGTTTCAGTGGATTAGGTGGACTTGTAAAGTTAATGCAGAAATATTGAAATATATCGACGTGAATTAGTGCACATAATAGCTAGATCAACCTTTGAGACTTGAAAATATAAACTTCAGTTGCGCATATTCGATTATTCTTTCTAACTTTTCGATGTTGCCTTGAAAGTATTTGCAAGTCACAAGGTTGGCTCTAACTATTATGTATACCAAAATCATCCACAATCTCAATAATTACAACACAACATTGCTTGTAGCCCACAAGGTTCTAACTTTCAAGTACAAAAGGAGATGAGATGGATACGAGCATATGCGCTCTTCCATCACGTGACATATTCTCCCATCCATCCCCTCGCATACAACATTATATCCGATATAATTAGAGCTTCATCTACCGCTTCTATCACCTATCATATTCTTCTGTCACTCTATTGCATTCAACACAGGTACAATATCGTTTATCTCTTCGATTTTGCTATTGTCACTAAGTAGCTCAAGCTCGTCTTCCTCTTCGTTGAATGCACCCTCACTGACTAATTTTGTAGTCCATCATTGTCCAGCAATTCTCATTACAGTGGCTTCACTTGCTGCCCTAGCCGACAACATTGAATCCTTTCAACAATCATAGATTTTTAAAGCAAAATACCAAATCTGCAGCTCTTGATGGCTTTAAGCGATTGCGTCTCTTAGAATGAATAAAGTCATATGCATTCCTATTTCGCTCACATGCACCCGATGATGCAGCAAAACAAAGAGCACACGAGTTGCAACATGTTGCAACTTCAATGTCTCTCCACCATATTCCTTCCACCAAGTAGGTGCAGTAGTCATCTTAATAGCATCAAGATTTCAAGGATCTCCAAAAGAGCCTTCGCGAGATTTGTATACCTCACTCGTTGCTAGTACATGTTGCAACTCCAATGTCTCTCCACCAAGTAGGTGCAGTAGTCATCTTAATAGCATCAAGATTCCAAGGATCTCCAAAAGAGCCTTCCCGAGATTCATACACCTCACTCGTTGCTAGTAGGCTAGTTTTCATTGATGTCTCGGAAGTAAGTTTTTACAAACCTCTCAAAAGTTACTTATGACTTCAAGATTATATGATTGAGCATGCATTTGATATTGTGGATGCATTGCAAATGCAGCTCCATGCAAAGGGGTGTGCATTTGCTTCCATCTCTTATCGGCCAAATATACCACTTGTTGCTTCTCCCTAGGTGCAAAGCGCACAAATTTTTTAATTTATCGTATTGCTTCTGACATCTTCCAATACACTTTACCCCCCACCATAACAAAGACATCAACATCGACCATCCTTAATACTGTTATAAATGGCTCTACACCTTCTTTTATTCTTTCGACATTTTTCCAGAATAGAGATGATTGTACAAGATGCACATATTTAGAGCCTGGTATTGCATACTGCAAGCCAATTCGCCCATCATCTATCAGCAATAGTCTCGATTAAAGCTTGATGCACTTCCAACAATCTAGCAAGAACTAGAAAACAAGTGGCAAATCTAGTTTGACAAAATTGCATGAGTTGCTTCACAGAGTGCTCTCTGAATACTACATGAAAGTATTGATGACTCTTTATAAAACTCATGACGGCGTTAGCATCTTGCAGTATTGGTTGTAGAAATGGCAATTGTCCAATATCCTTTAACAATAAGTTGAGAGTATGAGCGCCACATGGCACCTATGTCAGAATGGGATACTTTGCCACCATGAACATCTCACCCGTAGTCTTGTAATTCGATGCATTATCTGTTACTAATGCAGTAACATTCTCACTGCCACCAACTTTACGAAAGATGATCCATATGCATTTTATTATAATCTGGCAAAATAAATCCTAGTCTAGCACATGATTTCAAAGCATTACAAAACGTGTCATCTCTCATGACATTGAATGGTATACCATTTTTAACAAATGCTTCTATCCATCTTAAGCGCTCTTCATGCACTTGTTGTCGAAGAAATCCATCCTCCATAGAACATTGTTCTCCCTTTTTTCTCTTCTTTACTTGACAGGCATTAGTTGCATCAAAACTCACCTGTGACCTGCTTGCTAGCATATCTACATCACCTTCATGTATGGATACACTCCTCACATTTATTGGTGCTTCTTCAACCATCTCAGCAACCTCAACGCTCACATCTTGTTGATTTGAACAATTTCTTATTAGGGTCGGATTAACCACTTTCTTTACTTTCTCTAAATACGATTTGCATAATAGAAGAACATCAGATGGAGTGCATGTGCAAGCTCCAACGTCATTGCCTATTTTGAGAAAATGTTGCTTGATGCGAGTAGAACTGCCTATAAACTTGTGTCCACAATATTTACACTGCAAGAAAGAAACTAAGGCATGTACTTTTCGTATCTCTGTCACATATGACCAAATCTTGCCGAGCACCATGCTTTTGAAGTTGCCAAAAACAAAATGCAAAAAAACAAATTTGAGTATACAGTAAAAACATACTGCAATACACATTTTATAAAAAACAACACATATCCTTTGAAAAACACGTTCAAATATGCAATATATCAATTGTCATTCAATCACGCTCTATGAAAAGAATATAAAATATTCATTTAAAAGAAATTGTAAGAATAAGTAATAAAATTTAAGACATTGATTCATTTCTATTGAAAGAATATACTGAAATTGAAAAGTATTCATTCACATTCTATTGAAAGAATATTATATTTATTCAAAAGAAAGTGAAAGAATTGAGTAATAAAAAGAGATATGGATTCATTTCTTTTTTAAGAATACACTCAAATTTAAAATCATTCATTCACATTCTATTGAAAGAATATTAAATATTCATTCAAAGGAAAGTGTAAGAATGAGACAACTCTTCTAATAACTTTAAAATTTTCAATTCGTACGCTTTAAAACTCTTTGTATTCTTTCACATTCTATTGAAAGAATATTAAATATTCATTTAAAGAAAGTGTGAGAATACAAACACAAAATAAAATCATATTTCTCACAAGAAATCTAGGGAACTCAACGAGGAGATCCTAGAACTCCCACATACAAAAATTCTCACAAGAGATCTAAGAAACTCAACAAGGAGATCCTAGAACTCCCAAATATTTCATAATTTCATGGACACAAAAGCAAGCCCATTTCTCACAAGAGATCTAAGGAACTCAATAAGGAGATCCTAGAACTCTCCCACATACAAAAATCCTCACAAGAGATCTAAGGAACTCAACAAGGAGATCCTAGAACTCCATAAACAAATTTCATAGTTTCATAGGCACAAAAACAAGCCCATTTCTCACAAGAGATCTAAGGAACTCAATAAGGAGATCCTAGAACTCCAAGAGATCTAAGGAACTCAACAAGGAGATCCTAGAACTCCCATAAAAAAATTTCATAGACACAAAAACAAGCCCATTTTTGTCAAGAGATCTAAGGAACTCACCAAGGAGATCCTAGAACTCCCACGTACAAAAATCTATCTACATGAGATCTAAGAAACTCAACAAGGAGATCCTAGAACTCCCACATACAAAAATCTATCTACATGAGATCTAAGAAACTCAACAAGGAGATCCTAGAACTCCCACAAACAAATTTCATAGACATAAAAACAAGCACATTTCTCACAAGAGATCTAAGGAACTCAACAAGGCGATCCTCAAACTCCCACAAATAAATTTATCTCACAAGAGATCTAATAAACTCAACAAGGAGATCCTAGAACTCCCACAAACAAATTTCAGACACATAAATATCTAAAATATTTTTATCACAAGAGATCTAAGGAACTCAATAAAGAGAACCTAGAACTCCCACAAACAAAAGAACAAAGACCAAAACCAAAAACCTCACAAGAGATCTCAGGAACTCAAAATGAGATCCCAAAGCTCCCTAACAAAAAATCCATCTTATTTCGGACCTTCTAGATTGCTTTCACAACCTTGCGGACCTTTCTTCTTCTTTTCCTTGTTTGATCTCTTATGCTCGGCTGGGGAACCAAGCGTGAGATAAGAGACATTGGTAAACAGTGAGCTTATATGCATAAACGCAGTAACATATTCGTCCTAATACAGGTTTATTTGTACGAATACTTTATTTATACGAATAAAATTTATTCGTACGAATATGTGGGGATGATGTGGTGATTTATTTAAAAAACATGACGTGTCACTGCTTTTTAAACTGATTTTTTCTTCCATTTGAATCATTTGAGCAATTTTCTCGATTTTTTTGAATATATGTCCAGCCATAGTGGATGGTAGAGTAGGTGTGAATGTCCTATCCAAGGAGCTCTATGATGAATGGGGTCTCCCACCAATGTAAAAGGCTAATTTCAACATACGTCTTGCAGATGATTCACGTACAAAGCCCTTGGAAATAGTGAATTGAGTGTTAACAAAAGTCGCAGGATTCTGCTTTTCTCTTCAATTCATAATCTTTTTTTCCCTAAGAAATCTTATCAAATCTTGCTTAGACATCCTTGGTTGCGTGAGGCATCAGTTATCCATGATTAGGGAACTGATAGATTGACAATCCAAAATCGCAACACCGCACTAAGAGTCAATGTGGAGATAGAAGCAATAAAACCAATTGTGCCTAGATTATTGGATGAACCTCTTCAATGACAATCTCAAGCAAATCAGCCCCCCTATAGCATGCCTTATGGGTGATACACAAAGCAATGTCACTAATTAGATCCAAGCATTGGTGACCATCGGGGACAACTGCCATTCACTAGATCCCATCTTCTCGCAAATTGATGCTAAGGTCATGCAGGTAAATCCTCCACATGCACATGAAGAACCAATCGATCTAGAGGTGCCATTCTTTATGGTTGACCTTGACTAGAATGGTGAACCTGAACAAGCTATCCATGATAATAAGAAGTCAGATTTTCCTTGGGACCTTGAAACAGAGGCTAAAAATGTTCAATTTGAAGACCATGTATTTGAAAATGATTTAGCCATTCTCCATGCCCTAATGGCGGTCGAACTTCCCAAAGTTGAATAATAGTAGAAGATCTCACAAGAAAGCTGGAGGATATCGCCGCCGTAAAGCCAAGGCTGAACACTTCAATGAGTTTGAACGACGAGTCTAAACTAGGATCGTCAAGTTGTATCTTACCAAGCCATCTCCGCCAAAATCTGAGTCATCTCCTCTTGAATGGTCCCTTGATGGACTTGAAGGAGTATGCACAGCAAATGAACCCTTACTTGTTGGGAATACTTTGCCAGTGGAAAAGTTACCCCACAGTTTCCAACGTAAGAAGTTTTGAAAATTTAAGCCACATGTGTGGATGAAGCTTGATAATGAGACTTCAGAAAAAGAAAGTCCACAAGAGCCTCAAAAAATGGTTAATGATACTATGCCACCTAGTGCCCATAGCCCATGTCAGGCTAGTTCAACACCATCAAAGGTTGATCTTTGAGAAGTGCCCGAGCACTTCAAGAACTACACAAGTGCTAGTGTCCCCATAGCAATGCCAAGGCCAGTAAGAGAATCTGAAGTGCAAGAAAATGATAATATTGGAGAGACTCCAATCTATGAGGGACCGGTCAAAACTCGCACAAGAAATCTCTCCCTTGAAGGAGAGGAAGAAAATTTAGTATTCATTAGGAAACAACTTACACAAGAAGATGAAATGAAGCTCAAAGCACTCCTAATGGAATACCGAGACTCTGCCTAGCATGATTATACAAGGAAATGAAGGGAATTTCACTAGAAGTAGCAGTACACACGATACCTATTAGGGAAGGTGCCAACCCTAAGGTATGTGGACCTTATCAAACAAATCCAAAATATGGCACCATGGTCTATGATGAACTTGAAAAACTCTTTGATGCTAGATTCATCTATGAGATAGAGCATAGTGATTGGGTTTCACCCATTGTCATCGTGCCTAAATGCAACAAGAAGCTAAGAATATGCGTTAACTTAAAGAATGTGAATGCTGCCACAATCAGAGATCACTATCCCCTACCCTTAATAGAAATAGTGTTGGAAAACGTGGCTTGATCAGAGATATACGGCTTCTTGGATGGCCTTAGTGGCTATAACCAAGTGCAAATTGCTCCTGCGGACCAATCAAAAATAGCATTTGCTACATAATGGGGTATATTTTCCTATAGAGTTATGCCATTTAGCCTTTGTAATCCCCGGCCACATTCCAGAGAGTCATTTTCACTGCTTTCAAGTCATTGCTAAATAAGTTCCTATAGGTGTTCTTGGATGATTTGTGCATCCACTCAAATAGGAAAGACCACTTAAAATGTCTTAAAGCAGTTCTAATCAAATGCAGGGAGTATGGCATCTTCCTAAATCCAACAAAATGCCAGTTCATGGTCGCCCACAAAGTTGTTTTGGGACACATTGTTTCTTAACATGGGATTACAACTGACATGGACAAAATCAAAATCATCATGGAATTGCCTACTCCTACAAATTCCAAAGATGTACATAGTCAACTAGAGTCTATGCATTCTTATACACTCTATTATACATGCCTTGCTATTAAATGTACCCATGTGTATGTTCTTTCTTTAACTTGACATTGTTCCCACATAGGTGTTCCCATTCTTAAATGATGGTTGAAAGAGAATTCCAAGAGGAAACTGCAAAGTAATTATTGGTCAGTTGGAGTCTATGCACTCTTATACATTCTATAATACATGACTTGCTATTAAATGTACCCATATGTATGTTCTTTTCGTAACTTGACATTGTCTCTAGCCTTCTGTAGAGCCTATTTTTCTTGGATTTGTTCTTGCTAACAATATAATGGGCTATCTCTTAATTCATGTCTTTGATAGTTATATTTGGTTTGCAAGAGCCATATACAAGTGAATATGTAGTTATTTTAGAAGCAAGCTAATCACTTTTATGGTGTTTCTTTTCTCATAGGTTTCATGCACATTTGAAGCTTCAACTTTTGGGTTTGTCACTTTCACCCATGTGCAATTTTATGGAATGCATGTTAGTCTATATTGTGATTTGTACTTAGATGCTCGACTTTGTTGAGGTGATTGCTATGATTCTTAGGATGGTTTTGAATAGGCCTCACCTTGTACTATGTAAGGGAGCAACAAAGAGCATCATCTCATTTCACCTTTGGTACCTTGTCAATAAAATAAGATAAGGGAAGAGATTGGAAGCAAGAGAGCCAAGGGTTAAGGCAATTTATTGGGCTAAAATCCACGCGGCTATCTTGTAGGTTACTAGGTCACACCATGATCCAAGAATAAGAAGGTTATGCAAAAGGAGGCTATATAATTTCCCCAAACATTTGAATCGAATATAATGCACAATTTTCATGTATTTGAAACTTTTGAAAGCAATTTGGTAAAATGTACTGTTGTTAGAAGCACATATAATGTCTCCCAATATTCTAAAGGTAGGATAACTTCATTCCATTTCTATCGAGCTTCTTGCATTTCTTATAATTGCTAAATGTGATTCCCAAACTCCAAGACCCTCTATGATAGAGAATCTACATGAAATCAATTTACAAGTAAAAGCATTCATCCTTTAGCTTTGAAAATGATTAGAGAAAATGCTCTGTAGGGAGGGTTCTTGGAAGTTTGTCCACAAAAAGTATGAATATTGGAAATTAGATATCCATAACTTTTGCCTTTCTTAAAGAAATGGAGCATATGGAAAAAGTTATTCATTGATTCATTCAAGTTTTGATACATGTAAAAGATTGTTTATGTGTAATGTTCTCTAGAGGTACATTAGGGTTCCTATTTCTCCAATAAACTTTTGTGTTACATGCTTTTTTGCAATATAAATTTGGCAACTTCTTTGCATAAACTTGTAGAATCTTCCTCCATTTCTATGGCTTTGTTTGTTCTCCTTGATACTCCAAATTGTGTGACTTATTTGCATCAACTTGTAGAATCTTGCTCCTTTTCCATGGCTTTGTTTATTCTTTTGATATTTTGTATATATCTGTAGCTAGATTGCCTTCTTTTGCCATCATAAGTGTAAAAGTTATAGAACACATTAAGATGTTTACTTCCCATCATTGTTTATATCTCAGCATCTTGATGTTTTTGCTAGTTTTTTCCTCAACTTTTGCTTTAAACATGTAAAAATGTTTCAAGTTGTTTGAATTTTCCTTCATAAAATAGCTATATCTCTTCTTTGAATAATCATAACTAAATGCTATAAAAATGTTTCAAGCTATTTGAATTTTCTTTCATAAAATAGCTATATCTCTTCTTTGAATAATCATAACTAAATGTTATATAATGCGATCATCCTCTAATTCTCTAATTTGAGCAATCCTTTAGATGTTAGTATGATTGATTTGCAAAAAAAAAGGAGGCAATGTATGGAGCAACCTACCCAAAAATGCAAATATCAAATAGGGTCTATATTTAAAAAGTCTCTTATGACAAACTCTACAAGGTTCCTTACCAAAAAAGAGAGGTGACACTTATGTCAAACCAACTTGTAGATTCAATATGAGAAGAAGTATTGCACAATGATATGTGTTATGTCCATGCAAGTATAGAAAAGAGGACAAAACTCAGTCTTTGTATGACTAGTTTATATGTTACTTTAGATGTTTGTATGCCTAATTTGCAAAACATACACAATTATAGAAAAGAGGCCAAAACAATTTGTCTGCTTTGATTTCCCATATTATAGAATTCAAAAGCATGATTTGGAAGGGAACTAAGGTAGACCAATTATCGTATCCCTTCTTCTCAATGCCATGAAGCTTTTGAAATAAAAATGCCCATACCTTTTATGCCATAATAGGTTGGTAGAATAATGGCTATATTGCCGAGATGCCATATAGTTCTATGGAATTGTGCAATGATCTTCCTAGTACTACTATAGTTTGTACTAATCTTTCTTATTGAAGTTAAGATCTACATCACATTCTATTAATTGGCTAATAGTTAAAAGATTTTGATCAATACATGGTACATATAAACTATTATGTGTTCTTTTTTTTTCCTTTTTAAAAAAAGGACTTCTATTAAATATGAACAACACCCGTGAGAGCAAGCTCAATTTGGAAATACATCATGCAAGCATGAAGAAAACACCCCTCTAAAAATGTCCTAAGGGGGCAAACTATAAATAAAACAAGGTAGAGGCTGAAAGTGCCATCTCAGTCCTACTATGAACTCTGGAAAAAAATGGTAGCCTCTCTATTCCCTAAGGAATATAGCCCTCTTGGAAGAAATTGCTCGTGAGGTTCCTTGCACGCTTGTCCAAATAGCCATTGGCATATAAATAATATCTCAGCCAAATAATGGCCAAAGTGCGAAGGGGGGCGTGGGATCCATCCAAGGCCTCTGTGCATCTGGTTCTCCAGTTATACCATACTGAAATACTCGCCAGTATCTCCCAAGAAGCATCCATAGAAGCATGCACAAGCTGGAATTGTGAGAAGGGAACATCATCTAGAGAGCATGACTCAACTAAATGTTGAGAGCCCAAGAAGATTCATGCCTCTCCTAGAAGATTGGAGGTCTCAAAAGCAAGAGGCAGGCCACCGAGCCCATGGTCATAAAGAAGGGGAAAGGTGCAAACGTACTGAAAATTCTGGAAATCCCCTTCCAAATAATCTTAACCTATTTGCAATACCATAGGAAATGTTGGATAGTCTCCACAACAGAATGGCAACGAGGACAAGTGAAAGCCAAAAGAGACATGTAATTTTTCTATTCTTGAGCAATTTCTAGAGTCTCATTCAAAAAACTCTTTGCAAATCACCAGAAATCTGAAATTTCTCCCAATAAGGAGCTTTGGAAGGCTTCTAGCCTCTAAAGCGAGCTGAAATCTTCTAGCATTACTAACTGTGTAATGGAAAAAGGGAATGCTCTTCTCTCGATGCCCTGCATCAATCCACTCCCACTTTCTCATGTCCCACTATAAAATGGGGACTCATCCATATAGCCAAATCCTCCACGATCCTAGAGAGAGAAGCAGCGGGCATGGATCTAGGTACCATTGTGAATCCAAGCCATTCTCCACATAGCCTAAGATTCTAACAGTAGGCTGGAAGGGAGCTCCCAACAAAATGTCATGTGAAGACCTAGAGAGCCTACCCTCCATCTGAACATCAAAGACCAAGGCATCCTCAAGTGTTGCCATATTGCAATGACCTGAACTTGTACACCTATTGCTAAGAAAGCCCCCATTCAAATATAGAAAGAGACTAGCCAACCCAATCCATGGGTATGGCTACATTAATTTATTGAATTTTCCTTGAACTTTCTTTGAGGTCAATTACCAATTGCAATTTGTGTTCCTGTGGAAGTTTTATGAAAGGTTTCTAGGATCCCACAAAGGAGTCAGAGACTCTTTCCCATCTAGACAAGTGCATATAATTAGAAGTGTGAAGTGGTGTTCCATGCTCATCTGGTTGCTTTCATTCCACATGATCAGCTGCCTGTCGATCTCTTCCAAAGAAGAGGGAGGAATTCTTTGAAGAGTACTCCTAGACCTCGACCAAGCCTTTAGGATAGTAGCCATAGAAGGACAGGAGGGAGATCTGAGATGGGACAGAGTAAAGATCCATCTAGTCTCCACCTGAAGGAGTGCAAGAGCATATGCAGTGAGATGAATAAAGAAATCCTTCTTTCCCTGGCATAAGTCCCCTTACCCACAATCTTGCAAATCAAGGCCCTACATTGCAAGTTTGGATCTATGATATTGAGACCCCCTTCCCACATAGGAAGGATCAAGGTTTCCCAAGCCACCCTAGCTAAAGCATCTATTATACCATCTAGTCCACTCCATAAAAAGTTCCTTAGAGGCCTCTTAAGCTGATGATACAAACCCTAAAGCGACACCAACAAGAACAAACAAACCAAGTTGTGGCTAGTAGAACCTAGTTCATGAACACCACCCTGGAAGCAAGGTCAAGTTTGGCTGAACTTCAAAAAAGGAGCTTCCTCCTGATGCTCTCCAACACGGGAGCAAACTGTTGTGAGGGAGAGATGCCCATCCTGACCTAGCATCCCAAGTATGTGACAATGACAACCCTTTAAATCCAAGTGAAACCAATATTAACTCCCTAATCTGGAGTGTCCTTGTCACTAATCGAAAAGCCATTGGATTCATTTGAATTAATGTGTGCTCATACTACAGTACAAAATAAATCCAAGGCTATCATGAAGGAGGTAAGAGTATGAGGAGCTGGCATCCAAGAAGACCGCAGTGACATCCACCAACTCACTATCTAAAAGTTCTTTCTCCTACCTCAGGAGAAGTCTCAGCCCAAAAAAATCAGCTTGAGATCTAAGAAAGATACTCATAGCTTCAGCCACAAATAAAAAGAGAAAGGGCGCAAGGGATCATCCTTGATGGAATGATCTAAAAATCTAAAATCTCTCTCCCCTTACTCCTATGATGAGAACCTGACTATGGGTTGTTCTGTATAGGGAGGAAACCTTGTAATCCATGCATTTGAAAATCAAATGTGAAGAAGGGTACCCTCTAAAAAATCCCAATCTACCCTGTCATTTGCTTTCTCAAAGTCAAGAGTAGAATGGCCATTCTATGGATGCTCTGTACGGCCCAATTCGAAGCTTCCCAAAATGAGAATGTTATCAAAAAAACTTTTTCCATGCACAAATTCCATCTATGTCTCATGAATCAGATTTGGAAGAATGGGCTACAAACATAAGCCGCTTGCTTTGGCCAAAGTTTTGCAACAAGCACCAAAAAGTGTAATAGGTCTCCACTATGACACCAAATTTCTAGAACTTGCTTTGGAATTAGATGTATGAGCCCCTTAATAAGAGAATCACGCATAACTCTAGAGCCCCAGACGCCTTGTAGGGATGAGGTAACATGGTCCCCAATCATATCCCAAAAGGCAATAAAAATGAAAGGAGTAAGCCCATCTGAATTGGGCATTTGCCATAATAAAGGGCAAGAAGGGTAGTCCTAAATTTCATATTAGTGAAAGGTGCATGAAGTGAGACTCGCATATTTAGTTTTACCAAAGCGAGAATACACTGCCATATAGCATATCTAGCATCATCTCTAGCCATA
This sequence comes from Dipteris shenzhenensis, assembly GCF_047967505.1. Classification (NCBI taxonomy): domain Eukaryota; kingdom Viridiplantae; phylum Streptophyta; class Polypodiopsida; order Gleicheniales; family Dipteridaceae; genus Dipteris; species Dipteris shenzhenensis. The sequence continues at coordinate 34,717,924 of NC_141612.1, forward strand.
GTGTCAGGATATACTTAGAGTAGGGAGGCATAAAAATCAGTAGCTATATGCAAGACGGCATCTAGATCTGACTAAAAAACCTTGTCTGAGTCAATCAACTACGAAGTACTCTCCCTTCTATGTCTCGTGCCCAAAGTAGAAAAAGTGCTTATTGCCTCTACCTCCCATCTGGGTCCAAAATGACTCTTGTGCATAAAATAAATACTTTGTTCTCTGATCTAACAATGTATGTTGATGAGCCCTTGCTGCAACAGGATGCTCTTGAATCCAAGCATTAGTAGGCCGTTTCTGATCCTCTCTTTGTAAAACTGGCAATTACTTGCAAATACCAATCTCTTTTCTGAGAATCTCACATCTCATGGTACTAGTGCGATAAACGATAGAAATCACTAATATAAAGAAGGACTACTTCCACAACTAAGGGAGAGGGCACTCCACCCTGTGTATGAGAAACCCAAATCTACAAATTTGTCTCTGTGCGACCCTCCTCTACATAAAAGGCATCCGAAATCTTGATACTGGCACAGCATCCTTTCAACAACTGGAGCTCAGAATCTGTCAAAACCACCATAAATTGATTTGAGGTGGAAATCCTTGGAGCAATGCATACCAATTACCCATGAATCTGCAATGGGGGTCCAAGATAGAAGCTCCTTCCATCAAAGAACACAATCCCAGACACTGATGAAGAGAGGCGTTGTCTGTCAGTCCTCCTCTACTGGGTCGATCAACCAAGAGAGAATCTTTCAGGAACTAAGCATTAAAGAACTTGCATTGAGCACAATGCTTGTAGCTCTGAGAGTGTCAAAAGCCACCTGAAAGAATCCTTGTACCAATAAACGAATGTCAATAAGGTGTGAGGCGATGTCCTCCGGTAGGGCGCAAGCATCCGGTCCCTAGCCTATGATTTGGATGGGGAGGACCCATGGATGCCTGCAAACAGTGTGGTAGAGCTCTCAAGCTTCACATCCTTTGGCAGCTCAAGCAGCTCGTCTTTTTAGTTCTTTTGCATGTTCTCGCGATGAGGTTGGTGGATGGATGAGGATTGATTGGATGGTTTGCCATTCATCAATCAAGGTCACAAGGCCGATTTAAACCAAAGATAGAGCAGCGCGTCGTTAAGAGATTTTATGAGGCAGAGAGAGGGAGAGGAAGAGCGAAGGGGCTGAGGAGGAAAAGGAAGAGGCTAAGGGGAAGGGTGAAGGCAAGGAGAAGGTTGAGAGTAGAGTAGAGCGGGAAAAGGGATGAGGGGCTTAGGGGTGAGAGGATACGGTGTTGAAAGGGAAAGGCTAAGGAAATGCAGGTTGAGAGGAGAGAGGCTTTGGGATTGAGAGGGGCTGAGGTGAGCGATGGGCGACGCTCAAGGAGAGGCCTAATGGAAGAGAGGAGACATGCTTGAAAAGACCCCCAAGTTGAAGCTATGAAATGACAGTTGGAATGAGGAGCTATGAAGGCATTCCTGCTCCTACAAATCTTGGACCAACCAACGAGCTAAACAACCAATAGTGTAGAGCCTAGGAAGACATCAATTGTAAGGCCCGATGAGCAGCCAAATGTACAGCAATGCAACAGATGGCACATCATTTTAGTACTACAATAGTACGGCACTCTGCCCTAGCCAAAAAAAAGTATATAGCATGCAGCTCTTGGTACGGATTGCAGTTGGCAACTAGTGTACGGCCCTGTATACAGAAAGAGACGCTAAAAGTCGCAAATCTTCTCTAGGAGTAAGGTGCAGACTTAGATCTCATTTTTTGGTAGCAACAATAGTAAACGAGCTGGGCGAAGAGCGGGGAAGGGAACACGAGCTAGGAGACTAAGGGGAGGTGCACAATAGGGAGCTTCTATCAATTCCAAATCATTCATTGTTTTAGTTGTCTACTACTGCTGCAGCTGTAATTTCATGCTTCATTGATTGAGCTAGGTCAACCTGCATGAGTCTTGTGCCTATTGCTTTGATCTTGTGTCCTTTGGATTTTCATATGGCTTCGTATTGGATAGCTATCAACATGATCTGTCATGTAAGGAGAGGCTTTCTGTGCTCCATTATTTCCATAATATTAACCCATCATTGAGCCTTGAATTTCTTTATGTTGACAAATTCTTTTAGGTGACCTTGAAATTCTAAATCGTTGTATTGTTGCTCATTGTAAATTGCTTGTGTGATCCTCAATCCATCTCAAAAAATATCTCCTCCTTACCATTAAAAGACTAACTCCATGTAGTGTGTGAGTACTTTCCACTCCATCCTTTTTGCTATCTAGTTTTAGCAACAATTAGAGCACTTTAGGATACCACATCTTACGATGTTATAAAGCAAACATTCTTTGGCACTCTAGGGCTTCCACCTACTTCTAGGACTGCCACGTGTCCAAAAAAAATCGAAGGTAATCTCATATGGCTTGATGCCTTCTAGCCTACATTTTACAAAACAAATGTAGAACCTCCTTGCCACTCATTGTGGACATGTAAGGGCTACCTTTTTGTTTTTATGCTTGATGCTTTTGCTTAATTGAATCATTTGTCTCTCCATGCAAAGGTCCTTTGGTTGGATACAATTAGCTACCTTTTTTTATTACTACTGCTAAGCTTATCTAACAAAATTTCAAGGCATGCACTCCCTTACAACATAAATGATCTTTTTGAGTTATCATCATAGATAGAGGAGGTGGCGGCTTTGAACATTTCCATACGCGTTCTGATGGGATTTCGCACGAGAGCTGTTTTGTTGCCTAGTCCATTGAGATTTGAGACATTTATTGTCATTTAACATGGGAACAATTGGCATGATGTCACCACCTAGCAAAGATAGTAGGTTTTGCTAACCAAATGTACACATCACATATACCTCACATCACTTTGATCCTGAACAATATCACACTATTGTAAAGGATCCCAAGCATGTTGTTGAGGTGGTGTACAAAGGTCTTGACCTTTACAAATGAAATGGCTAAATCACTATATCGAATTTCAAGTCTCTAGTACCACATGCCCACAACATGATCTCACAATTAGGGCATCTCACTCAAAACCAAACTTTGTAATTCAAGATGAAAATCTCGCATTAAAAAAATTTCACCTACATCACATTCAATACAATGCCTCAGGAGATTCTGACAATATAATATCATGCCATTCTAACAACAATATGATGCCTCGTGGAGGGACAATCCCTTCTCAACATCAGACTCAATTCGAATAGAACCCTTCGAAGCGTAGAGTGACACTCAAATAATGCGTCAAAAAACAACATGATTCAACCATTAATCTTACTTTTAGGGATCAACCTAACATGGGATCACCCTAACATGTCAACCTAACATGGGATTTTAAGCCTAGCCTACAAACGAGGTCGTCCTCTAGCTCCCCCCTGAAAACTCATGAACATGAAACATTCCCCAAAGTACAAACCCGTTCCCCGCCGTTTAAAGCCTTCTGTGGCTTAATCTATAAAGGGAAGGGCCCTATGCAAGATTTACAAGCTTGGAAACTAGCATTGCTTCTTTCCTTTGAATGTCGAGTCATCTAGGTGTTAAGATGATGGTGCCCACAAATTACTTATGTACAAGCTTGCAAATTGCTAGGATTGGGTTCATCCATATGGGACTGCGAAAATTCCCCTTGCTCAATTAACAAATGCAATGTTGTCACTGCTATAGTCCTCCCTCAACATGAGAAGACAAATTGATACACAAACCCATGGTGGCATCAGTACAACCTAGGCAAAGCCAGCCTTTCAAGATCACCACATAAGTTTTGACAGTACTATCACTAATTTATTCCACTTCACATGAGGTCATGTGACACGCCCTCGGTTTTAAGTACATATTGTAACGAATCAGGCTTTGCTTTGCCCAAAGTGTGAGATTCTGGCTCAAAGAAGAAGCAATCAAGTTTTTACAAAGAGAGTTACTGCATGTCGTCATGTAAAGGCCTGTGCCATGCACCAAACTGCATTGCCAAATGCTGTGCTGTTGTTGAAGCAGCTTTATACTTGGCTTCCATCGAAGGTGCCCTTGGCATATTCAATTGGCAGCCCCTTCGGCAATTAAACCCTTATAATAACCCCTACTGGATTTCATTGTATGGCGATCTGCTCCCCATTGACACCAACATATGCTACTAACACAATCTCACTGCTGGACTTTACAATATACACAAAATTCAAGAGCACCTTCATATAGCAAGGTATTGGTTTTGCCTCTTCCAATGGAAGTCCCCTAGGTCTGAGACAATGACCAAGCAGTAATTGAAAATCAACCAGCCTGCAGCAAATTATGGCATACTTCATTGTTAGCAAACCAGGTCGTCTGAAAATTGGCACCTTACTCCTGTAGTATTATCAATTATAATTTCAGTGTACAACAAAAGTTCACAAGAATGTTCAATTTGAGGACCGCTTATCCTGATTAGAGTTACGTAATTGCCATACGTGTACGAGGACAAAAAATGGATACTAGTAGCACATACTGTTGCTAGTCCATCGATGTAAAAGCACTTTTAAACAATGATGTCCTTATCTTGACTCCATCACTAGTAGCAACAGAAGCTGCATACCTGAAGAAAATCCAGCTAGTTAAAGCAACTCCAGTTCTTGTGGCACAATATAAAGACCATCCCTACTTAAGCACTATATATATCTAGATGACTCCAGGAACATGCCCAAACTCATCCGCTGAAAACACTACATAGTGCAGTTTCAATCTCATGATAGTCACTCATAAGGTTGAAAACCTTTAACTCCATCACGCATAGCAGGGACTAGCTACTATGACATCCCCACTGGGGTCATCAGCGCCCAACATTGGGTGTACACCATAGTATAAATATATTCAAATCCACACACCCACTTAATCACTACTTTGCAAGCTAGAACAACTGATCACTTTGAGCCCAGCAAAACTGTCTCTCTTTTCAATTATTCCTAGCTTAATGTGATCCATTTGGTAAGAAAAAATAAAAACTTGAGATAAAAGTTTTCCACTTTGCAATGGAAACAAAGCCACTTGTTACTTTGCGATGGAAACAAAGCCACTATTAACAAGCAAATAAAGAACATGATTAAGACGCCTTATCTCTCAGTCTTCAATTTGTGTGTGTGTGTAGTGAGAGAGAGAGAGATGACGTGTGTGAACTGTGAACGTGCGCACACACGCATACATAGACATGCACATGTGCACACACAGACAGCCACATGCATGCACACTATATGTATATGAATACATGCACATCTGTGTGTGTGTGTGTGTGTGTGTGTGTGTGTGTGTGTGTGTGTGTGTGCGCGTGTGTGTGATGTTGTAATTACATGTCCCCTTCTTGGGGTCTGGTTCTTGTAATATAAACAATCGGATTTCACCAACAACAAAAAGACGTGTGTTTTTCAATTTGTTTCTTTTCCAGTTATTTATGTATGTATTTCATTAATAGTTTGTTCCATTTTCCATGTTTTAAAGACGCAGAACCTGCCTACAACCACTCACAAGTTAAATCTACGTAGTCTGTGCATAGAGTACTAAAACTAAGCACTTGGTCTTCGCCGGCCATATTTTGGAAATGTTGAGTGCAAATTATGAGATACAGATTTAGGGGCAACAAGGTACACTCAGGGGAGTTACCATAGGCATGCAAGCACCTTCAAAACCCTAAATACTCACAACCCAGAAAATCCAAGTCGAGGGCGCTGGATTAGCAAAAGTTAATTTACATAGACTACATGGACGAGAGCCAATTTAAGGGATGATGATGGAGATATCATCTTACGCTGTATCCAATACTAGACCGTGCTCAACCACCCCATCAATAGCTTCCAAGCTTCGTGCTACATCAGCTGTAAAGGAAAAGAACCATCACTCGACCTTTAAAAATGTGAAACAAGCAAGTAGATTTTTCACATTTTTCTTCTATCAAGCCTGAGAGAAAAAGACATGCCACAGATTCCTTTTCAGATCTTAAAAAGCTAGCTTGTTTAAAAAAGGAAAAGAAACAGAAAGCAATCCTCAGTTGGAATTAATCAGGCCAGAGAACACCCAAGAAACTAGTAAAAAATGAACATATTGGGTCTGATAAGTGGCCTAACAGCTATTCGATGCAGATCCCTGTAAAATGAAAAACGTGGCAGCCAGAACATTCAATGCACATTAAAAAAAGCCTGGCAAAGATATACTGTGAAGCTTGCCGGACAGCAGCCAAGTGACCCAGTCCAGCTCCAATTCTTTCTTCAATCTCATACACAGTGAAACCAAGGACAGCTAGGCAAGCTTTTTACATAATGTCTTCAACACCCAGTGAAGACTCCAACATCAAATTTAATTCATGTTTTGTACTCGATAAGACCACATGTGCACGACAGTCCAAAACATCAAGACTGTATTGAAAGACAGCAGATGCAGGATTTACTGTGTGTTCCTCTGCCTCTAGCCATGGACTACATCCTAAAAGTCCCTTATTGGGTTTGCATGGACTCAAGTCTCAAAAATACAAGGTCATGGTCGTTAACTAGGTTCTTTTGCAACTATGTGGTACATTGTCTACTGCTGGTGTTTCTTGCAAGCATGTATAGGATAGGAGCAACATAACTAAATAAGGAGTAATTAATGCCTTATAAGTGTAGAATATAGCATGTTTGTTGGAGATAATGGCAGAACTTGTTGAGCTGAACACATAGCTCACACAGTCTACACACACAGTGAAGAGGGGAACTGCAATGACCCTAATGTGGATCCATAAGGACTATTAGGACACAGGTCCCTTCTAGGATTTTACATACCCCATACGAAACAAGTGTAGACTTTCTGAGATCTCGCTCTCGTCTCCTCAATGATGGCCCGTAGAGTGAATATGTGATCTAGTGTAAAGTGCTGTCTCCTGAAAGCGACCTGCCCTAAAGCTCGCTGCCCATGTGTCTCTGTGAAGTTGCTGATCTCTCTCTCCAACACTGAAGCATAGATCTTGGCAAATGTGTGGCCAATCATGAGCGTGCATTAATTCCCAATATCCATGGGGTCTCCTGACTTGTGTAGGAGGACAATGGTGGTAGTGCTCCAGGCGGGGGGAAACTCCTGACAAACAGCCGGTTAAGCAGTTGTGCAAGGATTGGGGCCAAGACGTCCATCCCAATTGCAAAGTGCTCAGTCCGTAGTCCCTCATGGTCCTGGGCTTGCCGATTGTGAAGCTGATGTAGTGCTGCCTGCACATTACAGGTGTGAACATGGCTGGCCTGGGGATGGAAGACATATCTAGTGGGGGCTGAGCTGGAGCATCATACAGTGATGTCGTGTATGTGTGCCATCTGTGATGGGAATCGGTGACTTTCCCTCAGTCAGAAGTCCACAAGCAATGGTTATCTCCCCCTCGAAAAGAGTGAACTATCTCAGCCATCCTATGTGAAAGAAAGGCCCGTCTCTTACGTCGTGTCAGATGCCTTGAGATCCGTTGTGCCTCCGATCTCGTCATGTGCCCCAAATCCTGCTCCTGCATGAGGTGGGATCTCAGCTCTCTGCACTCATCATCAAACCATGGGTTTTGTGGCATCAACCCGGTGGGGGGCATGCTATAGACCGGGTTGCGGGAAAGGATCTAATGGCTGCATTCCGAACCAATGAAACAAATATCTCGGTAGAGTGAGTGAGGTCTGCATCATCTTTGAAGGGAGTTGCTAGCCCCTATGACAGGTGGCTCATGTATACTGCATCAAGAGCATGGTCAAAGTGTACTCGGACCCGCAGGGGTGCCAAGGGCTCATGCCCTATGTCTGGCAGTGTGGTCATGATACTGAAGGATAAGTATAAGTGGTCTGCACCAAGTGGGAGAGGGTAAACTGTGCGGTCATGTACCCTCGTCACAACAGCTGGGGAGCCCAACAAGTAGTCCACTGTGCTACTGCCACCTCCATGTGGAAAGCAGGTGAGTCCAATGGATGACGGCCATCTATGGAGGTCACTATATATAATCAAGTGGCTCTCAACTCGAGTAAGTGTCTCCCATACCCAGTCGCATGTGGTGCATCATTTGAGAGCCTCGTTATTCCGAGATCCGCTGGGTCCATCTCTAGGACTCTAGGAGGATCCGTCTCAAAGTCTAGCAAGCCCACCTGTCTATCCCCTGTACATGCGTTGAAGTCACCTAAGAGAAGGATGACACCCTGTCTAGAGAACTCCATGATTTCATCATAAATCGTTCTCATATGAGCTGTGACCTTCCGCAGTGACTTCACCCACATAAGATGATGTATCTAGGGGAAGTAGCACACCGCCATAAAAATCGGTAGTGTGTTGGGTGGGTGAATCCAGACCCACATGTGCCATGCATGCTCCTCCTTCCGCATAATAGAAATGCATGGTCTCAAGTGTGATCTGAAGAGGACACACACGCCTCTAGAACCTTGTACCCTTGTATCTCTCCTCATCTCCTTTCTGTAAGCTGACTCCCAAGTATATCCTGTCACAACAGGAAGCCCTTTTTCTGGGCTCTCAGTGTAGAAAATAATGTCTCTATCTGTATCTGTCTCCGAAAAGCCACCTGGATCAGACCAGAGGGTGCCATTACAATTCCAAACAGCCATATTCAATATCCCGCATCTCTATCTCAAAGGCCCGACACCGTCATGCACTATCTGTATCTCCACCTCTTTCTGCCCTCTCTCGAATCATTACCTTACCACCCCAATATACAGCCCATTTTCCTTCCTGCCATGCAGCCAGCACTTGAGGCATCCCCTCTCTTCTGAGCTCTTGCTGTAAGAGTGTGAGATCATCATCCAAGTATGTCCTAGTCCCGCAGAGCTGCCCTCATACTCATGAAGGTAGACCGGTCTGCTAGTGTCCGGAATCTCACAATCATAGGTCTCGTTGGTGCATCATCCTTTCCTACCCTCCAAGCTGCCTCAAATGTAAGATTGACTCCCATCTTAGTGATCAAAGCTTCAGCATCCGCCATTGCAGTGTTCCCAACTGTGAGGCCTCTAACGAGAACATTTAGCGCTTTACTATTTCTTCTCTTTTCTTCCTCTAAGACATCAGAAATAAACTCTTTCTTTGTTGGGGCTGCTTTGCCCTTACTGACCACTTCTCTCCATTCTTTCATCTCAGCCTTCCCTTTGTCTATCTATTTGGACAATCCTCATATTTCCCTTGGATTGTCATATGTTGGGAATCCATCTCTTTCTTTAAATTTTCATTCTCTATTTTCAGCATATTCAACTCCTCATTAAGATACCCCTATGTCAGATGCCAAAGCCTTGTTCACCAAGATGGCAGTCAACCTCACATGCAAGACTGCATGGAGAGTTGGCAAAGCTTAGGCTCCAACAAGACCCCTCATCATGAGGGCAACCTTGAAAGGGACAAGAATATACTTGGACGATGACCTTACATTGCTACAGCAGGAGCATCAGACAGAGGGAATGGTGCGTGTTATGGCAGCAAGAGATGCAGGTAAATGGGCTGCCTACAAAGATGGAAAGTTGATTATCAAAGTGAGAGCAGAAAGGGGTGAAAGGGAAGAAAGAGAAGGGGAGATGGACAGCGCACGACGGTGTCAGACCCAAGAGATGAGGGCACATGAAGAGCTGAGAATAGCAATGTGGAATTGCAATGGTACCCTTGGTCCAATCCTGGAGGTTTCTTGGAAACATACACCGACAGAGACATGATTTTCTACATTGAGACCTATGAAAGCCTAGAAAGAGGGCTACCAACAGTGATGGGATATATCTCGGAATCAGCCCACAGGAAGGAGACGAAAAAGAAAGAAAGAAAGTTTATTAAGATCGAAACATATCTCATGATAGGTGGTGTAGGCGATCTGTGGAGTGGGAGATTCTGTGAGACAGGGTGTAGAGATGCTAGAGAAGAGGTATGTTTGATCAGCCCCTGGGGGAGGAGGTACGACAATAAAATCCGTGATACAAGATGTGAAGGCAGAGGATCCCAGGATGTAATCAACAACGCTAGAGTCCCCACCATGTGGGAAGCACGTGAGACCATTTGAAGTGGGACATCTATCAAGACCATTATAGATAATGAGATCATGCATCCTTCCTAGATCTAATAAGGCCTATCCATAAGATGTGACCGGGGCTCGGCTGTTAGCCAAAACACGCAGCATACCTGCTCCCTCAAGGTCAATGTCTGGCAGTAGAATGGAATTGTCCCTGAAGTTGAGGAGTGGTACCTGACGGGCGCTTGTCCTCACGTAAAAGTCCCCAACCAGGAGGACTTCCCCGTGGCTCGAGAAGTCGATAATAGACTGATAAAGAGCTACATATGGTGATGTCTCATCCTCCTCTCGGATATCTCGAGCAAAGTGGGAGGTCTCGGGAGGGAAGTAGCATACTACAACGAACAAATCCCGGCTGTCCATGTATCGGATCCGGATCCAAAGAAATCTGGAGTGTGTATCTCTCTGCTCTACTGAGATGGTTCCCAAAAGGGTGGACTGTAAAGAGCTGCTACTCCTCCTAACCCTCGCACTCCCCCTATGTCCCTCGTCTCATCCCTGTAAGCAGACTCCCATGTGTACCCACTCGCTACTTGTAGTGGGCACTCTGAACTCTGATGTGTCTCTGTATAAAAGACTATGTCACGACTTGCATAGGATTTTGAGAAGTTCCCTCAAATTTTATGATCTGAAAATGGAAGAGAGTGATGAGTTGAGTGATCATCTAGCTCAATTTCAATCTCTTGTTCAACAACTCTCAAGTTTGAAGAGAGTCCTTGATGATGAAGATAAGCCGTCCTTATGAAGAGTATGCATGGCATTTCTCGCTTTGAGCACACTCTTGAGATCCTTTGTCTTGCCACTACCACATTTGATGATATGGTGGCCCTCCTCATTGAGAAGGATTGTCGCAATAAGGAAGCCGTTCTTGCCTCTCCTATTGATCATGCATTTGCTTCCACAAGCAAATGGAAGACCAACAAGAATATCATTTGCAGGTTTTGCAAGAGGAAAGGACACATTGAAGCCCATTGCTTCAAGAAGAAAGCACAGGAGCAACAAACACATCATCCCAATCTTCTGGCTGAAGACGAAGCTAAACCAAAAGAGCCCCTGGAGAAGATACATGCAGCTACAGCAGAGGTTCATGGCCTCTCTCTTGACGACGAGGATCCATTTGACCAGGATTGGGCTTTCTAGGCCCCTATGCTATGTGTGTTTGTGCTGAGTCAAAAAAAGATTCTCAGCCTTGAGTTGTCCCTCTAAATTAAATGTCTTCGGAAGCAATAAGAGGTCCTCTGCCCTGGGTTGTCCCCCAAAAAATGATTGTATGGTCTTTTACTTTGGTTGATGGTATTGACCACCCAGTTCAGAGTAAGGGGGGGATGACCAGTGATGGTTTGCTCTTGCCAGTCGCAAGCTGACTGAGAAGTCACTATCACACGAGAGGTGTTGGATAGTTGGATTTGGTCTTTGCAATATTGCGGTGGAGTGGGGATCGGTCTACTCTTGCATGTTGGGTCTCACACTCTTCGCTCTGAAGGGGGGTGTTGAGATATCATAGTCAAAGAGTGTGTTGGCATGAATTGTTGGTGTGTAGTACTAGGTTATCTAGTACTAGTCTATGTGCGTGAGTCTTGTGTGAGTGCCACGTGTCATCATGGGACTTATCCCATATACACTAGGTGCTAGTGTGTGAGTGAGTAGCCTACATAAGGCTTGTACTTCACTTGTCTTGCCATACTTGATGAATGAATGAAAGCCTTCTTCATGTCTTCATTTGAGCATTATTTTCTCACACCCCTCTCTCTCTCTCTCTCTCTCAAGCCTTCTTCATGTCTTCATTTGAGCATTATTTTCTCACACCTCTCTCTCTCTCTCTCTCTCTCTCTCTCTCTCTCTCTCCTTTCACCATGTTTCTAACAGAAAGGTGGCTGGCTCAGGGGCAATAGTGACAGGAATGAGGGGTACTCAGGTGAGGCACAATGGGCTGTCCCTAATGATGGTGCTGCTATAAGACTTGACCCCTCCATGGATGGAGTGGATAGCGAAAAAGAAGCTGTTGTCAACGATGGTGATGATGATGTGAGAGCCGAGGTGGGAGCTGATGTGGAAGTGCTTGGTTCTTGATTTTCGATAGGCTTGAAGCAAGATGCTATGGCGCAGATACAGGCTCGAGGCTGCAGCGTGGCCGGAAGGAGCTGTAGTGGTGACAGGTGGGGGAGGCTACAACGCAGGTGAAGAGGGGACTCCAGGGAGTGGCGCACGCAGCAGGAGCAAAGGCAGCATGGTGGCGGGGGTGCTGTAGAGCAGCGTGAGCAGAGGGAGGTGCTAGAGAGGCCGAGGGAGCTACAGAGGGGAGGAGGGAGCTGCAGGCGGACGGGGGGCTACAGGAAAGAGAGCTAGTGGAGGGAGCTGTAGGCGGATTGGAGGAGGTGCATGCAGGAGGGACGGGCGGAGGGACTATGAGGGCGGAGAGGGGCTGGCGGAGAGGAGCGTGAGTGCAGCAAGGGGGCTCGCAAATAGGAGCGTGAGGGCAGCGAGGGGGTTGGCGGAGAGGCTGAGGGAGCTGCATAGGCTGGGTGGAGAAGAGCGAGGGACGGCAGGTGAGAGCAAGAGAGCCTGGAGCACCTGAGGGAGCGATCAAGAGAATTAGCTACTTTTGCACGCTCAGCATTAGCATAGGTTAATTGCAATGATTAAACCTCACACTCCGCCTCTCTAGTCCCCTGTCTCTCACTCCTGCAATTCCCCCCTCCTCACTCAATCTCCCCTCCCCTCTCCCTCTCCCTCTCCCTCTTTGCCCTCCTTTCCAAGGGGGGGCTGCTCTATATATGGTGCAGAGAAGCTTCCTTGAGAAGCTATTGGCGGCAGAAGGATCGAGAGGGAGAAGCTTCAAGGTATGGGCATTAATCGAGACACGACTAGCAAGCTTACCTTAATACTTCCGTTCAAACGCGCACGGCAGCTAATTAAAGGAATTTCTTTTTTTGAACATCGCGGGCACCTATTCAGTACATGCATCCGTAGAAGGCAGGATAAAAAAGGCAAAACAACTTGTTTAACGTTTTTTCCAAACCTTTGCACACCTATTTGAAGCAAAATGGTCTTAACACTACCACTACCACAATTGGCACAACAATCAAATCAGCCATCTACTTTTAAAAATCATATTTACAAGAATCTTGCTACTTTAAAGAAGGTGGGTGCAAAAGGTGTTGGAGATAAGTGCACACTAAGTGTACTATTTCCTAGTCTACATTTGTCTAAGTCTAAGTCTAGTCTTTATGTCTTGAGTGTGTGCCATGTGGCACTTCTACAATTATCCCATAAGCACTCTTGCTTTATGTCTTGTACTTTGGCCCATATATTCAATGGGTCACATCATTCTAATCCATCAGTCTAGCTTGTGTCTTGTCTACACTCTTCTCAAGGTATTTCTAGTCTTTCAGTCTTGTTATTTCATTTCCAGTTTCTAGTTCTAGTTCTTGCTTTCATATTCCAACATGGTATCAGAGCTAGATTGATCCCTCTTCTCTCTCCTCAGTCTGCTGTAGCCATAGCTGCCTCTTCTCAGATTTCTCCCCCGCTCAGCTGGTCGCCATCTTCATCTTCTGCCCGTCTTCTCCACGCTGCTGCCGTTCCTGCTGCCGCTGTAGATCTGCCCGCCATCTCTCTTCCAGATCTGCGCACCAGATCTGCACGCCATTGCGCTGCCAGATCTGCTGCGCAGTTCCACTCTCTACCAGATCTGCACGTCAGATCTGCGCAGATCTGGCGCTGCTGTAGCTCCCGCTCCTGCTGTCGCTCCTGACAGATCAGCGCCGTCCGTACAGGCATCCGTACTCCGCTGTGACCGTACGCCGTCTGTACTTCGACGTCGTCCGTACGTACCTGCACCCGTTGTACCAGTTCAGGTGGCCTCTACTGCTGCAGATCTGCCTGCCATTTCTGTCCTGATTTCGTGAGCTGAAGGAGCTGCCCACGACTTTCTGAAGCTGCTGCCCGTACCTTTTCTGTTCGAAATAAAGGAGGAGCTGAAGCTTTTTTATCTCTGCCCAACCTGCATTCAGTTCTGCATTCAGTTCTTGCTAAGGTACTGTACATTGTCTCTTTCAGTTTGCTGAGTAGTCCTTTTTAATCCTCATATCTGCAAACTGCTGGTTCCTCCTACTTCGATGGGCTGTCATATGCTATGGCCCTGACAAAGTGGTGAGAGAACCGGCTTCTGGGATCTCTTCCTCTCATTTATTTTCTGCAATATTGTAAGGGAATAGACACTGCCCTTGCATCCTAGCAAGAGGTAAGACCTTCCCACATGGCATCTTCCTCTCATTCTCTCATATCTATCGACAAATTCAATGGGTCCAACTTTCATACTTGGCAGATCAAAATCAAGTGCCATCTTATGAAAGAAGGCCTTTGGGACATTGTTCACCGTGATGTTCCCGAAGGTCCATCTGAGCAAGTTGTTGCTGCCAAGAACGACAAAGCCTATGCTATCATATTGCTCGGCCTTGGAGATGATTACATTCATCACATCTCCGACATACAGTCTGCTCCTCAAGCATGGATCACTTTGGACACTCTTTTTGGAGCCCGATCTAAAAACTCTAAGATTGCACTTATGATCTCATTCTTTGATCTACATATGCAGGAAGGAGCTACTATAGCCTCTCATGTCAATTATCTTCGCAGTCTTATGGTTCAGCTTGCGTCAGTCAAGTCTCCCATCTCCGAAGATATTGCTATTGCTGTGCTTCTCAAAAGCTTACCTGACTCCTATGCTACTCTTGTCACTACCTTCAAGTATCATAATAATCCTTCTCTTGAGGGTATCATCAATGCTCTCCAAGAGGAAGAAAGAACTCAACAACGAAAGGTAACTGACACTGCATTTTTAGCAAAGAAAGGAAGTTCTAAGGTAAGAAAGCCTTGCACCCATTGTGGCAAAACTAATCATGTGGAGAAGGACTGTTTCAAGGCTCATCCATGCACCATTTGTGGCCGTGATAATCACCGGGAGAGGGACTGCTACTCCAAAACCTCTACATCAGCTCCTGTATCCACCTCAGCTCATGTTGCTGCAACATCTCCATCAGCTGATCCTGCTGTTCCTTCCTCACATGATGAGAAGTGGGCTTTCTGATTACTTCTATGTTTTGTCTACCACCTTGACCACCGATGATGTAGGTCAAGGGGTTCTAGTGTCTTGGTCTTTCTATTTGTCTACAGTCAGTCTTCTGTCTATCTAGTCTTGTCTGTCTGTCTATTTGTCTATCAATCTGACTGTGTTTTAGATCCATCTTGTCCCTACCCTTGTGGACCCATATGAGGATATCACTTGAGGAGGGGTGTCTCAGGATCTTTTGTCTGTCATGTTTTCTATCTTGTCTCTCAGTCTATCAGTCTTTATGTCTGTCTTCTAGTCTTGTCTTTCTGTCTTACTCCTAGTGTCCACTTAAGGAGGGTGTTGGAGATAAGTGCACACTAAGTGTACTATTTCCTAGTCTACATTTGTCTAAGTCTAAGTCTAGTCTTTATGTCTTGAGTGTGTGCCATGTGGCACTTCTACAATTATCCCATAAGCACTCTTGCTTTATGTCTTGTACTTTGGCCCATATATTCAATGGGTCACATCATTCTAATCCATCAGTCTAGCTTGTGTCTTGTCTACACTCTTCTCAAGGTATTTCTAGTCTTTCAGTCTTGTTATTTCATTTCCAGTTTCTAGTTCTAGTTCTTGCTTTCATATTCCAACAAAAGGATCATGTTTCCTAATCCTAAAAGTGTTATGAGCAAAATCAAGCAAGTAGTATTTGGCTCTAATATTTCAGGAAGATAACCATTTATTATGTCTCATTTCAAAAATGAAAGTCACAAAAAATGGAAAAAGCTCAGCTAATCCAATGCAAAAGGTAAATGGCACCCCAGAGAATATTTGTAGAAAAGAATTGAAAAGCATACCTGGATTGGCAATTGATGCTGTGAATATCACATCTAGCACAAAATGCCCCTCACCAGTTATGAAAGGAAAGTCACCACCTAGTGGACCTGCTTCCCCAAAGGAGGGCCTTCTCCAGACCTGCAAGTCATATAACTAAGTGTCCACCATGTGCCTTAAGCCAAACCATAAGTTATGGTGGTGTGCAAGGTTTTAGAAGAGTATTGTGGGGACATAGTTGAAACAAATGAACCCCAAAAAAGTTAAGCAGGAATATGGCGTTTTGACAACAAGTAATAGGAGGTTGCCTCATCAAATGTCTAGATTAATCTCCATGGCGACAATTATCTAAATATCCATCAAAAAATCAAGTAAACTAGAGCAATACCTCTGCGTCTCCTAAGAATAAGTCATCA
Source organism: Dipteris shenzhenensis (assembly GCF_047967505.1). Taxonomy (NCBI): domain Eukaryota; kingdom Viridiplantae; phylum Streptophyta; class Polypodiopsida; order Gleicheniales; family Dipteridaceae; genus Dipteris; species Dipteris shenzhenensis. Next base: position 34,734,220 of record NC_141612.1, read on the forward strand.
ATTTCTTCAGCAATGTCTAGCCAATTCTCCTGCAGTTAACAATTGATATATCTTCAGAAATACTAGCACTAGGAGTAGTATGACAAAGTTTATATTCTTCAAGGTCCAAAAGATATTTCTTCGAAAGACCAAAGGGTCTATGAGACTAAAAAGAAACTGATACAATGAGCTGAGGGTGGAGCCACTAAGCGCACATCAACCATAGTTAGGGGAAACGAAAACGGGAAAACGGGGAACGGAAACGGAAACGAAAACGAAAACGAAAATGGTAACGTTTAGGGATTTTTGGGAGGGCTGAAACGGGGAAACGCCACATCAGCAAGGGGGGGTTAGAAAAGGGGGTTTTGAGATGAGAACACACACATTTAGAATGATACAGCCTACAGCCTACCTGTAACTTTAAATAAAGTGCATAATACTTACCACAATGTCACTTAGAAGTTAGAACTTAGAACAAGTTACAAATTAGAACTTGGAAGTTAACTTAGAATATACCGTTGTAAGACTAGAATAAGTCCAATCATACAAATTTAGAAATTTTGTTGTTCTAAAGATCAAAAATCTACAAAGGAAAAAAAAAAAAAAAGAGAGAAAATGAAAGAGAAGAAAAAAGAGGTAAACAAAAACTTTTATGAAAAGCAAAAGGAAGACATACTAAGCAAGCAAAGCAACACTTATGTCGTCATCAGTGCCCAAGCATAAGCAGCTATACTGGGTTTCTAAAGACCCGCGGAGTCTCTTGGGCAAACCCAGTGCTTACTAAAATACGTCAAATAAACAATAGAGAATGAAAACAAGAAATAAAGAAGAAACGAAGCAGGTGACTTAAGCAAAAAAAAACAAGCAAGTCAAGAAACAAAAACTTTCAAAAAACTCTCTCTCTCTCTCTCTCTCTCTCTCTCTCTCTCTCTCTCTCTCTCTCTTTTAAGTTAAATGGCACTTTACACTTATGTCTCGTTTCTGCAAAGAGGCAAAAATAAATTTCTAACTTAGAAAGCACAAGTATACTCAAACAAACTCTCTTTAGAAACTAAAAGAAAAACGGGCTATTCAGCTCCCCGCTTTTTGTTTTCAGCTTATGTTCAATCATTCTAAACAAGCCTAAGGCCGAAACACCATAGAAAAAAGACTTCATATCTAAGAATGTGCGAACTTTTTTCATTATTTTCCTTGGATTATACCTCTTGTGTAATAGTAAAGTGATCAAATTACTACATTGAGTGATAAAAGCCTCCTTAGTTGTACAAAGGCGGGAAAATCTATGGAATTGAGAAGAAATGACTCCATATTTTGCCAAATCAGAAATGTTTGAGTCAATGCGAGGCATTTTTATAATGTGTAAACCACTATAATCAGGTTGTTCACGTTTATCGTATATATCTAATCCTATGGTAGATTGAGAAAGTCTAAGATCTAAGAAAATACAAGAATCCCCTCTTGAAGTGCAGTTCAGTTCACAAGAGTCACGAGGATAGATTCCTTCTCCAAAAGCTCTAGCGTCTTTGTACATAAAGTCTTGAAAGTTAGGAACATCTGGTACAAATAAATCATCTATAAAACGCCTAACTTGACTAAGCTTATGTAAAATGATAGGGCAGGGTATTGATAGAAATAAGACGTTGCATAAACTCAAATTCATAAGTGAAAAGATAAAAGTTTGCTAAAAAGACGGCACAATTAGTGCCCATGGGGATTCCTATAACTTGTTGAAACAAAGAATCACCTATTGTGATGTAAAGATTATCTAAAAGAAAATCTATCCAAGAGCAAACATCTTCTACACTTACTACCTTTGTGTATCTTTTCTTTTTAGAACCTATGTCATGATCTTTATTTTTTAGCCACAAAAAGTCAAAGCATAAGACTGTTTTCTCAACTTTTAGCACTTTGCATCTATCTTTGTCAAATCTCAGCTTGAAAACTTCAGCCACTAGCTTTTTAATTCTAAACTTCAGGTCTTCCAGCTCAATCTTTGTGTAAAGCGTCGTAAAATCATAGGTTTGAAGGAGAATAGGAGACTCTTTTTCCTGAATGCTTCGAGAGGAATTAAAAAATTTTACAACAGGAATCACTCCTACAGAGTCATTTAAAATCCAGCTTGAGTTCGAGGGGACATCTGCCTCTTTTAATAAGTTCCTCCAAAGTTCATGGACACTAGGCAACATGGCTTTGAAGCAGTAGCTTAGCCATTTAGAGACATTCGTCAAAGTAGTCTCACAAGCAGCTGCAATAAATCTTGGCTTTTTTGGAGTTTTGTGAAACTTCCAAGCAGCACAAAGAAAAGGTATGCTTGGATTGCAAACAAACCCAGAAGACTTGCAAAAACTCTGATGTTTTGAGATCAAATCCTTTTGAGAAACTAAGGCAGGGGCGTAAGTTTTGGCAGACGAGTTCACTTCTCTCAAAAGACATTCTAAGTAAAACTTTTTGCAAATAAAAACAAAGTTATTGGAACATTTGTCCACATAAGAAAAGACAAAATTCCTATGGAATTTTCGAAGAAGAGTTTCATCTTCTTTAGAAAGATGGTTGCTTTTCTTTGAGCAAATAACCGAAGGGACTTCTTCTAGTTTCAAAGCAACTTTCTTCAAAATCTTCCCTTTCCATTCTGATAAGATATTTTTAACTCCTAAACATTCTTCTAATTGCAAAAAAAACTTTGAGATTCCCTTATCGATAGCTTTTAAAAGGCAAGACTCTTTAAAAGAGTACAATCGAAATTTTGTGCCTTTCATGAAAAGATCTCTTAGGTTACTAGAAGACAAAATTGAGGTATCAGTTGTGACTACATGTCCTAAATCAGCATCAATAAAGCTTTGGAATCTCTTACTTTTACAACAACAAGGTTCTTTAAGGATAGAAGATTTTGAATGCTCTGAAAGCCTTTTACCTATCTCTCCATAGTTGAAAGCCTTTTGTCCTAAAGTTTTTACATACTTCCAAGCTACTACTGGATGCTTCCAAATTCTTCTCACAAAATGAGGGAGAGAATCCATTACTTCAGGAGACTTCAAAATGGAGTTTAAGCCTATCTTGTCAAGTGAGGGAGAAGTAAAAATACAAATCAAGAGTTCCTTATTTAGATAGACTTCTTTGCTTTGAAATGAAGCTTTTACTTTTAAGAAGCGATCCAACGAAGTTTTAAGTTGTATATAATGGAGCTTATTTAGATTCAAATCCTCAAAAGAGAAGTTTTCCAAGGTGTACTGAAGTTTAAAAAGAACTTTGACATTATATTTTTCAAAAACTTTTATTGAAAAAAGACCCAGCGACATTAATCTATCTAGGTAGAGTAGTCTTCTTTTATAGTCTCGAGAAGCAAAAACTCTTGGAACTGAGGAAGTTAAAGGAGCTAAAGGAGGAGGAAGTGGAGGAAGAGGAAGTGAGGGAGGCAACTCACGAACTACATGTGAGTGCAGGAGAGCTAGGACAACCTCGTAACATAACTTTAGGTTTCCATACGATGTTAGGTGTATGACTGAAAGGCTGAAAGAGGGGGCTGAAGCCTAGAAGGCTGAAAGAGGGGGCTGAAGCCTAAAAGAGAGCTGAAGGAGTGGAGTTTGAGCTTTGAAGGAGGGCTGAAGGGGAGTAGATGATGATGGAGGGCTGAAGCAGCCTGCGTGAGAGAAAGGAGTACAAAGGAATGAATGGAGCTCAAGGATGTCGATACATAGAAAGAAAGAGATATTAACGTCCGCAGGAGGCCTTGCGGCCTATGGGACAAAGTGCAGAAAACACCAAAAAGGGAAAAAACTCATACAAGCCACAAAGGGCTGGAGCAAAGGCACGCTAAGGCCCTTGCTGAGTACCATACTATGCTGAAATAAAGAGCTCAATAGCTCAAGCAAAATCGAAACATGTCGTATCATATCATATCATGTCATGTCATATCATGTGCTATCTAAAGTAGGAAGAAAGAGAACTGGAACTGGAACTCAGAATCCGAAACCCGTCACTGTAGTGGCTCGTCTATGAACGGAGAAGAATCTTGGATCTGTGTCTGTCTAGCCGTCTCACGCTGTGGTGGCGGAGGAGGGCGTGGTATCCTCGATCTCTAAACCCACTGAGCTATGTTCAAAGTGACCCCTCGTCTCGGGCGATCTCCTCTGAGGAAAGCTATGATAGGTCGGACGTCAATCAAGTGTAATCTAGTCACTCTCCGTGTTACGGGTAGCCTCTGCATTCCTCTCTCAGCAATCCATACCGCCCGCATATCAACTCCTCTAGGGCCTCCAAGTGTCTCTATGCTGAGAATGAGATAAGGACTATGTCATCGTCGTATTGCAATATCTGTATCATGAGATCGGCCAATAGTGATCCTTCGCCTCCCAGGCCGTCTATGAAGGAAGTGATCTCATCAATGTAAAGCCCAAAGAGGGTCGGTGAGAGGGGGCAGCCCTGCTTCACTCCGATCATGCTCTCGACTCAATCCAATAGACCACCTGAGACGCGAACTCTACCTCTGACTGACTCATACAAGCTCATCACCCCCCATATCAGTGTCTTTGGAGTCTGTATCTCCTATAGTCTCTTGATCATGCGCGACCGTGGGAAAGTGTCAAAAGCCTTCCGAAAGTCTACAAAGCATGTGTAGACCTTCCGGTGTCTGGACCTCGCCTCCTCAATGATAGCCCTCAAAGTGAAAATGTGATCTAGGGTAGAGTGTTGTCTCTGAAATCCTGCTTGCCCTAGTCCCTGTTGTCCCCGAGCCTCTGTGTGAATGCTGAGCTCCCTCTCTAAAACTAATCCATAAATCTTGGCCAAAGTATGGCCGATCATGAGGGTACTATAGTTCCCAGTCTTCATAGGGTCTCCGGCTTTGTGTATCGGTACAATAGTGGTAGTGCTCCACGTAGGTGGGAAACTGTGGCACACAGCCCGATTGAACAACTATGCTATGACCAGAGCTACAACCTCCTATCCATGTGCAAAGTGGTCGGTCCGTAGGCCCTCGTGGTTCTGCACTCTCCGATTGTGTAATCTGCGAAGTGATGCCCGTACATGCTATGTGGTGAACAAGTGGCAAGTAGTGGGCCTGGGCATAGAGGACATATCCGATGGTGTCTACATTTGGGCATCATAGAGAGAACATGCATACGTGTGCCACACATCTGGATCGGTGATGGGAATAGGTGGCTTCCCCACCAATAGAAACCCCCATCCAGTGGTCGGGTCTCCTCCTCGAAAAGATATGACAATCTTGTCCATCCTATGTGTAAGGAAGGCCCGCCTCTTACGACGTGTCAATCGTCAAAAGATCCTCTATGTCTTGGGTGGTGTCAGATGACCCAAAGCCCGCTCCTGTTTCAGGTGGGCTCTCGCCTCTCTGCACTTGTCATCGAACCAAGGGTTTTGGGGCATCTTCCCATCTGGAACCCACATGGGTCAGGTCATGGGAAATGATCTGGTAGCAGCATCATGTACCACACAGACAAGGGTGTCGGAGGCGCTGGCGAGGTCTACATAATATCCAAGTAGAGCTGGGAGCACCCATGTACATTGGGTCAAGGGCACGGTCAAAGTGGATATGGATGCGCGCAGGTGTGGGGGGGGGGGGGGGGGGGGGTTCTTCCCTGTGGTTGGCATAGTGGCAGAGATATGGAAGGCCAATTATGAGTGGTCAGCTCCGAGTGGGGGAGGAGGTATGACAAAGTCGTGTATCTGTGAGACAAAATCTAGTGGGCCTAGTAGACAGTCCACCCTACTAGATCCACCACCATGTGGGAAGCAGGTGAGTTCTCCAGATGATGGCCATCCCGGAAGACCATTATAGATTATCACGTCATGGATTGCCCCTAGCTCAAGCAGATGTCGCCCATATCCTGTCACCTGTGGGGCATCTATCGAGTGTCACAATATCCCGAGATCAGCTGCATCTAGCTCTAGGACTATATATGGATTTTTGTCATCGGTGAAGTCAAGAGAGAGAACTCTTTGGCCCTCAAAGTGGGAGCTAGTAGGGGCATCAACTCTGGGAAGGGGGCGTCGATGTGTGAGGCTGATGTGGTGGCGTATAACCTGTGATAGGTCGCTGGCGACTATTGACATGTGTGGTCCATTGTGGTCTCTTAGCTATAGCCCTACGGGGCGAACAAGTACCACTGTCACTCCTATGGGTTAGGCCTTTGGTCTAATGAGCATGGAGGGAAGGTCCCCTAATGTGATTTGTGCCTCAGTGCGCCGACGAGTCTGCCATGCCTTTAGCTTTGGCTCGGGTCCTCAAAGCTGCCGTCTTCATGGGTCCTGCTGGTCAATGCCGTCTGGCTGGAAAAAATCAGTGACCATACTCTGAGTGGGGTCTGGTTGTGTGTCATGATCACCTCTACATGCTCCAAGCAACCGCTCCCTGTGTCGGAAAACCTCATGAATGAAGGCCACCAGGCATCTCTAGTCTAGGTAGGATAGGAAACTGAATAGGATCCAAGACGATCTCTAAAAAGGCAGTGATAGCTACCTCTAATCTCATAGTACATAGGGCACCTTTATGTGAAATACTCCTCTGACTCAATCTCCTAAGACTCACATAAAGTGCAGATGCGACCCTCTCTGGGCATGCCCTCTACACGATGACTCTCAATACGGAAACTGTGTGATGAGACTCGAAACTGCCCTATCGCTATCCTCAATGAGTGAGGGAGGTGGATCCATGTGTATCATGGTGGGTCGATGAAGCCTTCCCACTGAAATCCGTAGGTAGTAGTCTCTATAGAAGTTGAGCTTCACACGAAGGTCACGAGGTGCCAAACAAGTCATGAATGTGTGTAACTGCAGGAGATCCTCTCAGATGACCTGGTTCACCTCATGATAAGTGAGCAGGATAGAGAAGGCCTCAACACTGTAATGGAAGGGAGGTAGCCTATCTATGTGGAGTCCCAGGCTCTCAAACCATCTGCATGTACGTGCATACCAGCACCCCTGGTCACCCTCTACTACCAGTGCCATGGAGGAGGATAGGGCCAACCAAGGAAGCCTACGTGGCCTTGTGGTGTAAGATCATACTGACTAATGAGGTAGAGATATGTGATGACCTGAAATGCCACATCGAGCTGTCGTGGGGATGCCCCGAACTCAACCAAGACTATCTGATGTGGGACTAAAGGCTTGCTACGAATCATCTGTTAAACAATGAGAACCTAAAGCCTGTCAACACAGGCCCAATCTGTCTCTAATAGGTCTGGTTGCCAACATGGACTCCCATACATGCCTGCTTGCCGGACCAAAGAGTCAAAAGAGAAAAGTCTTGGTTTGAGGGTCCTAAACATGAGAATGAAAGCACTGTCGTTCGAGTCTGACCAGCACAGCATACCCCTTGCTTAATCGCACCTATAATGCTGGTCACATCGTAAAGATCGGGCCGGAGAGCAAGACCCCTAAGTATGTGTAGGATGCAACCACCTTCACTGGCAACCATCCAAGGTGAAGTGCTCTCTGTGCATGGCTGCCCGGGACGTGTTGAGGATCATGACCTTGGTTTTACCAAGGTTGACCTTTAAGTCATTTGTCTCACAAAAGGTATGGAGTGCATCCAGTGTCATTGGAGACCCTCAACTGAGGAGGATAGTAAGCCCACGTCATCTACGTAAAGGAGAAATTGGAGCAAAGGTCTAGCTAGAGAGCAACAAGTCCCTCCAAGGGTCCCAATAAAAGTCTCAAGCTCATCAATGTAGATGCCAAACAAGGTTGGTAATAGTGGACAACCCTGTTTGACCCCAATGGTGCTCATGATCTCCTTTGTCCATCCTACGCACTTATCTGAACCCTAGCTGAGACTCTTTCATAAAGTGCCATGACTGCCCAAGTGATCTCTTGATCTTACCCCAACTCCTATAGATGTCTAATGAGTTGGGCTCTCGGCACTATGTCAAAAGCCTTGCGAAAATCCAAAAAGCAGCTATAGACCCTTTGTCTCCGTGCCCTGGCCTGCTCGATGACCCCCTAAGTGTAAGTGTATAGTGGACAACCCTGTTTGACCCCAATGGTGCTCATGATCTCCTTTGTCCATCCTACGCACTTATCTGAACCCTAGCTGAGACTCTCTCATAAAGTGCCATGACTGCCCAAGTGATCTCTTGATCTTACCCCAACTCCTATAGATGTCTAATGAGTTGGGCTCTCGGCACTATGTCAAAAGCCTTGCGAAAATCCAAAAAGCAGCTATAGACCCTCTGTCTCCGTGCCCTGGCCTGCTCGATGACCCCCTAAGTGTAAGTATATGATCCATAGTCGCGTGACCTACCCGGAAGCCTACCTGACCCACTGCTCTTATTCCTCTAAGCTCTGCAACGAGACTAACCTCTGTGTCGAGTAATAATGCTGTATCTTGGACATGGCATGTCCAATCATAATGGTCCTATAGTTTTTCAGGCTCATAGGATCCCTTGCCTTGTGTATAGGGGTGATGGTGTTAAGGGTCCAAGTATGTGGGAAGCTTGTGCAAACCCATTTCGTTAAAGAGCTTCGTTAAAATCGGGACTAGGGCATTTATCCCATATGCATAGGCCCTCGTGATCTTTTGCTCAGCCGTTAGGGCTGCATGTTTGACAAGAACTGCAGGACGTTGAGAGGAATTCTATGAGCATTCAAGATTATGTACTGAAGATCCGTAGCATTGTTAGAAACATGGTGAAGAGAGAGAGAGAGAGAGAGAGAGTTAGGGTGTGAGGAAATAATGCTCAAATGAAGACATGAAGAAGGCTTTCATTAGATCATCAAGTATATCAAGAGAAGTGAAGTACAAGCCTTATATAGGCTACTCACTCACACGCTAGCACCTAGTGCATATGGGATAAGTCCCATGATGACACGTGGCACTCACACAAGACACACACCCATAAACTAGTACTAGATCACCTAGTACTTCACACCAACACATTCTTTGGCTATGATATCTCCAATACCCCCCTTCAGAGCAAAGAGTGTGAGACCCAACACACAAAGAGTAGACCGATCCCCCCTCCACCGCAGAGAGCAAGACCAACTATCCAACACCTCCTGTGTGATAGTGACTTCTTAGTCAGCTTGCGACCGGCAAGGGAAAACCATCACTCGTCACCCCCCCTTACTGGTTGGTCAATACCATCAAACCAAAGTTTTTAAAAAAAACATACAATCATTTTTTGGGGACCTCTTATTGACTCCAAATACATTCAGTTTAGAGGGACAACTCAAGCCCTGAGAACCTTTAGAGACTCAACACAAACACACAGAGCTAAGCATCATCTACCTCCCCAGAGAGGAATAGATCATGCAACTGCAGATGAAGCTTCCTGCTCAGGTCCGGTAGATGTAGCATAAATATTCTTGAGCTTGTCCAGGTTCTCCTTAGCTGAAGTAGTGAGGCCACGTTGATGAAGCAAGTTGTTGACCAACCTCACACCAATAAGCGCCAATGCTTTGTCATGTTGTTCATCCCTAGCTAAAGGTAGAGTTGATGAGTCTTCAACACAAGGACAAGGCTCCATCATGTCAAACTGAGGTAGCAAAGACAACAAGCTGAAATAGATAACCAGCCAATAAAGGAGCGGGTCTAGGGCTCTGAAATGAATCAGCAGCCTAAGAAATACTTGAATAAATGTGTCCAGCAGCTGATGGATGCCCTCGGGGGTTCCAAAATGCAAAACCTAATGGAAAAGCAGCAAGAATACTCCTGGAAAATTATAACTGAGTGAACCCAAGTCAAATAACAGCAAGTAGATACCCTGAAGTGCAGAAATGAACCAATAGAAGAGCACTTGTGGGCAGGATGAGTGCTCAAGATGCTGGAGCAGCTCCAAAATCCTGAAGAGGGTAGCTGGGGGGGTGCCAAATGGAAAGATATAGCTTGAAATGTATGAAGCAGCTCTCTAGGTGTTCCGAAATGAAGTAGCAGGCCTCCATAACAGCTCCAAAATGCTCAGTTGACTATTTAAAGAGCACTGAGATGCTGCTGCAAGTCTTCACGTTGAAAATCAATGGACTTGGACATGCTGAAAGACCAGAAATACCTCGAAAATGTCTTTGCTGAACACCTTAAAAATGCAAGCAGGAGCTCAAAAACTGGACGAAAATGCCTCCAAACAGCTCGAAAATCGATGGGCTGCTCTGCTATAGCAGCCTGCAAACCCTAAAAAAGATTATGAAGATGCTCTGAAATGGCTCAAATTTCCACGCATGCTGCTCCTAACATACCTGAACATAGGCAGCTATGCAGCAGCAGCATCGGAATGGCTTGAAAGTGCCTTCAATGACCTCAAACTTCTGCAAACGATGTTCACAGGTGGTCTCTGCTGCAGCAACTCAGAAAGACTGATTTTTGGCGACGAAAACCTTCACACATGCTGTCAGGCCTTGAAAACTGTGCCCTGCAAGGAATGGCCTGCCGAGTGCTCCAAAATGGCCCGAATGAAGGCAGCAGCTGTGGAGGAGGCGGCGGCAGGCTGTGGACAGATGGAAACAAATGCAAATGACTACAAGGAGAGGCAGCTAGAGGCGGGTGTGCAAAAACCCTAAACGGGTAAGAGGAGCTGAAAGGAGGAGACAGCTAGAAGCGAATTAGGGCTAGGGAGATGAGGACGTGGCAAAGTAGCTATGGCAGGGTGAACCTACTCTTATACCATGTTAGAAACATGGTGAGAAGAGAGAGAGAGAGAGAGAGAGAGAGGGTTAGGGTGTGAGGAAATAATGCTCAAATGAAGACATGAAGAAGGCTTTCATTCATTCATCAAGTATATCAAAATAAGTGAAGTACAAGCCTTATATAGGCTACTCACTCACACACTAGCACCTAGTGCATATGGGATAAGTCCCATGATGACACGTGGCACTCACACAAGACTCACGCACATAAACTAGTACTAGATCACCTAGTACTTCACACCAACACACTCTTTGGCTATGAGAGGGTTAGGGTGTGATGAAATAATGCTCAAATGAAGACATGAAGAAGGCTTTCATTCATTCATCAAGTATATCAAGATAAGTGAAGTACAAGCCTTATATAGGCTACTCACTCACACACTAGCACCTAGTGCATATGGGATAAGTCCCATGATGACACATGGCACTCACACAAGACTCACACACATAAACTAGTACTTAGATCACCTAGTACTTCACACCAACACACTCTTTGGCTATGATATCTCCAACAAGCATTACAGATCAGCTGGGAAGCATTGGTGTAAAAGTGGATGATGATAATTTAGTAGCCGCATGCTTGCATGGGCTCTCGGTAGAGAGTACAAGTCCTTTGTGACTAGTATTTCCGTAAGAGAAAATATTCCATCATTCAGCAATCTTATCCCTCTATTGATACATGGGGAAACGAGGCTTTTCAAGGAAGCAACCATTCCCAACATAAGTAGTGCTTCTTCTAGCAAGCAGGAACATGCATTCGTCGCAGGTGGTCGTGGAAGAAGCCGTGGTGGCAATGCAGGTAGAGGCCGAGGTCAAGGCCGTGGTGGCTTCCAGGGGTAGTAAAATCAGCCCCAAAATCAGTAAAGTCGCGGAGTATATGCAAGAGGCAGGGGGAGCACTCATGGCCATGGTGGAGGCCAAGGGCAAGGTAGAAAGCTTGGTAAATGCAATTACTATGGGATTGCAGGACACTATGCATATGAGTGCCATAAAAAGCAAGCAGACATAAGGTCTGGCAAGATACCACAAAATAATTATGCATGGAATAACCAGTCATATGCAGGAGATTTGTTGGCCATGCAGCATGTGTTTGGTGCTATGCACAAGATTGACGAAGAGTGGTATGTTGACTCAGGAACGTCTAATCATATGACGCCACATGCAGAGTGGTTTGATGGCATGAAGCCAGTTTCACAGGCATCTTTTGTAACACGGGCGATGATACTAAGCATCCAATTACCCACACAGGAAATGTACCCATAGAATCGGAGAACGGTCATAAGCAGGTGCTTGGTGACGTAATGTGTGTGCCAAGCATAACAAAGAACCTCGTGTCAGTAGGGAAAATGACTGAGAGCAATTCGGAGGTCTGATTCAATAAGCATGGTTGCACGGTTTTAGATACATGTCATGGCATGCATGTGGTGGCTCATGGACAGAAGGTTGGTCGCATGTTTAAGCTAAATGCTATTATGCCAAAAGAGAAGCAGGAGAATCTTGCCATGTTGCATGCGGAAATTTCAGAGATGTGGCATAAGCGCTTTGGACACCAAAGGCTACAAGGCCTCCCAGCCTCAGGCATGGTCATAGGAGTTCCAAAGTTTACAGCAGGTGTGCCATCGTGTGTGTGGTGCATGTCAATTTGCCAAACAAGCACGCAAACCATTTCCAAAGAAGGGAAAGAGAGCTCACAGGGCATTGGAGCTCGTGCACACAGATGTATGGACAGCCTTGCAGCCCAGCATGAGTGGGCTGAAATATTTATTGATGACTACTCATGCAAAACTTGGGTGTACTTCTTGAGGGAGAAATCAAAGGTCTTTGATAAGTTCATGCAGTTTAAAGCCAAGGTTGAGAAAGAGACACGACAATGCATTGTTACCATCCATTCGGATGGAGGGGGAGAGAATATGTCAAAAGAGTTCATCTCTTATTTGCAGCAGCACGGCATTAAAAGGAAGGTCTCATGTGCATATACATCTGAGCAGAATGGTGTTACAAAAAGAAAAAATCAGAGTATTGCAGAAGTTGGGCGTGCATTGTTGCATGAGAAAAACATGCCTAGGTACTATTGGGCAGAAGCGATGCAGTACAGTGTGCAGTCTATTTGATGAACAGAAATCCTATAGCGGGCGGCAGTACATAACATGACACTAGAAGAGGCATATAGTGGAGTGAAGCCCGATGTCTCACATTTGACAGTGTTTGGTTGTGTTTGCTATGTTCATGTACCTGAGGAGAAGAGAAAAAAACCTGATCCAAGGGCAAAACAATGTGTGTTTGTGGGTTATGCATCGGAATCAAAAGGGTACAAGTGTTACAATCCAGTGACTAGAGAGCTTTGCATCAGCCAAGATGTTGTGTTTGATGAGCTTAACAGCTGGTATACGTCACAGCTAGTAGTCTCAGATTCATGCACTGATATGCCTAAGATTCAGGTGAATGGGCAGCCACATGTTGGAGAGTCATCCACTAGTGCAAGAAGGGTTACTGCTGTTGGAAATGTGAATCCATGGTCCGGCAGGTTGCAGAGAAACTCAGGCAACAGAGGAAATATAGAAATGTCAAGAGTATGCCGGATGTGGCAGCTTTGGATGTACCACATGCTCGAGACTTCAGTGGTACAAGTTCAGCCCCCATTAGGCCAGAAATGCATGAGATGGGAAGTACAAATTGTTGGGGTAAAGGCACATTGCCACCCCTTTATTAAAGATATGACATCTATGACTGTCTTAAGACAGTCATAGGGTGAAAAACCTAATCCTAATAAAACTTAAGAGTTTGTGGTGTGGCTCATCACTTCACACCCGCATCTCTAGTGTCACTCCCCTCTCTCACTCTCTCCCCGTTGTACTTCTCCCTCATTCTTCCCTCTCTCAACTGGTATCAGAGCCTACCCTTCCCTCTCCACTCCGGTCTACCCACTCCCTCTACCTCTACCTATCCCCTCGGGCCTCGAGCCCTCAGCAGCACGGAGCAGCTCGGGCAGCAGTGCGAGGCAGTGCGGGGCAGCAGATCGTGGCAGCGCACCGGCAGCCCACGCGGGTGAGCAGGGCAGCGCGCACGGGCTACAGCAGGGTATTGCGCAGGCCACGCAGGCAGACAGGCGGCGCGCACGTACACGCAGGCAGCGCGGGGCAGCATTAGCCGCATCAGCACTGTACAATCGTGTACGGACGTACGGCTATCCGTACAGTCGTGTACGGACATACGGCTATCCGTACAGTCGTGTACGGACACTGTACTGGCGTCCGTACTGTACGGACGCCGCTGTACAAACAGGGAGCTGCGTCAGGAAACTGCGACAAGGAGTTGCAACAGAAAAGTACATTTTTCGAAACTTTTTTTTATCTGTACCCTGCAGAGGTACAGCAGGTACAGAAAGTACAACAGGTACAGCAGTTTTTTTTTGGGAGAAGAAGGAAAAGGAGAGAGAGCACTCTGCTCTTCATTCCCGGATCATTTTCAGTTCTCAAAACTGTGTGTTGAAGGTACAGCAAGTACCTTCGAGTCCCTCGTGCTTGAGGTGACTAGTACCACAATGTGTGGTTGATTGCACAGTTATCTTATTTCGGGAAGGTAATGCCTTGATTTTGCAGAGGACTTTTATGCTTTTTGCTGAGTGCAAATCTCAGCTTTTGGGTGACATTTTCAAAGGGCTTTTGCCTGGAAGCTTATGCAGTGTATGCCTTGAGGCAGTGTGGAGCCAGGGAGCCCACTTTGGTCTTGTTTCTGCAGTGTATTCAATGACATTTCAGCAGGTCACATTTTGTGTACGACACCTTGGAAAATCTCAGTTGAGCCACGCTTGGCCAGGGCGCATCGAGTTTACTCGGTCCCTAACTATCCATCGTTGACAGTGCTCAAAAGATTTTCTCTTCAGTGTTTGTACGTTGGGATCTGTGTTGTTATTGTGTACACAAGGCTGTTTATGCATTGCATTGTCAGGTGAAAGTGCTAGGAGAGCGCTGCATTTTGTATGCTACCTCAGTGTTGAGGTGTTTTTCACTTGGTACAGGTGTCAAATCAAGGGGCTTTTGCCCAGATTTTGCTTTAGAGCACTTGGGTCACTGTTTGAGACCTTCAGATGCCTTTTATCCCCTTGGCATAAGGGTGATTGCTTGGGATTTGTCCCATTTTCTGTTGCAGGTTTGTGACAGGCTGAAGTGTCTGGAGCCTCTTTTTTTTTTTCAGTGAACAAAACAGTGTATGACAAGTGGTTTATGCATATAAAATCAGTGCAATACCTCATCTGAGGTGGGAGAAGTGATCAGGACATCAGTGTTTTATGCTTGCACTGTTAAAGCACCTGTGGAACAGCTGCAGCATTCTGAAATTACTGTTTTATGCCTATTTGAGCACGGTACAGTGTGTCAGAAGGTACAGTAACTGGAGGGAAATTTTCTGTTTTGCTGCAGATTCTTTTGACAGTAAAAACAGCACTATTGTGAGTGCTCCTAGCTCTTGATAGAGCAGGTTTTTTCTGAGAAATCAGAACTTTATTCAGTCATTTTTTGACTTACAGGGAGTCAGGAACTTTCCTTATCTGATATGGCATCAGCGGGAAGTGAATCTTCAATTCTGAACATAAAAAAATTGGAAGGAGCACACAATTATGAATTATGGGCAGAACAGTGTTTGAATGTACTTCTACTAAAGAAGATTTCTAAGCCCATAAGGGTGAAGGGTGTCAAGCCATTTGACATGGCAGATGATGAATGGGAGGAGCTTCATTTGTCCGCAAGGGCAGCTATCATGCTTACTATTTCTGATACTCTTGTGTTCAATGTTCAGGCTGAAAAGACCTCTTATGGCCTATGGCAGAGGCTAGCAGAGTTGTATGCCCAAAAGAGTTCAGCCAGTAAGGTTTATTGGTTGAAGAAGCTGGTTGGTCTTCGCATGAAGGAAGGTACAACTATGACCTCACACTTGAGTGAGTTCAATGCCATCTTTACACAGCTGATTGCACAGGGGTTGAACCTTGATGAGGAGTTCAAGGCTACTTTCTTGTTGTGTACTCTCCCTGAGAGTTGGGACACATTCAAGACCACCCTGTCAAATTCAAATGTCATTCTTATGTATGCTGATGTGGAGAGCTCTCTCCTTATGGAGGAGATGAGCAGGAAAAACAATATGGGCAGCAAGTCTTCCAATGCTTTGCAGGTACAGGAAAGAGGCAGGACTCAGCAGAAGGGGAGATCTGCTAGTAAGTCCAAATCCCGCAGTCAGTCCCGTGGCAAAAAGGATATTGAATGCTTTTATTGTGGCAAGAAGGGACATGTGAAGTCTAAGTGCTTCAAGTTTATACGGGATCAGAAAGCCAAGAAGGCTGAGGCAATAGATGCAGGCAGTGGAAGCAAAGGCAAAGGCAAGGCCAAGGCAGATGACTTGGATGCAGTGAATGTTGCAGCAGAGGACAGTGACACTGACAGACATGATGTTTTATGCTCTTCTGCTATAATTGCACATACTTTGGTTATTGATGGCCATGACATGCACACCTGGCTCTTGGATTCAGGTGCTTCTTTTCATGTTACTCCTCATAGGGAGTGGTTTACTTCCTATACAGGTACTCATGGAGTTGTTCACCTTGGGAACAACTATGCATGTCAGATTGCAGGGATTGGCAGTATACAGATAGTATTCCCTGATGGACGCATGTTTATGCTTGATGGTGGTCGCCATGTGCCGCAAATCAAGAAAAATCTGATTAGCACTGGCTTGTTGGATGACAGTGGTTACCACACCACATTTGGGCATTCCAAATGGGTTATTACTGATGGCCAGGTTGTAGTGGCTGAGGGTTATAAGAGTGATACCTTGTACCCTCTTTATGTTTCCAGTGTAGGTAATCATGTTGTTGCCATAACCGAGCTGCCAAAGGTTTCATTGTGGCATAGCCGGTTGGGACACATGTCCGTTAAAGGAATGCAAGAACTGTCACATTTGGGTTATCTTCCGTCTCTTTCATTTTCAGATTTGCCTACTTGTGATCATTGCATTTTTGGAAAGCATTCTATGACTCCTCATAAGAGGAGAACTCCCCAGAATAGAGCACCGCTTGATCTAGTGCACACTGATTTGTGTGAGATGCCACAGCTATCACTAGGGGGTGCAACGTATTTCATTACTTTTATTGATGATGCCACACGCAAAGTGTGGATCTATTTCTTGAAGCATAAGAGCGATGCCTTAGATGCTTTCAAGAAGTTTGTCGCTCAGGTTGAGAATCGGACAGGTCGCAGGCTGAAATGCCTCAGATCCGATAATGGGGGTGAGTATGTGTCACATGCTTTTGTGAAATTTTGCGAAGCTAAGGGCATCAAACAGGAACTCACAGCCCCTCATAATGCATCTCAAAATGGTGTAAGTGAGCGGATGAATCGAACTATTCAGGAGAAGGTTCGATGTATGTTGTCTTATGCTGCATTGCCCCATGGCTTTTGGGCAGAAGCCGTGCAAACAGCAGTTCACATAATTAACAGGTCGCCGAACAAGGCTTTGGAGTTGAAAGTGCCAGAGGAGATGTGGTCTGGCAAGCCACCCTCATATAAGCACTTGCGTGTGTTTGGCTGCGAGTGCTTTGCTCATATACGCAAAGAACTGCGCACCAAACTGGAGCCAAAGTCTTCCAGATGCATCTTTATAGGTTATGGTGACGAAGGTGAAATGGGGTACAGGTTATGGGATCCCGTTAAACGGAAGATTATACGCAGCAATGATGTCATCTTTAAAGAGGATAGTGTACACAAAGAACCCGTGCAACCTATGGAATACAGGAGGGTTGTTTATGATGATGTCGGACAGCAAAGAATGCCCATTAATATGCAGCAGCAGGCTGCTGCAGATAACCCTGTTCAAGAGGGTATACAGGCTGAAAATCAGCCAGATAATTTTGCCAATGATGCACCACTGGATATGCCAGCAAATGGGGCTGTAGAACAGCCAGATATGGTGGTACAGCCACCCGTCATGCATGACGAACAGGCTAGACAGCAGCCTAATCCGGAACATTTTGTTAGGAGGAGCACCCGTGTACAACGGCCTCCTGACAGGTTTGTTCCAGGAGCCAACAATGTGGCTGATTTTATTATGCTGACAGATTGTGGTGAGCCTTCCAGCTTCAAGGAAGCTATGGGAAGAACAGAGAAAAGGAAGTGGGAGAAAGCCATGCAATCTAAAATGGACTCCCTACTTCAAAATGATACATGGGACTTGGTGCAGCTACCTGCAGGCAGAAAGGTTTTGCCATGCAAGTGGGTTTACAAAGTCAAAGTGGATTCAAATGCTTTACTGAGGTATAAGGCCAGATTGGTTGCCAAGGGATTTAAGCAGGAGAAGGGCATTGACTTTGATGAGATCTTTTCCCCTGTAGTCAAGATGACTACTTTGAGAGCAGTGTTAGCTCTTGTTGCTCATGAGGACATGGACTTATGTCAGATGGATGTGAAGACTGCTTTTCTTTACGGAGATCTCCATGATGAGATCTATATGAGTCAGCCAGAGGGATATGCTGTTAAAGGGAAAGAGCAGCTTGTGTGTAAGATCAAGAGGAGCTTGTATGGACTCAAGCAGGCGCCAAGAGAATGGTACAAGAAGTTTGATGCCTTCATGCAGTCCCAAGGGTATCATAGGTGTGAGACCGATCATTGCTTGTACACCAAACGGGCAGAGGATGGCAGTTTGATGCTACTCATTCTATATGTGGATGACATGCTGATTGCCAGTAAATCTCAGCAGGAGATTAGTGCTTTGAAGAAACAACTGCATACGTCTTTTGACATGAAAGACTTGGGTGATGCAAACCATATTCTTGGCATGCAGATTACTCGTGACAGGTCCAAGGGACTTTTGTTTCTGTCACAGAAGGAGTACATTGACAAAGTACTACAGAGGTTTAAAATGGAGGGGGGGAAGTCTATTAGTACCCCGTTGCCTCCACATTTAAAACTCAGCAGTAAGGACAGCCCCAGATCAGATGATGATAAGGCTGAAATGGCCAAGGTTCCGTATGCATCTGCAGTTGGTTCTTTGATGTATGCCATGGTTGCCACTCGTCCGGATATTGCTTTTGCGGTGGGAGTCATCAGCAGATATATGGCAAATCCAGGCAAGCGGCACTGGGAAGCAGTGAAAGGTGTCTTGAGGTATCTCAAGGGTACCAAAGACTTGTGCATATGCTATGGTAGGCAGGATGCATTGGTGCATGGTTTTACAGATTCAGACTATGCGCAGGGAATGCAGATAACCGGAAGTCTACTACCGGTTATATTTTCACATTTGCAAGAGGTGCTATATCATGGGTGTCTCGGTTGCAGAAATGCGTTGCACTGTCAACCACTGAAGCTGAATATGTTGCAGCCACTGAGGCTTGTAAGGAAGCAATATGGCTTACTCGGCTAGTGGGAGATTTGGGCATTACAGGAGATATGCCAGTTTTGCATTGTGATAGTCAGAGTGCTATCATGTTGGCAAAGAATCCGGTCTTTCATCAAAAGACCAAACACATAGATGTGAAATACCATTTCATCAGCAGGGAGGTACTGGAAGACAAGCGACTTGAGCTTGTGAAGGTGCATACTGATGATAATCCTGCAGATTTGCTCACTTAGAGCTTGCCTACAGAGCGGTTTGCACATTGCCGCCACATCATGGGATTAGGATGAGACCATTCTTATTTTATGGTCTTGTATACAGTAACTGTATATTGCTGTAATTTTTATTCTTTTCTCCCCTTAGGCACATTGGCCTTTAGGTGGGAGGTTGTTGGGGTAAAGGCACATTGCCACCCCTTTATTAAAGATATGACACCTATGACTGTCTTAAGACAGTCATAGGGTGAAAAACCTAATCCTAATAAAACTTAAGAGTTTGTGGTGTGGCTCATCACTTCACACCCGCATCTCTAGTGTCACTCCCCTCTCTCACTCTCTCCCCGTTGTACTTCTCCCTCATTCTTCCCTCTCTCACAAATATTGGTCATGATGTTAATGCTAGTACCGCTGATTTTGAGCAGAAAATCAGCCCACAACCTCATGCAAGAGGTACAACAGAAAGTTCCTTCCCTCGTAGGTCTACTCGGGTGAAATACCGGGTGCAAGGGCTTACCTATGATGGATTTGCATCCATACATCATGCATCCATGACCAAGGTAATACATGCAAAAGAACCAGAGACATTTGATGAAGCAGTAAGACATTACGCGACCAGATCTCAGTTATGCAGTTGGACTTGTCCGCCAATATATGCATACACCCAGGAAACCACACTTAGATACTGTCAGACACATTATGCCATATGTGAAGCATACCCTTGGCTATGGTCTACACTACAGGGCTGATGTAGAGCCAAAGCTATATGCATTCACGGATGCTGATTGGGCAGGATGTGCAGATGATAGGAGGTCTACTTCAGATTAAGCATTCATACTTGCAGGAGCTGCAGTGTCTTGGCTTTCCAAGAAGCAGCCAACAGTAGCACGATCATCTACAGAGGCAGAGTACACAGGAGCAGCTATTGCAGCATGTAAGGCAGTATGGTTATGCAGCTTGCTAGGCCAGCTTGGCTATGATGTGGTAGACCCAATCACATTGTATAGTGGTAATATTAGCAGCATCATGCTTGCTAATAACCCTGTGTTTCATGCCCGTACGAAACACCAATTCCTCGGAGAGAAGGTACTCAGTGGAGAGGTAGACTTGCAGCATGTGTCTACCAGAGAGCAGGTTGCAGATATTTTTACAAAGGCATTACCTCGTGAAACATTAGAGCACTTCCGACATGCTATGGATGCCCAAAAGCCTGCCTCTCTCATACTCCGCAAACCGGCTAACATGGGTGTCACATGTTAATGCATACATATTGGACATAAAATGTCTGATCATGCACACGTTTATGACATCCCCCAT
The DNA here is from genome assembly GCF_047967505.1 of Dipteris shenzhenensis. NCBI lineage: Eukaryota > Viridiplantae > Streptophyta > Polypodiopsida > Gleicheniales > Dipteridaceae > Dipteris > Dipteris shenzhenensis. The sequence goes on from NC_141612.1 coordinate 34,754,742, forward strand.
CAGCCTACTCAGACCTCCAACATCTACCTCACCCTATCTCCTGCTTACTCTTCACCACCAATGATATCAAACATGCAGCTCTCAAGCTACATGATGGCCGAGCCAAAGATCATGAGAGGCTAAGTATTGAAGGCACTGCACATGGGATTGGTACCCTAGCCCCAATCTTGGCAAAGCTATTCAATGAAGCGGTTTACACCAATTTTCCAATTATCTCAATCTACAAGGCAGGGGATCCCATGAGCCTGGAAAACTATAAGACCATCGTGATCAAATCCTCAATTATAGTGGAGAGGCAGGTTTATTGATAGATTGATTGATTTTTCCAAAACCATTCATTAGACCAAAAAATGGACTATGAGATGCAAGACTCTTTACAATAAGCCTCCAAAATGGTGGCACTTCTTATGGTATATAAAAAGGGGATATGCGTTGGTACAAGTAGAACACACACACACATGTGTTTATTTTGGTAACACTTCATATTACTGTGTGGTGGGAAACCTCAAATGAGGTAAAACCCACCATGAAGTATATAAAAAGAAAAAGGCACAAAAGAAACACCTATCAAAGGAGACAAGAGATCAACATAAAAGGACCAAAAAGAAAAAGGAGGAAAATATGAGATTATATGCCAACAATTGGCCACATAAAGACACTATCCTCAAGTGTGATCCCCTATTGTACCAAAAAACCATTGAGTGAAGCAATGATGCCATCAATAAAATGCAATTTTATTTGCCCCTTGTGATTCTTCTTGACAAAAGCAGGAAGGTAAAACCTTGGTATCACTAGGTCAAGACTCAAAAACTTGTTGCAACATAGGATGCATGTCCTCAAGAGAAAAGTTGCTTTTAGGTTCATGAGAAGCTACCTGTGTATCTTACTCTCTCAAATTCACATTTTGGTTTCTCATTACCATCATTAACTATATCCAAAGGAGATATATCCACCTGTAGTTCAAAAGACTGCGAGTCAATGACCGGAGAGCTCGGCTGAGATTCAACTCCGACAAAAAGAGACTACTGAACTGAAGAGGGCTCGCGAGAGTCGAAGGTATCAACACCAGAAGGTATTGAAGCAATCGAGGAAGAAAGAACATCAAGAGGAGCTGTCTGGGATGTCAGCAGCTGAGGTTCAAGCATAAGGGTATCCTGGAATGAGAGACCTGGAACAGATTTGACAAGGGAACCAAAGGAGACGCCGTGACTGAAGCTTTTCCTTGAGAATCCATTCTTTCTTATGCTTTCGCTGCTCTAGCTTATCAGACTGGAGAGGAATAAGAACCTGAGGGATATGCAAATTGCCCTTCACATTGTTAGATTGACGTGAGGGCAAGGGGCAGCTCCAAGCATGACACGACTCCAGCACTCCTGAAACTTCTGACCTGCAAGCAAACACAAGAACACACCAAACGTGAGGAAACTGAGCACGCTGCTGCTCACCACCCAACCATGACATCTACGGGATGCGATCCCGAATTAGGAGATGTCCTCTCCGAGCCACGAGCTAAGCTATTGCCACGAACTCCCAACCAGATCCTAACCAGCTTCTTGGTGTCCCATACCACTAGGTGGCGCTATGAAGCATGGGATCTGTTGCTGGGCCTTGGGCTACGCTATGATGCAAGCGCGCGTCCGCGACTCAATCTAGGATTAGACCTAACACCTGGGAATAAGACTTGCTCCTATCGGCTCTCTGAGAACTGAACCTCTGGGCCCCTTATATAGACTCAGGCCCCAAGCGCCAAAAATAGCGAAGACCTCTAACTGGTTCGTACCCTTGCCACTCAACCCGAGAATCAAGCCTGCCTAGCTCTAAGCTTCCCCAGGCTACTTGAGCTAGTCTTGTGTACCCTATACACGTCAGATACCAATCCGTGCACATGACATACTTCCCCTTCTCTAAGAACTCTCTCCTGAGTTCCCTTTAAAACTCGAGAATGTCCTCTAAAGGTTCTGTAATGTCTCCCATGTTGCATCCTCCACAACACAATCCTTCCACCTGATCTTGTATTCCGTGATAGTTCGATTACGAATCTGCCTTTCACGAACTTCAAGAATACTCTCAGGCTCGTATGGAATAAAAGTTAAATCTGTAACTTCTATTATTTCTTGAGGAGAAACAAGTTAATCATCCACACCCAATAACTCTTTCAGTCTGCTGACATGAAATACTGGATGTACTTTAACATCAGGAGGCAATTCTAGTCTATATGCAACTGGTCTAATTCTTTTAATAACCTTGAACAGACCACAGTATCTGGGGGATAACTTCGGAACCAAACCAGTACTTAGGCTCTTGGATTCCTTGGGAATACGCAAATATACCATCGTTCCTTCAAAGAACTCTCTAGGTGAACGATGTCTATTAGCATAAAATTTATCCCGATCTTGGGCACTTCTAATAGACTCGGCAAACTGTCTTGCATGTCTTGCAAGAATGTCTTTGCAGCATCATTTTGGATTCCCTTTAACCCAACCATAACTGGTGACTTAGGTTGAAACCCGTATAGAAGCATAAAAGGACTGTAACCAGTACTCGAATGCTTTGCACTGTTATAAGCAAATTCTATCATAGGTAGATAATCTTCCCATGAAGACTATCTCTTAGAAACGTATGCCCGAAGCATATCTTCAACCAATTGGTTGACCTTCTCTGTATTGCCATCAGATTGTGAATGATCTGAGAAACTCATACTTAGAGTAGTTTCTAACTTCTCAAAAACAAGTGTCCAGCAGTTACTTGTAAACTTCGAGTCCCTGTAGCTGACTATGTCAGAGGGCAAACCATACAGCTTAAACAAGTGGTCCACAAACTCGTGAGCCAGCTGAACAGCTGAAATAGTTGTTCTAGTAGGTAAGAATCTAGCCATTTTTGTCAGACAGTCCACTATGACCCAAATGGAGTCATGGCCCTTGCGCGTTCTTGGCAAACCGGTAATAAAATCCATGGAAATACTTTCCCATTTATTACCCGAGATTTGCAATGGCTGTAATAAACCCGCGCTTCTAAGGCATTCTACCTTAGTAACCTGACAAACCCGGCAACCCACCACATAGTTTTCTATAAATGCACGCATCTTAGGCCAATAAAAGGTATGCTTCACAAGAGACAGAGTCCGATGTATACCTGGATGTCCAGCACTAGGAGCATCATGACACTCCTAGAGAATCTTGGATCGAAGATCCAAAACATCTAGTACACATATCTTTCCATTCCGGAACAGCAAGCCATTCCTAATCATCCACTGACCTCCCGCCGCCTGTACCGTAGGTGGCACAATCCCTAAGTCCTGGTCAACCATGGAGCTCCCATCCTGGACTTTCTGCCAATAAGATTGCACAAAGCCCTCTCAAGGATTGCAATACGTCTGAGGATATTTCCATAAATGACATAGCATATACAAACTTGACTCGCCTTAAGGCATCCACCACACTATTCAGCTAACCCTTTCGATAACGTATTTCAAAATCAAAATCTTACATTAACTCTGCCCATCTAGCCTTCCGTCCCCTCAATTCAGACCCATCACATACATACTTGATTGACTGATGATCGGTCAATACAAGAAAATTTGAACCATACAAGTAGTGTCTCCAAACCTTCAGAGCATACACAACTGCATAGAGTTCTTTTTCTAGTGTGGGCCAACAATATTGGGTGTCGTTGAGCTTCTTACTCTCAAAAGCTACAGGTCTGCCCTCTTGGAATAAAGCTACCCCAATCGCAAAATCACTCGCATCGGCCTCTAAAACATAAGGCCGAGTAGGATTTCAAGGTTTCAAAAGCCTTGTTCAATGCATCATTCCAAGAGATCGGCTGGGTAGACCTGCGTCCACGACCTTTCAATATGTTTGTCAAGGGTGCCGTGATGTGTGAATAATCACACACAGACTTTTGTAGAAATACTGTGAATCCTAGGAAAGAACGAAGTTGTTTCACAGTCTAAGGGATAGGCCATTCTAAAACCTTCTGGATACGATCTAGATCAATGCTAATACCTTCATAAGAAATCTTGTGTCTTAAGTAAATGATCTCCTTCATAAAGAAGTCACATTTACTCATCTTGGCATAAAGCTTATGCTGTTTTGGTATAACTAAGACAATCCAGAGGTGGCCAATGTGATCCTCTAGCGTTCGGCTATATACCAAGATGTCATCTAAGAACACGACAACGAATTTGCCCAGAAAATCTCTGAACAAATCGTTCATCATTTGCTAGAAAGTGGCAAGAGCATTGGTCAAACCAAAAGGTAATATGAGAAACTCGTAGTGGCCATACCTAGTTCGGAATGCGGTTCTATCTATGTGTTTAGCATAGATACGGATTTGGTGATAACCCGTACGCAAATCAATCTTAGTGAAATACTTCGCTCCGGCAAACGGTCTATCAAATCATCGGAACGAGGAAGAGGGTATCAATTCTTAATTGTCACTTTATTCAATCGTTTATAATCTATACACATTCTCCACGAATTATCTTTCTCTTCTTTCTTAAGAGGACAGGTGCTCCCCAAGGTGATTTACTTGGGCAGATATAGCCCATATTCATATAATCTTGTAGCTGTGAAGCTAACTCATCCTCCTCAAGCTGGCTCATCCTATAAGGTGGAACACTAATATGTTGAGCCCCAGGTACTAAAGCTATGTGATGGTCTACTGCCCGTTCTGGAGGTAAACCTTCCGGTAGTTGAGCAGGGAATACATCCATGAAAGCATCCAACAATGTTCTTAATTCATGGTGTTCAAACACACTTAAATCATTCTTGTTATTAACAGAGACAATAAATGAAGAACACACACTGATACACATCATAATGAGAAGTGTTTAATATATTCCGAAGCTGCGTCGCAGATACAATAGGTCCCTGAGAAGAGGAAATATTATCACACTGAATACAAAATTGGGTGTCCTTATCCAAAAAAGAAAGAGTATGTTCCTTCCATCCAATCCGAATATCGTGGGTTTTAAACCGCTCTATTCCGATTAACAAGTCCACGTGCTCCAAGTGCATGACATAGCACGCAAGAGCAGCTGTGTAGTCTTGAATCCGGATAGAAAGCGCTTCAATCTTGCGATCCCAAAACTGCTTTCCAGCTGGAAGCTGCACCTCGTAGGTGAGGTATCGTGGACAGCCCCATCTTCTGCACAAGTTTATAATTAACAAAGTTGTGAGAGCTGTCTGGGTCAAAGAGAGTGTGAACTCTTTGGTCCCTAACTTCTCCATAAACTCGGAAAAGATCATGGGAGCTTCAGTCCCGACGCTTGCTTCTTGTTATTGCGCTTAGGACAATCATTCCTAGTGTGGCTCCGCTCCTCGCATATGAAGCAACGTCCTTCTTTCTTTAGCTTCAAGGTACGAAGGAAACGGGCATGACCATTCTTCACCTAAGTCGAATGTTTCTTGGAGGCATTGTCTAAAGACTTCGACTCCCCGGTACCAATGGTAGACTGGAAGAACTTCCTCTTGTTCTTCCCACCCGTGTCGACAACTGTGGTTCCCTTTGCGCTGGCCATGGTATCATCACAGATGTGCGTGTAATTCATGGCCTCTTGCAAAGTGGTACACTTGTTGTTCTTGATTTGTAACTTGTACGAGTCAGGCAAACCATCCACAAAGAAACCTAATAAGGTCACTGGATCCATCTTTGTAGCTCTCGTCTGCAAATCCCGAAACCTTTGAAGATAAACCTCAAAAGTTAGATTCAGCTTGAACATATCGAGGGCTTTGAGCTTGCCTGCAATATCGTAATCTTCCTCCTTCAGAAACTCTTTCCTGAAGACCCCTTCGAATTCTATCCATGTTGCAGGCTTGGGTCGGAGTTCCTTCCACCACAATAAAGCCTTTCCTGACATAAACCCTACTACAAACTGTATTTTCTTGTCATCCGGGTAAGGGTGAAACTGGAAGTGTACTTGCCACTTGTGCAACCAAGTGTCAACAACCTCCTTGGTAATAATATCTAGAGTGGGGAGCGATGCTTTTAGAGGGCTCAGTCTCTAAAAAAGCGCCCCCCTCCTAGCTTGGAGGGGTAGTGCTTTTTTTAGCATCTAGGCCCCCCCCCCCGAATCGACACAGCCTTGCCTGCTGCTCCAAGCTATGGCGCACCCCTTGACTCCCTCCTTGGCTGCAAATAGCCCTTGGTGCCCTCGTGGTCACTGCTCAGCCTGCCGTACCTGGGTTCAACTGAAGCTCCGCCTCAGCCCATCGCTTTCCAACGATCAGCCCATCGCTTCTCTCCTACAATCTCTCTCCCCTGCAATCGTTCTCTGCCCCTCCAAGTTACACCTCGCTCTCACTCTCACCTAACGCCTCAGTTCAACGTTGAATTCACTCACTCTCTACCTTCTCCTACCTTCTTTCCCTAATCTAAACCACCACCCTTAACGATGAACCATAAAGCACTTGCAGGGTAATGAACATGAATTTCGAAATTAGGACATACCTGGAGAAAAAATCGTCCAAAATTCTCGCAACAAAAGTTCCCACCTCAGGAGTTGGCTCTGATACCAACCCTAAACCCTAAACCCTTGCCACTCAACCCGAGAATCAAGCGTGCCTAGCTCTAAGCCTCTCTAGGCTACCTGAGCTAGTCTTGTGTACCTAGTACACATCGGATACCAATCCATGCACATGACAAAGCACGTGACCAATGTACCTACACTTGTAACACGCATTCGGAAAGGAAGCAAATTGTAAGGGAATGCGAAAGGGATGCGCCAAACCATAATCAATGTCTAAAGACAAAGGTATGGGCTGCTCCATATCCCATAGAATGCACATTTGTATGTCCCTGCTCAAGACCAAGAGATCCGCTTTGGAAGATGCAGCATTCTCCCTAACAAAGCTGCAATAGAGGAAATGTGCGCAAGAAGAGGTACCAGCAAGGCCTTTAGGGTGACCCAGATAGGACAAAAGCACATGAGATTCTTGGCTGGGTCGAAAAAGGGATCCCAAGGTTAACATACGCAAAATAACCAGCACCATGTACCCCTGCCATGTTGACCAATTGATACACTATATTCACAACAATGCAGCGAGCATAGTAGAAACCTTTGCCAAGGTAGACAAAACAAATAAATTTTATAGATGGTAACTGCTGTGCTGTCGTCCATGTGCGCAAGGTAGACGCATTCATGATTCTCCCCATGAAATAGAGGTAGAGTCCATGACGCTGCGCCTATCAAATACTATGGAGGAGAGACTCAAGGGGGAGAACCCGACACATCGGCAAACCTGAATCCTGAGCTTCCAAGACAGACTCCTCACAAAGACGGCGAAGAAGATCCAGCTGCAGAGACGAAGAGGGAAGCTCAAAAAATCAATTTGGCCATCTTGTCGGGCTGAGTGGCAGTCGAGAAATGAGTCACCCACTTCTTTCTGCCAGAAACTTTCAAGAGGACAGCTGAAGCCTGAGCAGATTGGAAGAAGGACATTGGGGTGCCCAACGGAACAGGGGCAGCTCAAGCAGACTGGAAGGTAGTTGCTGTATAGTCTACCACCACAGTGGTGGTTGGTACCTACTTCTAAAGTACGCTAGGCAATGAGCTGGGGCTAGAGGGCAGCTAGTGCTCTCTCAGTACCTGATGGATAGCTAAACAAAAAGAAGAAGATTGGACTAGTTGTTCAAACTGTTCATTCAAACATCAATAACTACACTTCCCAGTGCTCTACTATTTAAATACTCTGTCAATGAAATATGCCAATGCAACCTTGACATGGTGATCAGGAACTGGAACTGTGATTCACGAACCTGCTGAATCAAAACAGGAACTGCACCAGTAAGCTGTTGTGTAAATTTTGTTTCTTCCACAATAAATGCAAACTGATTGGCTGCTTTGGCAATTGCCTTCAACAAAAATTGGACAGGCTTTAGAAAATTTTAAAAAAAGCATCTGAAGAAGATCTGTTTTGACATCATAGAGACACAAGATGCATATACTCAGTAGAAAGAAATTGCTAGAAAAAAGATATGCACCTTACTTTCTCCTTGATAATAGATTCCCTGCCTTCCATGGTTTTCCGGCCAACAATAGCAAAAAGAGTCCCTTCTTGGATCAAGTCCGCATCATCAAATGCAAAATCCAGCTGCAAGCATCACAAAATAAATAACAAAACGCTAAGCACAGCGTCTTTCTGTAACAGCAGTGACAAATTATGAATGTTTCCTTGAATGAAGACAAGTCCATACCAACCATTCTTGTCATTCCAAGCCCATGTGCCATTTGTTATGATAAGATTTCCTTGCTTTATTCTAGGAACTTTTAAGATGTTTAACTGAATGATTAACATTTCCGCACGTCTGACAGCAATATCATACCTTCAAATTATCCTCAAATGAGCGAAGTGGTAATCCAGCTTTTGCAGCCTCTGTAGCACTGAAACTTGACCTGGTTGCGTTTAGAAACGGTTAACAAGGTGAACACCACATAGCACTGGAAAAACATATTTCCACATGAAGGAGCCCAAGAAAATGCAAGCCTACTCCTACAGATGTGAGCCTAATTAAATTGAAACAAGTTGTCAGCCAGAAGTCGTGATACAATGAAAGATGCTCATTTGTCATTGATCTCAAATTGAAGAAGACACCTGGACGATTACAATGGCTGCATGCTACTCATAACTACGAAATGTGAAGTTCCAGACTTCTCTACAATGCGAATGTGTGCAATGCATGCATAATTTGTATGCTGATTGGCCCTCCAATGGGGAAGAGCACCCTCATGAGAGTACTTGTTTCTATTTCGACCTACATGCAAGGTTGGAGAGAGAAGGCGGATGAATGCAACGTGAATGAAGAATGCTACATCAGATTCACAATGAAAGGGTGATACCCTTTCATTAATGTCCCTTAAGATCACTCAAGTTCCATCTTCCTGTTTACACCTACCCTTAGCCTATGACCCATGCATCTACCATTCAATGCACCCTTCCCTTCCTATTGCCCCTAGGACCTAGACACGTGTGTGCACATTTTTATTAATAGAATCTGAAACCGGCCTCTAATCACTCAGAGGGCAGTGGAACTAAACCTTTAATCACTTCAGCACTTATTTACAGTTCACAAAGCATATATCACAACCATTAACCATTGCATGATCACCATTTGGCATTTACCCATTTGTTCACAAACAAAACCACTGAAAAAGGGATGGAGGCTAGAATGCACTTGCTCAACAAACATAGACAAGTGCACCCGATTGGCCCCAAACACTGTGGCGCCCCTTTCGGTATTTCTTTATATTTCACAGTGAAATGATTACAAGTTGCATCTGGGAGACCTTCCCTGCAACTGAGCACACGGCTCCAATTCACTGAGCCTTCGCAAGGCTTTCAAGCATAGAACAGCATCACATAAGTGCACTTAACCCATAGGCTCAATCCAAAGGCATTCTCTTTTCCGAGTGCAATTCCATTGGCTGTCCAGATGCAATCACATTGCACCCCAGCAACACTCTCTTTGAGTGGTTTCCAGATGGCATTCACAAAGCTTTTCAAAGCTCCAAAATAAAATCAGCAAAGTACCCAACCAAAGAATGACTCATGTAGCACTGCCTCGGCACCTGTGAACCAAGAAAGAGGCGGCACACGAGGCCAACCAATAGCTTATGGCAAAAAGAAATTGCAGCAGCAAAATCACAACTCACCAAGCCCTGAAAACTCGAACCAAGTCCTCAATCGCCAGGAGGACATAGTAGCCAATGCTCGATTGCATACTCAGCTAAAGAGGAGTGCAAAGGCATGAAGAAAGAGCATTAACAAGAGCCGACCAGCAAGAATTCCATTGAAAAATGCGAAAAGAAGCACTTCTGTCGCGAAGAAGTGGGAGTTCTTGGGCTCAAAAGAAGCGTGCTTCAGAGAGAAATGCATTGAGAAGGTTTTGGAGAAGTTTCATCGCTGGAAAGTCCTCCAAAACTGAGAAAAATCAGTCAACCAGCGCGTGGGACCACTCGAAATTCAACAGAAAGCTATAGCTTTGCAAGAGGAGAGGCCCAAGAGGCTATAAAAGCAAAAAGGTCCAGAAAAAGCCACTTTTGCAAATTCGACCAGCAAAAGAAGTGCTCACCTCTGCTCATTCTACCAAACGCACAGAGGGAAAAGCATATCACTGCGAAGGGGAGGCAGAGGGGAAGCCATCGGGCCGAACGTGAGTCGAGGAATCCAAACGGGTAAGGAGTTATGAAGAAAAACGGAATTCAGCTCAAGGAGGCTGAAAAACCAGTCCAAAATCTCAACAAAGGGAGAAGATGAGAGAGAAAACCACACATGTGAAGTTTAGAAGACCCAGGAAGGTCCCAGAATGGCAAAGGAGCATGTAGAAGGCACAGAGCCACCTCGAACTCTAAGGAGGCCACTGAAGGTACATGGCCCTCTAGGGGACCCATTAAAAATGCCACATCATCATTTCCCAACAACCACTCTTTTAATTCCTTGGAATGTCTTTGGGCCTAGGGATTAATTACGCTTATGTGCTAGGCACCATGCCGCATTTAATTACACATTATTAAGCCCACGCTTGAACTTTTAAAACCAAAGTTGTCAGTCTTGTAGTACATTAAAGTACTTAGAATTTCACGCCCCCATGACATACCCCTCTCTTGAAACAGCAAACCACAGTTTGCTGCCCCAAAACACAGGAGCAAGCATGAAATATACCATGAAAGAGTATACAAGAAAGCCACAGCTATAGTATACAAAGACAGTGAAAATATGGCTAGGAGAGGCATGCATCCATCCATATAGACTGCTCAAAATCTATGTGATCGTCGGCAATCACTAGTCAAGATGCATCAATATCATGAAGTCTCACAGCAGAAATACTGTGTCAGCTCAGTATCTCGGATGAAACATACAATGTCATCAAGCGACCTCATGAAATCACGGTGAGCCTGTCTGTACGAAGGGAGTGGAGGTGCTACCCCCTTAGTAATGCTCCAGACGCTTGCTCTGCTGAACTACCTGTAGGAGCCCGGACCGCAGTCGGCTCTAACTAGAAAGCATCAAGGTAAAGCTGCAATATCCCAGGTGAAATCTGAAATAAAAGCAGTCCTTTCTCTATGTAAAGCAGAAAGAGTAGAGCCTTCCTGAACTGGTTGGCTGTCCTCTTTGACAAAAATCAAGTACGTTGAAATATGACGCTTTATTACATTGGAAATACAAGAAGTTGAAACTACAGGGATGGACTCCCCTTTCAACTTTACATCAAGTACATGATTTTTGCCTCTATGAGTTAAAGAAATCTTCTTGTTTCTCATCTGCACATCCGCCCCCACCTTGTACATCCAAGGCATCCCAAGCAAAGCATTACACTCTAGCAAAAGCATAATGTAGAAGTCCTCTGTATCCTGATATCCCTGGATATGCATCCTCAACTTGCCAAATTCCAATGATAGGAGTAACAGGTGTGTTGAGTTCAGGGTTGTCTAGGCTGGATTTCCAGCCTCTTGTGATTGGGAAGCCTCCATGATGATAGCCAGGAGTGGGAAAGAGAGCTGAGGGAAATCAAATAGCCTACAAAGGGCAAGAGGGAGCAGGGCAGCAGCTTTCTAGGGTTGGGAGACAAATTTGAAGCCTAGGCGACAAGCAGGGCAAGGCTAGATGCAAGATCTCTCACTAGGCAGCATCTTAGGAAGGCTATAAGGCTGACTGGTTCCTGATGTGTGGCCTCATGTAGGCCTTAAGTCTCCTTTATGGGCTCTGGGAAGTTGGATTTAACCCTTCACCTGCTTTTAGCAAATGGGATTGTCTAGGTGCTAAATCTATAGCATGCAGCCCTAATCCTGGCTTCGCCAATCTGGGAAAACCACTCCCCAAGAAAAGCAAACTTGCTTTTCCTAAAAAGCAGCCCTCCCCCTGCTTTAGGAACCCCTAAAGCAATTCCTGGCATCCAACCGTGTTTTAGGAGACTTGGCCAAGCCTCTCCAAGAATATCCAGCCTATTCCAAACTCAACCCTATCTTCATCTGCTGTCCAATCATAGACAGCAGTCCAAGACTCAAACAGCTCTCTACCAAGCTTGCTGTCCAAGTTTCCCAGCCAAGCAACCTATGCATAGCCCAGAGGGTTCCAGAGGCCCAATCCTTAGTCTAGAACACCTCAAGATCAACCTTGCGCTGACCTATAAGCCAGTCGCCCTTCAAGAACATACCCCAAGACCTTTTCTCAAAGTTTGACAATCCACAGAAGGATTGTGCAAGTCCAGAGCTAGAGATCAGGCAACCACCCCAAGCTAGAGATTAGGCAACCACCCAACCGTAGTCAATCCCAGGTAAGACTACTCATCCCATATTAACGCAGCCCCAGCCAATCCAGGTGTCTTTAGGGAGACACAAGCTTGGATGTGGGTCTCAACCAAGTTGGGTCTCTCAGGAGGCCCCACTCCTGAGAATGATCCCAAGTGAGTAATGGCCCTCACTTATATAGGCATAGGATGTCCTAGGTGTCTCGAGACTCGGACCCGCTATTTATAGCATATGTTCTAGGCGCCCTAACTGTCCCAGGGTTAGGCGCATATCCACAATTGTCAATTTAAGGCCGCGAAGGGATTTTAGGTGTGTGTTATAATTACATGATAAGTTTTAGCCCCTAGTATGGCCTTGTAGGTCACCTGCACCTCCCGTGAAGACAATATGCGTGGTCATGGAGGAGACTAAAGATCAACGGGAGCCTCATACGTTCACCAATCGGGAGTTCAACCTGACTACCATAAGAAGTAGTCTTGGATCTCAAAATCCCAAGCCATGGGTCAAAGTTCGTTCATTGGCTCCACAATACTATTCCTCGACTAGTGATCTTGGCAGTATAGATGGCTCGAAGGATTCACCGAGGTGGCGAAGTGTATGTGGTCTACATAAACTCAACCGCATCCACTCCAATCACAACCCGGATTATTGCTTCAAACAGGCAACCGTCAGACCTTGAATGCAGCCAAGTTTAAGCGCAGGGGCTCCCACGAGGCACCATGGATCAAAAAGGACTTCTTTACAAATTATCCTCACCTCCTTTCAGCATATAAGGAGGTTTTTCACTTACCCTAGTCCTAATTTCAGTAGAAGGGGATGTCATGGGAAGATGCAGCCCATGGCACGCTGTCTGCGGACAGCGCTTGCAGACTGCCGGCTGCCACATGGTAGCCAGCCACATGGCCGTCAGTTACCAGGTCTGCTACCAACCAGGGCGGTGGCAGCCTGGTCAGCTAGACCCGACCCTGGGTTGGCCAGGTCAGCCAGGTCTCGTCAGTTGTACACAGCCCTTTGGGCTGCCATAAATAAAGAAATATTATCTTCTTCAAAGGCCCCTATTTCCCCCTCAGTTCTTGCACTCAACCACTTCCAATTGTGTTTATGAGTGCCTGTTCTCTTAGTTCTATCTCTATTTCAGTCAGCAGGTTGTAGGAGAGAGTGATTACAACACATACGCATCCATTTATACAAAGGTGTAGCAGGGACTTGCTACTACGACATCCCCACCAACACCATTGGCACACAACAATGGATGTAACCCATAGCATAGACATACACCCAGATACAATGCATCTGTTTATACAAACACCTTTGAAGTGAGATTCTATCTGCACTTAAAGATGAAGAGCAGACTCAGCCCTGGTGAAGGCTAGCACTAAAGGAGAGGCTAATCAAGAATGTATGAACATTCTCATCATCCAAGCTATGACTCCTCTCAAGATGAGTATTCATTATAGTCTCTCCCGAACTGTAATAGCATGTTTTAACGTTTCCCCCTCATATGAACTCTGTTTCTCAGCCTGTCTGCTGCAACGCACAAACCACTATCGTTGCACATAAATTTGCTACTTGCTTTCACCCCTAGGATGAAATTGCTGGTCATTAGCTGCTGACCTAAGCATTCTCGAATTGTGATTCCTCCACCATGAATATCTTTCTCATAGCAATCTGCAGAAGTGCGTCCTTCCTGCAATGCTCTACCCTTCAAAATACTTGGAGCTTTGCACCTCTTCTTGGACATCGCTGAGTATATAGATCTTTGTTATGTTCTTGGAAATTACACTTTGATTTTTTGCTCCCTCAATTGCGATTTGCTTCAGGACGACCTCAGCTTGGATGCACCTGTAAATTGTGATTTGGTAAGGATTACACCTATTATCTCCCTGAATTGCGACTTGCTCCCAGTCTCTTCCTATGCTTTCATAAATTGCAATTTGTTTGTTGTACTTGAGCAATTCAGCAGGGGGACATGCGGTTGACACTTATGGAGGTGCTATGGGCTTTGGACATTTTATCAGCTAGCTTTGGTGTTGAGATTGGATAAGTCCTGATTCCCAAGGTGTTTCTTGTGCAATGTGCAAGGAAACGTAGGAGATCGGTTTGAAGATTTGAAGTGAATCGTATTCCAACTTGTTACATAGTTAAATTTTTCTCCATCTTGGTGGTTCTACAGAGCTTTGTTCCAAGAGACCCCTGAGACCCTGCACTAATGCACACATATGCAAATACTACACATGTTACAAACCATGATTACATTAGCAATATAGACAAATAGAGAGAGAGAGAGAGAGAGAGAGAGAGAGAGAGAGAGAGATGGGTGTGGACTACTATACATGCTGAAATGGAAACGAGAAACCAGAGTGTAGTAGTTCACGTAAAAATTAGAACTGAGCAATCATGGAAGGAGTGTCACGGCAAAACTGATGCATGTGCCTTGAGGAGGGCGTAAAGAAGAGGGATGAGGAGAGACACACTGTCGATGTAGGAAAGGCTTCAACTGACAGAAGCAACCCTGGCCTGAAGCGTGCCACAACAAGAATGAGGAAGGTCTTCACGGGTTAAATATTTGATGGTTCTGCTTAGGGAATTGAACATACAAGCGCTACAAAATTCTAAAACAGATAATCAAGGAAACTTTTTAGACGATCTTATTAACTTTCTTCTAAGGGTTGCTTTCTTCAACTGAAAGAAAGCAACCCTGGCCTGAAACAGATAATCAAGGAAACTTTTTAAACGATCTTATTAACTTTCTTCTAAGGGAAAATTCGTATTACGAGGACAGTTTGGATACACTTAAGAAATCAATAGCAAGGACTCTCCAAGGCCACATCTTGCACCGTCAGACGTAGAGGCATGTGCACCCTAAAGGTTTATTTTGAAAACAACTACCAACACTTCTGGTGGGGGTATTGACAACCGGTGACATCCTGATGTTATGTCCTGCTGTTCTGCATTCTGTATGCTAAATCAGGTTTAGATGTTCGTTCAGGAGAATGGTAAGCAATCGTGTGCACCCTAAAGGTTTATTTTGAAAACAACTACCAACACTTCTGGTGGGGGTATTGACAACCGGTGACATCCTGATGTTATATTCTGCTGTTCTGCATTGTGTATGCTAAATCAGGTTTAGATGTTCGTTCTAGAGAATGGTAAACAATCATGTGCACCCTAAAGGTTTATTTTGAAAACAAACTTCCTGATGATATGTTCTAGATGTTCGTTCCGGAGAATGATGAAAAAGCACGATACAAATCAGGTCCCTTTGAAATGACTTTTAGCTACACCATTGCAAACCAATGTGAGCAGACAAGATTACTCGTCAGCGCAGCAATAAACGGTTCAAGTAGTGTCTCATCTAAAACAGAATTTTGAAAAGAGCGTCAACTTACATGGGCACAGCCATAATTTCTCGAAGGGCGCCCATTTTGAACTTCTGGCCCATATAAGAGATAGCTGCACAAGATGCGGGACCTGTTCCAAGTCCCAAGAGCATCCCGTCCTTGACAAAGTAATCAACCTGGGACCCAAAACAGGATATAAAAGTAAGGTTATCAGAGAAGCAGTCAGAGCAGATAATGCAATAAAGAAAATGGTCAAAGTACTAAGCAAGACGTAACAGTTTGCTTAGCTGCGTCTTCCAATTTGCTGGCATGAACAAAGCAAGAGCGGAGGGGAAGCGCCATTGTGGAGTTGAGCATGCTAATTACGCCAGCCATCATCGATGGCTCTTCTCAACCTTGACAACCAAAAGTCTAAGCACCCACATACATGCTCCCACGACTTGATAAGATCCTTGCCACGTGTAACGCTTCCTATGCCTCCACGTCAGCCGCACGTCCTCAAGGTTTTTACACACTAGCTGCCCGCCATTGGGCACCCTCTCTTTCACACCAAATAGAATTTGAGGATTGCCGTCGGATGTGGCAGTTCACACCACCCGACAATCATCAGGTTGCTAATTTATGTCATCGACGAGTGATTGGTGTAAGGGTTGGAGGAGATGGAATGGGCCAATCATGTAGTGGTTGGAGGCATTGGCCATGAAGTGGACGGCCTTCATGGGCCGAACACAAATCTTTTGTGCTAGTGTCCCAGCCCGTCCCTCTTATTGGGCCAACTAGGACAGCAACCCTCCACACCACCTATTGAAAATTTTAAAGGTTATGATTGAAATTTTTATATCTATAACCCTTCATGTTGGAAATTTTTAAGGTTGCAATTGAAATTTTAAAGGTTTTAAGCAAAAAATAACTAAAATGCCTTAAAGTTAAGTTTTAAAACCCTCTAGTTTCCAATTTGAAGGTTAATTTCCAAAATTTGCCATTCACGTGACATTAAACCTCAATTTTTCATATACATTGATTATGTACCTTGAAAGGAATGATCTAGGGCTAATTATGTCAATGCGTGTGATGGACAGTTATCCTAGATAGATAGATAGATCTCATTTCTCGAACAACGTCCATGAAAAACTTTTTTCTCCAAAATTCAAAAACCTTGCAATCCACGGTTTTCAAACAATTTGCTCATTTTCCAGCAAGAATGTAGGTAGGATGACACAAAATTTGGACAATTTGTGACCTTCCCAAAACATGTATATCTAGTCAAAATATAAATTTTGCATTTGGTCTAACATTAACTTGCATTTTTCCATCAACAGTGTTCTCAAGTAAGCAAAATTATCATTTCTCAAGCAAAATATCTCACAAGAGAGATACACTAAGTTGTTTTCCCAATTCTTCTTTTTTTTTTTTTAAATTACCGCCGTACATGTGAAAATATTTTACTATAACTTTCTCTCTCTCTCAATAGACCTATCACTACCAAAGTATACCCACTTAACACATGGACCCACTTCATAAGGTAGTTGCTTGCATCGTCATCATCTTACCATGAGACATTGCTCCCATGAGTTTACATTTTGCTTTTGCCCCCGTATAAACATCAATTTTCCTGGTCACATCCTTGCCCATTTTAATTACTTTATGGAGGCTCACGTAATGCCATAGGGAAATTTAGCTTCCATTTGGTGTGCAAACATGAAGGACAAGCATCATGCTAACCTAACTTGGGAATGATTCAAGAAGCTTGTTTGTGATACCTTTATTATTGACATTTTAAGCAAGTGAGGTTGGTGGAATGGGATATGTTCATGATATGTTCGAAAACAAGGGGTCGAACTTCACATCCCTTTACTCTAAGATTTGTGATGAACTTGATGTGTTAGAGAAACCCAAAACCTTGATGAGAAAATTTGTGCAAGAATCGTAGCCCAGATCTTGTCTTTGAGTCATGGATACTACCTTGGACATGATTGAATTGGATGCTATTATAATGTATTGCAAGCCACATTCATCTTACCAATAAAGGCATTTATATTCATATGTCCCAAAGTTGTGAACTCTGGGTGATTAAGCACATATCTAGCAAGTGAGTTTGTATAAAAGCACCTATGTAATAAATCTCAATTATTTCAATATTTCCCTTTTAGGAATCTTAACCTCATTTTCAAATGCACCACTCACCTTGCTTTAGCTATGCATCATAGGTCTCAACGAAAATACACATGAATGAAGACTCCTTGTGTTCATCATGTTGATCCCACTTAGGTGATAGTCTATAATCACAAATTGTCTTTGATGAACTTTTCCATACAAAAAAAGCCAGAGGTTGTGAGCCCAATAGTTGCACTGCCATAGGCTACTTCAATAGAGTTGGTTGAGATTTGATGTGAGTCTTCGATATCATGAAAATATTAGGAAGCACAACGTTGACATACTTGGACTATGCACTCATTTGATTACAAGGATCAGAACATCAATTCATAGCTTTAATGTACAAGAAGACTTCCCATAGGTAAATCATGCTCAAGTTTTGAACATTGACAAGAAGTCGATTTGCTTCTATATAATTTATCCTTGATAAGAATTTATGAAAGTATCCCTATTGATAGTTGCCATACAATTTCATGTGATACATGTGTCATCATATATCAACTCATAAAGGAGTTCAGCACTTGACACCATGCAATTAATCCATCACCAAAGCATCCACCTTATCATGAGAGTCAAGCACAAGATGTTTTTAAGGTCTATTGCACACCATTACTCCCCTTTAGCGCCATGCTCACCCGGTGAGGAGAGAGAGAGAGAACTGGTGAGAACAAAGGCATTTGTACATGAAATCTATACATCAATATGTCTACCATATATATACATGTATCACTCATCATGACTACGTCCATATGGATGCATTGTATCTTCACAAAGGCATTTGTCCATTAAATCAATACATCTAGCTTTTACCATATCTATGCATGAACACTAATCCTTACTAGGTTTATATGGATGCAATGTATATTCACAAATAATATCACCAAGAGTATATACTGTGTGACTATGTTTTCCTCAACTAGGTGAGAGGTTTAACCATCTAGTTTTGATTTTTGTTCAACCTGTGGATGGTTGTCTCACTTAGCTTATTAGTTGTTCCTTCTAAAAGATTTGTTTCCTAATAGATTCTCTATTTTGTTCATGTGAACCGTTAGACTTAACTTGGCCTTATTTTATATTCATTGATCTTCACTTGCCTTTACCTTTGATAATATATTATTTAGTATAGGGGCAATACATTATTTAGACTAGGGGTGTTACATTATTTGCACTTCAATTGATAAGACAATAAATTTTTTTCTTGAGATGATGACGTGCACTTGCAACAATAAATTATTCACTTGAGATAATGCATTTGCACTTGAGACCCATTTAATTTGCTCAAGGCAATGGATTCTCAGTACTTGAAGAAAAAAAATAGAATTTTATACTTGTGGAAATCATTTGCCTTTGTTTGAGACCAAAAAATGGTTCTTCTTCTTGAGCCAATGTCTTGATTTATTGGAGGCTAGTATGCATTATTTGGGCTTGAGAATCGAGATAATCTCATGTTTTTACTTCAAAATGAAACAAAATAAGTTTCACTTGAGAAATTCATTTGTCTAATCATTCTCCATGCAATAAATTCATATTAATGTGAGGGATTTAGAATTTACTTTCTTTTATTTGAGACAAGGGCTTTAATAAATTATGTGTCGTGTCTCCACAACCACCTTTCTTGCAGATTAAAGTACCTATAAGCTTTACCTTGTCTACGCTTCAAAAATTCAAGACTAAAGTGAGATGATCACATCTTCAATGGGAATAAATATTTCAAAATATAATTTATATTTGTTGTAGAATTCACTTGGTACTTTACATGACTAATTGGGATTGCAATTAAGGCAATCACTCAAAGAAAGCACTCATCTGTACTTGAAATGATTGTGTATTTGGTTGGGACCAAAATGGATATATCGTCTCATGAAGTTTGGATTAGTCATAAATTCATAATATCAATTGTTTCTCATTGAGTTATCTTGTTCTTTGTAAACATAGATTAGGGATCATTATGTGTGGATGACTAATGATGGTTAACAAGCCTATTCTTTCCTCCATTAGAAAATACAATGAATTTGTGTCAGCAAATTGTTATGAGCTCTTGGACCTTGAGATATCCCATTGTCTTTTTCTTTGGCAACCTTGAAAAGTACAACTTTAACATGTCACTCATGGACTTAAGTACATGGGAAGAGTTGTAAATGAAGAAATGCATGACTAGAATAAAACCAAAATGTAGATATCAAATGTAAGTTTCTCAAGGAAAAGCTTGATAAACATGAACCTCTAGAAAACCTATGTTGGAACATATAAGCTATGCTTTGCACATTGTCCTAAGAGGACTTTAAAAGCCTCAAGTGACCTCACCCAATTTTATGCTAATCCAAAGTAGTGTATAATTAGCTATTTTATGTGTGCGCCTCTTCTTCACTTACGTGCACACTCACTTTTCTTCCGTAGTTGCCACTAGTTTTTGATATGGTGTTATTCTTTTGAAAGTTACTCTCATCCTCCTTATACTTGCTTGAGTTATATGTTCTTGTATTGCAAGCTTTGCTCTCATCCTCCTTATCATTGCTCGAGTTAAGATGTTTATTAATAGCAAACCTTGCTCCTATATTTGCTCAAGATATCTCTTAGTTTTGAGATGTTTAAATCGAGATACCCTTTTGTGAAGATTAGGTGCATTTTCAACTCACTAATGAGCTTTAGAGAGTCCTTTTCATATGGAAGGTCTTGAATAATAATACGCATCTTTTCTTTATCTTATTTTATGTTTGGTAGGCTGAAAGCGTGCTTTATATTTGGGATAAAGACATTGCTAATGATCAAGGACTCTGGCATGGCCATGCTTCAAGTAAGATTCTTAAGTTTCTTGCATTGTCCCTTATTGTTCATGATAGACTTTAGCCTCTATGCACTTAAGAAACTAACTATGCATATCAAGTAATTCATTTATTGGTTTTGTGGTCTTTTACAAGTCCCTCACATCATTATATGACCTTTGAAATCTCAATTTTATGCACTCAAAGGTTACAGAATAACCAAGACAATTGCAAGTGGTAGCTTAAAGTATATAACTATAGTAAAGGTATATTCTTGCTCATTTGAAGCTTCAACAAGTTTTTGGTGGCCCTCTTTAGGCTCTGCACTCTATAAGTTGGCTTAGTAGTTTTATTTAATTCTACAGTAAAGAAAATTACAAGTATCTACAAATTGTGGTGCAACAACCCCGCATAGGTATACTTTGTATTCCATGTTTTCAAAATTCTCACCTTCTATTCAAAGGCTAGATTTGGATCTAGTTCATAGACACACAGCTAGAACGATTAGATCTATCAAAGAGATCCTTGTTTAGCATCAAGGTTCACCAAAAGAAGGATTATGAGGATGCCTTTGTGTTAGTCCAATCCTTCATGGTGTGGGAATTTTGAAGATTAGATGCAATTGGATCTTTGAGAGGAAGAGGTTACACAATTATGAATGTTAGAGGAGGGGTTTTACAATTATGGAACCATCAAGATCACCCTTCACCTCTTGGATTTGGCTCACAATTAGTTATTGGACTTTAAACTATCTTCATTTAAAAGGCTAGGGTTAATAGTACAAAGGGTTCAATGCCTGGGCTTAGGAGATATATGGGAATTTTTTGGGGGGGGGGACTTTGTAATGCATGGTGGGATGTTTATTTCATTATGTGGATGGGGTGTGGTGATTTGGTAATGCTAGGTATAGTAGGAAAGATGAATAGATCCAACTACAAACTATAATAGCAAGTGGTCATGGGCCAACTCATTGAAACCAAAAATTTGTTTGAAATGTGGTATATTATCAAGAGTCAATCCGATTGGTCATGTAACATGACCCCATTTGGATTTGTGAATCAAAAGATACAGGACACGGCCAAAACAAGGATCCGAGTATCTTTTGACTTACAAATCCAAATGGGGTCATGTTATATATCAAATCAAATGGCAAGTCATGATGTAGATGATTATCATGACCTTTTGTACCATTTAGTAAAATTTCATGCATCAAAATGTGAATTTAATGGAAATTTTACTAGTTTCTTGCACTAGATTTAGAGCAAGGCTGCCCATAATAGGAAGCATGCTAGAAATCTGTCTATACATATGGCAAAAAACAATCAAATATTTTCTATGCAATTTCATCTGATGAAAATACATAGAACACTTTCATCAATGTAGACTTTTAATATTATGTTATGATCATGTTCAATGCTAAGTTTTTATTGAATGATGCACTTCAACTATACACTAGTTATTGGTAGCCAAACCGTTTGCATGCAAGTTCATCTCATGAGAATAAATAACACTATTAGTAATGTATACTTGCAAGCTTTATAATCATCTTCAAAATTGTGGTGATACTATAGATCTTTATTAATAATGAGTACATACATATAGTGTTTTTTTTAAAAATCAAATGACGCACTTCAACTACATAGTACCTATTTGTTGGCTCTTTCCCACGGCTTTTGCAGGAAGAGTAGGGTATTCTCAGTATGTAGGGTTCCGATACTTTTTATCACCTATAAATATATTGATGTCGTCGTTTGTAGTAGTATAAGTGTAGCTTAGGACCTTGGGTCATATTCTGGTGAGAGACATAGGCTTAAGTGTGGTAAGCAAACATAGTGCGAGCATGTGTAAAAGGAACGTTTCATTCCATTATACAAGTTGGAGAGCTTCTCTCTCTGCATGTAGGAATTGTAAGACATTCTCTCTCCATATGTAGAACTTGCATGTAGGAGTTGCATGTATAACATGTATGTAGGACTTGCATGTAGGACATGCATGTAGGACTTGCATGTAGAACATGCATGTAGGAATCGCATGTAGGACTTGCACGTAGAACATGCATGTAGGAATCGCATGTAGGACTTGCATGTAGAACATGCATGTAGGAATTGCATGTAGAACTTGCATGTTGGATTCCTAAGAGAGATTATTCCTAGCCTTATGCAAGTACAAGCGGGGCTTTGCTGCTACTCTACCTACACATTCAGTGCTACCTAAGTCCATGTCGGCACAGAGACAACCTACTCTAGGATCCATTTCATTACCCGTCCTGGGGTTATGGCTTATTTTGATTTCGAAGTTGGGATGCCATGCGCATAACCCAGTGGCTATTGAGATTATGGCATGCCAGCCACTCTTCATGTAATGCTTTTGCACCATACAAATTTTGGTTTGTAGTCAGGAAGCTTATCTCCACTTGAGGAGAGGTAGACAACTGTGAATTTTGGAGGGGGTCTCGTTGTTGAGGCTGCGGACTCTGTCATTGAATCTTCTTGGGAAGAGGTTTGATGGGGGTCTCGTTGTTGTTGATACTGGCATTTCTTGCTTCTTATCCTACTTGTGAATTCATTACATGCTTTGAGAGTATGGAATGAAAGTGTGATACTATTATTGATGCAATCTATTACGTGCCTATGCAAAATTGTATGAGTGCACATGATTTGTCGATTAGGTAGGGACTAACTATATGCTTATTTGTGGGATTTCATAGGGCAACTAAGACTGAATCATCCCTAAGTGGAAATTGATTAGGTCTTCCTATATGTGCAAAAACGTGCATATGATGCTAGGGAGTGTGCGTGTAGCAATCCAGTTCAAATTATATGTGCATATGCTAGTGAGTGTGTGTGTGTAACAATCTAGTGAAGAGTTGGGGTTTCCAAAACTTCATTATTGTCGGGGATGGCTTGCGTGTTGATATAGTATTGCTTCAATCGGCTCCCGTTTATGGTTGTGTTGAATTGGACTCCATCCAATGTTTCTAGCAGCACGACTCCGATGGGACTCATTTTTCATACTTGATAAGGCTCTTGACCTAGATACTTGAGTTTGCCCTTGTGTACTTTGGCATTGTATAGTAAGACTAGGTCACCTTCCTTGATGTCTTTGGCTTTAATGTTTCTATCATACCATGCCTTTCTTTTGTGTTTTTCTATTGTCATGGCATGGTAGGCGACTAATCTGGTCTCTTTATGCTTCTCAAATTGATAGTCTTTCTTTCAGGGATGCATGATCTCCCATGCATTCTTATACTACTATGCATAGGCTTGGTATTACAAATTCTAGTGGGACCGCAGCTTCCAGGCCATATACCAATTGAAAAGGTGTATTTCCATAAGGTTGCATTTAGTTTCTCTGCCCAATCAAAGCACTGTGGTTCCACTACCTTAGTGAGGATAATGCATAATATTTTGTTGGTGGATTTGGCCTATCCATTCCCTTGGGGGTAGTAGGGAGTGCTTTTTCTATTGATTACCATAAAGCCAAACAAGAGTTCTTGGATAACCTCATTGACAAAATGCGTTCCTCTATCTGACACAATTTCAATGGGGCATCCGAATTGGGTGATCACATTCTCATATAAGAACCTTGTTGTGCTTCTGGCATATACCTTTCTGACTGCTTTAGCTTCAACCCATTTGGTAAAGTAATCAGTAGTGGCCATAATGATGTAGCATGCATGTGTTCCCTTTGCTGCTGGATGGATGGGACCCACAAAATTAAGCCCCCATTTTTCAAATGGATTTGTGCAGATGTGGACCTCAATGACTTATAGCAAAAAGAAAACTAATCTATTTAGGACTTGGTGTTAAGTATGCAACCCCTCCGCATCTATTTGAAATAGTGTCGCATCTGGCAAGTCATCTTCTACTCTAGTGGCTTCTTCTCCCGACTTGACACGAGACATGTGATCGGCAATGTAGTGTTGGGCACCTTTACGAACCACTATTTTAACGTTGAATTCTTGCAGCAGCAAGAGGAGCCATCTGGTTATTCTTCCTATTGTACATAGACGATTCACAAGATAAAGCAATTCTTGATGGTCGGTGTAGAAGACAAAAGCATTTGCCAATAGATAATGTCAAAATTTCTTAACACTATACACCATTGCTAGGGCTTCTCTTTCTGTGGTGGTATAGTTGATCTCCGCATCATTGAGTTGTTGACTGGCAAAGTAGAATGGGTAGACTTTCTTATGTTCACTAGGTTGGTAAAGCACACTCCCAATTGCATACTTGGAGCCATTAGTATGAACATGAAAATCAATATCCCAGTTGGGAGATATAAGGACGGGTGTTGTGATTAGGCACCACTTTAAAAGCTCAAAGGCTTGGTCACACTCTTCTGTCCATAAGAATTCGACTAATAATTTGTCAAGCTATCATGGTCTACCGTAAGATAAATCTTCTATAATAGCCGACATGTTCCATAAAGACTTGTACATCTTTGGAATTTGTAGGAGGCGGCAATTCCATGATGATTTTGATTTTGTCCATGTCAGTTGTAATCCCATCTTAAGAAACAATGTGTCCCAAAACAACTTCGTGGGTGACCATGAACTGGCATTTTGTTGGATTTAGGAAGATGCCATACTCTCTGCATTTGATTAGAACTACTTCAAGACATTTTAAGTGGTCTTTCCTGTTTGAGTGGATGCACAAATCATCCAAGAACACCTATAGGAACTTATTTAGCAATGACTTGAAAGCGGTGAAAATGACTCTCTGGAATGTGGCCGGGGATTACAAAGGCTAAATGGCATAACTCTATAGGAAAATATACCCCATTATGTAGCAAATGCTATTTTTGATTGGTCATTAAAAGTAATAGTTCAATCCATCCTTTGAAACTCTCCCAGAGATTGGAACAATTCCGTACAAACTAAGTAGAAAAATTCGAATTCGTGATTCAAAAAAATCGAGAAAATTGCTCGAATGATTGAATGGAAGAAAAAATATGTTTAAAATGCGGTGACATGCCATGTTTTTAAAATAAATCACCACGTCATCCCCACATATTCGTACGAATAAATTTTATTCGTATAAATAAAGTATTCGTACGAATAAACCTGTATTAGGACGAATATGTTACGGCGTTTATGCATATAAGCTCACTGTTAATGTCTCTTTTCTCATGCTTGGTTCCCCAGCCGAGCATAAGAGATCAAACAAGGAAAAGAAGAAGAAAGGTCCGCAAGGTTGTGACAGCAATCTAGAAGGTCCGAAATAAGATGGATTTTTTGTTAGGGAGCTTTAGGATCTCATTTTGAGTTCCTGAGATCTCTTGTGAGATTTTTGTTTTTGGTCTTTGTTCTTTTGTTTGTGGGAGTTCTAGGTTCTCTTTATTGAGTTCCTTTGATCTCTTGTGATAAAAATATTTTAGATATTTATGTGTCTGAAATTTGTTTGTGGGAGTTCTAGGATCTCCTTCTTGAGTTTATTAGATCTCTTGTGAGATAAATTTATTTGTGGGAGTTTGAGGATCTCCTTGTTGAGTTCCTTAGATCTCTTGTGAGAAATGTGCTTGTTTTTATGTCTATGAAATTTGTTTGTGGGAGTTCAAGGATCTCCTTGTTGAGCTTCTTAGATCTCATGTAGATAGATTTTTGTATGTGGGAGTTCTAGGATCTCCTTGTTGAGTTTCTTAGATCTCATGTAGATAGATTTTTGTACGTGGGAGTTCTAGGATCTCCTTGGTGAGTTCCTTAGATCTCTTGATAAGAATGGGATTGTTTTTAAGTATATGAAATTATGAAATTTGTTTGTGGGAGTTCTAGGATCTCCTTGTTGAGTTCCTTAGATCTCTTGGAGTTCTAGGATCTCCTTATTGAGTTCCTTAGATCTCTTGTGAGAAATGGGCTTGTTTTTGTGTCTATGAAACTATGAAATTTGTTTGTGGGAGTTCTAGGATCTCCTTGTTGAGTTCCTTAGATCTCTTTTGAGGATTTTTGTACGTGGGAGAGTTTTAGGATCTACTTATTGAGTTCCTTAGATCTCTTGTGAGAAATGGGCTTGTTTTTGTGTCCATGAAATTATGAAATTTGTTTGTGGGAGTTCTAGGATCTCCTTGTTGAGTTTCTTAGATCTCTTGTGAGAATTTTTGTATGTGGGAGTTCTAGGATCTCCTCATTGAGTTCCCTAGATTTCTTGTGAAAAATATGATTTTATTTTGTGTTTGTATTCTCACACTTTCTTTAAATGAATATTTAATATTCTTTCAATAGAATGTGAAAGAATACAAAGAGTTTTAAAGTGTACGAATTGAAAGTTTTAAAGTTATTAGAAGAGTTGTCTCATTCTTACACTTTCTTTTGAATGAATATTTAATATTCTTTCAATAGAATGTGAGTGAATGATTTTAAATTTGAGTGTATTCTTAAAAAAGAAATGAATCCATATCTCTTTTTATTACTCAATTCTTTCACTTTCTTTTGAATGAATATAATATTCTTTCAATAGAATGTGAATGAATACTTTTCAATTTGAGTATATTCTTTCAATAGAAATGAATCAATGTCTTCATTTTTATTACTTATTCTTACAATTTCTTTTAAATGAATATTTTATATTCTTTTAATAGAGCGTGATTGAATGACAATTAATATATTGCATGCTTGAATGTGTTTTTCAAAAGATATGTGTTGTTTTTTATAAAATGTGTATTGCAGTATGTTTCTATTGTATACTCAAATTTGTTTTTTTGCATTTTGTTTTTGGCAACCTCAAAAGCATGGTGCTCAGCAAGATTTGGTCATATGTGACAGAGATACAAAAAGTACATGCCTCAGTTTCTTTCTTGCAGTGTAAATATTGTGGACACAAGTTTATAGGCACTTCTACTCGCATTAAGCAACATTTTCTCGAAATAGGCAGTGACGTTGGAGCTTGCACATGCACTTCGTCTGATGTTCTTCTGTTATGCAATTTGTATTTAGAGAAAGTGAAGAAAGTGGTTAATCCGACCCTAATAAGAAATTGTTCAAATCAACAAGATGTGAGCGTTGAGGTTGCTGAGATGGTTGAAGAAGCACCAATAAATGTGAGGAGTGTATTCATACATGAAGGTGATGTAGATATGCTAGCAAGCGGGTCACAGGTGAGTTTTGATGCAACTAATGCCTGTCAGGTAAAGAAGAGAAAAAAGGGAGAACAATGTTCTATGGAGGATGGATTTCTTCGACAACAAGTGCATGAAGAGCACTTAAGATGGATAGAAGCATTTGTTAAAAATGGTATACCATTCAATGTCATGAGAGATGACACATTTTTAAATGCTTTGAAATCATGTGCTAGACCAGAATTTAATTTGCCAGATTATAATAAAATGCGTATGGATCATCTTAATAGAGTCAAACAAACTGTGGTGGATTGCTTTAAAAAAAAGATATTGGATTTTATTCCTACATATGGGTGCACTCTTACTTTTGATGGATGGACTAGCAAGTAGGCCAAACCCTTGATAAACGTAATGTGCATTACTCCCAAGGGAACTATGTTTTTGGAGAGTAGTGTTGATGTAGGTGTGTTAGGGGGTTAGATGTGTGGTAGAGACTGCCATTTTAATAATGTGTCTAGGATTGTCCCACGTGAGTGTAAAAATGTGCCGGTACAGAGGGATTGTCAATCGAAGGTCATGGTTGAAATTTATGAGTGAATTACTGCGAAAAGGAGCCCACACAAGAGGTGCAAATTAACGAGAGCTTGGCATGCTGAAATGGTATGCAATGGGCTGGAAAAATGCCTCGGAGCGTGATGTTTTTGTGTTAAAGGCATTGGTCAAAGACATTTGATTGATCTGCATAAGTCATGACCATAGAGAGTCATAACCATAGAGAGTCATGACCATACCATTTAAGATGATAGTCATGACAATGCCTTTGACCAATGGGCTGAATTTCCATCTAGAGAGTCATGACCATACCATTTATGATGAGAGAGAATCTACTTCCAAGCCAAGAACATTTTGGAAATAAAAGAACAACCTTTAATCGTGCCATCAATATAACCCAAAACGAAATCCCAAGGAGTGGGATGGCAATGCTTAAAAGTAGGAGTCAACTGCGAGAGTAGATGACACATCATGGCAACCCAAGGCTAATCATCTTGCAAAAAATGCAGCATTATTTTTTCCTTGTGAGCCAAACTATGGATATGAAAATTGAATATATTCAAGCCACATTGAATCTTTGGGAACAAAGATGCTCCTTAGAGAGCAATCTAATACTCTTATGGCCATGTTTTGAGTACCAAAAAGTCTCCACTAGAGTGAACATGAAAGGAGACAACAAAAGTTAAATATAAGACACCATAATTGATTGCACAATTTGGAGTTGAACATGAAGAGGCCAAGTGGCTAACTTCTAATATTCCATATCTTCATGAGCTTTGCAAGTACCCAATCTGTTTTCTATACAACGAGTGATATTCCATCCCAACATGGCTAAAAGATAATCAATATAGCAAAGCATCAAATGAGTAGCTATTGTATAAAGCAAAGCATAAGAGGACAGACCTATCTCATTGAATGATTTAAAGTCCATTGATAAAAAATATAATGCATGTAGCATTATCATCACTGTAGAGCGAGTAGATAAGTGTTGTTTCTAAAGGATTGCATGGTCCATGAGATAAAATCCCACTACATAGTATCAAAAGCTTTGGTGATGTCCACTTGCAACAAGTGTACATCCTGCTAAGTATACTTTGCATATTCTATCTCAATTTAGGCATTTGAAATATAACATGTTATGTGTCTGTGAGGGATAAAGCCGTATCAATTTAAGATGTAGACCATCATGCATAAAACCTTTTATTCTATCAACCACCATTTTGGCAATCATCTTATAAATGACTAGCATGAGCGTAATAGGCCTCCAATCAACAAATGATTCACAAAGATGCTTTTTGGGAATCAACTTAACCATCCCTTTCTTCCAAGCATCTGGTGTTTGCTGATTTTGCTAGGCACTATTAACCATATGCAATAAAACATGCTTAAGGGCATCCCAGTAAGCGAAAAAGAACTCCCTCGTAAGACCATCCCAACCCCAGAACTTCTATTTACTGCACGACTTTAGAGCATCAAGTTTCTGTGAAAGGTGATTGAAGTTATTGAGCGCAAAAATGGGAGAAACATGCTCCAATAACTTTCGACTTGCCAACATAACTTCTTGTGAAGAGGACTCGAAATTCCCAACATGCACGAGTGCACACATGCAAGCAGGCACGCGTGTGCACACACACACACACACATGCACACACACACGAAAGCCATTCTAAAAATTTTGATGTTTGGCAACAAAGATGTTCCAAAGAAATAAAAATAAATATAACCTAGTTCCAAGTCCTAGCTTTGACATTACCCTTTGAAGCCATGTAGTGCCAACAAAGTTTTCTTTTTTTAAAAGGGAAATTAGTTATAGTGCTACACAAATACGTGTAGATGGCTAATAAACGGGAGGGTTTTAATAGCCATACTAAGAGTAATTGATAGTACACTCAATATACATATATTCCTATCTCTTTACACTTGAAAAGCATCATTTGACACAAAACCATATGTAGAATACATGAAATCAATCCTCACTTTGTGAATCAAGCCCAAATTGGACCAACTAAGAAAACAAAAAGCTTAATTCACCCCTATATGATTAGAGTCATTTCCATGCCATGGATCATTGAAGAAACAACTAAAGGCAATGTATATTGCTTTAGGGTCACTGATTTTTTTTTAAAAAGGTGATGCTTTCAATGAGTCTATTTCAAAAAGCATGCATGAGCCCCATAAAATAAACCCTGGTTATACAATATGCCTTTCATTGGCAACACTGTTTTATTTTGCTCATCACACTCAGCTTTGGCTCTTTCAAGTTTAACAATGCTTGAGGAATTCATATAGTATGTTGTTGGAAATGAGTGATCACCTCACATGAATAATCACAAATAACAAGAGCGCACAAGTGTGCATTGGCACTACCTCCCAGTATAATGGTAAAGCAAGTGCTTTTGGATGCAAAAGAGAAAGCACTCAATTTTTAAAAGGGAATTGGGCTATTAAAAGGCAATTTCTGTAGGATGATCTCCATTAATGGTAATTTGAAACACATAATTAATTTTTAAGAAAAGTTACATGTGGAAATTCACAAAAGAGTTTCAATCTTCCACTATAGCACTATCTCTAAGGAGACAATGCTATAAAAGTGTAGCTATAACCAACTTTTCATACCTAGATAAGTATGATATTTTAATCTATCTAGTCCATCTTTCTTTTAAATTTTTACTCTCAACATGAAATCCTTATCAATAACTATAAAATTTTACTACCAACCATGTGCCTTATAGCAATTCATCTATTGATTCATCACAAATATGAGTATTTTGATCCCAAACTTGGTATAGATATTCTTAAATTTTTAATATTCAAAATGATAAAACTTGTAGATCAAAATCATTTTGGGTCATCTTGCAAACTACTTACTATAATTTTGTTGAGAATGCTAGCATTGGTATTTTAATCGGTATAGGCATCAATATAAACATTAGTATACCTGTCTAGGATAATCGATGCGTATATCGACGTCTTTACCAACCAACATACCAAAGCCTATATCGAAAAGTCTATAGACATTCGTATACCTATTTAGGATAATCGATGCGTATATCGACGTCTATACCAACCAACATACCAAAGCCTATGCCGGTATAGGCATTGATATAAACATTAGTACAATTGTCTAGGATAATCGATGCGTATATCAACGTCTATACCAACCAACATACCAAAGCCTATACCAGAAAGTTTTTTGCCCACAAATTTACCAACGATCCACAATTTGAGATGCAAAACCATTCTAAGGGATGCAAAGCGTTAGGGAATCAGCATTGGAAATAGACTCCCAAAACTTTGCTCCAATTGGATTGAGATAGCCTTAAGTAGCCTCAGGCTCGGTGGGAGATTTTGGTTTATGACTTTCCTCACCCACAATTTGAAGTTTTTTCCATAACTTCTCATCATTTCATAATAATTAAAATGTCAATTGGCACCAGTTTGGAAGAGTTTGCAATTGCATTGATAAGTGCAAGCTTCTCCCCTTCTTATGAGTTCTTTTCCCTAATGTACTCCTTATGCATTAGATACTAGATGGTGCACTGACGGCAACTTATTTTCTTTGTGTCATGTGGTATCTCAATATCTCTTGGTATAGAGTTGACAAGCCCCCTTGTGGAACTACTCTCCGTCTCAAAAATGAATAAGTCAGGCTCTCCTTATAGCTCCTCATCAGTGGTGTTGGTTCTAATGCCTTGTGTGCTTCTTGTACAATTGTTGAATCTCAATGGTAAGCCTTTCTCAACCCTAGGTTTCTCTTTGGCCTCTATGATTAGGTCCTTATCTTTGGCCTGTATGCCTAGGTCCTTATCTTTGGGGTAGGAGCTACTCATACAAATCTAGCCTTAGACTTTTTGACTAATTATGTCCAACCTCTTAGCAAACCTATCCAATGAGAAATGGATAGCCTATGTGAATCTTGTGACCTAGTGTGTGTTAACTATATCTATTTCAAGTGTTTGCTTGTTGTCACACTTCTCTGCACAAGCATGATGAAGATGTCGTTGGGCAATGCATGCTCGTATTACAATTGCTCTGCCAAATTTTATAGTACAAAATATCTCAAAACTTCCACAAAAACCCATTAGGCACATCATTGTTGCATGGCGGCATGCAAGCCGCAATTGTAGCCCATTTGCATTGCTCGACTAGAATTGATTGGTCTTGAGCTGGGATAGCCCTGCTAGCTCACGTGGGGAGTTGCTCTAAAGACGAAGCCTCACGACCCAATCTCAGTGATTGAAGCTTGGCTAAGCACTGGTAGAGTGAACGTGCAATCGTGGTGATGGTAAAATTGCAGTCACAACGAAGCGAGCCCATTTGCAATCATTACAAGGTAGCACTATAGTTGCAATACACAATAGTCGATGGACCTTGCAACAGACATGGCTCTGATTCCACTTGTAGTAGACACAACCTCCATGCACTCACCTTCATGAATCACGTAATTTCGAATTCCCTGTGCCTCTTCATGCGGCTTGCCCATACCGCAGTTTGGCATTAAAGCACCTTTGCCTCGCACTTGTAAGGCCACTACTGCCCGTCACTTCCACTCGTATTAAAACCCTAAGGGCACTCACATTGGCCCCGGTTACCATTTGCAGAGGCACTGTATTACAACATTTCGTAGATTGAAAATTCCTGGTCTATGACAATATGAACATGAGCATGTAAATGTTTCCAATATGGACCACAAATGGGAAAAATAGACATTAAGCAATACAAAGTGCTGCATAAAAGAGAGTAAAGAGAAAAAACAAGCGAGAAAAAATTCTTAAGATATGGCAGCAGGATAAAAGAAACAATTCCCAAATGTATGGTTGAGTAATTCAAAAAAGGGCTGCTAAGAAAGACATACTCATTCAGTTTACCCTCCATCCAACAATAAGAGATTTGGCCTAGCAGTTTTTGTCGATGTGTCAGCAAGGCTCCTTGCTAACGTGCAAAACACAAAGTTCAAATTTTGAAGTGCCCAAAGTCCAAGAATGAAAAGATTCTCAAAAGATCAAGCTTGATGACGTTATTAAATTCTGATGGAGCATCGACTTCAGAAAGTAGGTGTCGATAGGAGACACCTCTATACCACCGTATATCCATTGCATGCAATGATATAACTCTAGGTTTTCCCTTTCCACATGCCAAAGGACATAATGAGCAAGTAATATAACACTTGAGGTTAGGGATGTGGTGACGAGCTTCTGGATGACAGAGTAGAGGGTCACTAAATAAGAAGTATGTTGGTAGAAAAACACTTTGGCCGAAAGCTTACAAAGAGCACCCAATTGACCTTCTTGATGTGTCTCAAGTATACACTTTATTATAGTTTCATGCTACTAATGGTTGCTAATTAACTATTAGCTAGTAGCAAGTATTGTTTTCTAGTAGCTACTGAAACCTCTAACTCTGTAGATTGTCTTATTAATTTTAGTGTGGTAGTGATAAACTCTCTTACCAGCTCTGTCCATAGTGTAGGACACGTACACGTGGGCCAGATGCAATGCACCAATGCTAACAGACTTGCAGAGACCCCTGTGAGTTTTACATGGTAGCCTTGTAACATCCCACTCCATATCCATGGCTCTTCGTGAGACAAAGCACTACCTATCAGCTGCTCTCTCGAGAAGCTTGTATCCAAAGTTAACTTTCTCGGCCATCGGTCCACCGTGAATGATTGTCAAATGTGCTTTTTTATGCTTGTTACCCTTCAATTTCTTGATCTAGATATGAGTAAGGATCCTTCCACACTTCTTCATCTTCTTCAAGTTAGCTTCAACACTCGTCTTCCCCTCCTAAGACTCATGCTTTGTGAAGGTTTTTTCTTTGACTTAGACAAGTACTTGTTAGCTAGTGCTAACTATTATTTGATACTAATAGCTGGTACTAGCATGGTCTTTTAGCTCTTAATAGCTAATACGGGCATTCTATTAATATGTGAGCTAATACTATAGTAGCTATAAATAGTTGCAAGTAGCTGCTAGGTGTTATTGCCTTCTAATAGTTGCTAATTACCTATTAGCTATTGTTTCTTGAGATAGTAGTTGCTCATAGATGGTTTGATTATAGCTATAGTTGGTAGCTAGTAATAGCTGCTAATAGTCAGTAGTTGCTCTTAGCTGCTAATAGCATCTACCTTACTATAAGCATCTAATAGCAACTACCAACTAGTAGGCAGCTATTAGCAGCAGCTAAACTATTAGCACCTGTTAGCATCTGTTAGCACCTAATAGTAGCTATTAGTAGTTGCTATTAGATACTTATAGCAGTTAATTACCTATAACCGATTACTAGAGCTAATACCTACTACTAGCTAATTATCTATTAGTGCCCAATTCACCTTCTTGCTGTGCCTCAGGTATACATTTTATAATGGTTGCACCCTATTGATGGATGCCAATGAGCTATTAGATAGTAGTAGGTGTTGTTTTCTTGTAATTGATAATAGCTTCTGAGACTATTAGAAAATTGTCTACATTTTCTAATGGTTGCACCCTACTAATGGATGCTAATTATTTATGACAAAGTACTAGGTATTGTTTTCTAGTAATTGCTAATAGCTGGTAGAAGCATTGTCTGCTAATAGCCACTAGATGCCTTCTCTGATTCTGGGCCGCACCCTACAACATGCAAGCATGCCTCAACTAAGGCGACTTGAGATGTTCTTCATCTTAGAACATTGAATAGGACATGTAGCACATGAGCAACAACAAAAAAATGCGTTTTCTATGATACAAATGGTGCTATAGCTATCCAGTACGTGGAACAAATATCTATTAGTGCCACACCCAATTCACCTTCTTGCTGTGCTTCAAGTATACATTTTATAATGGTTGCACTCTACTGATGGATGCCAATTAGCTATAAGATAGTAGTAGGTATTGTTTTCTTGTAATTGATAATAGCTCCTGAGACTACTAGAAAATTGTGTACATTTTCTAATGGTTGCACCTTGCTAATGGATGCTAATTATTTATGACAAAGTACTAGGTATTGTTTTCTAGTAATTGCTAATAGCTGGTAGAAGCATTATCTACTAATAGCCACTAAATACCTTCTCTAATTCTGAGCCGCACCCTACAACGTGCAAGCATGCCTCAACCAAGACGACTTGAGATGTTCTTCATCTTAGAACGTCGAACAGGACATGTAGCACATGAACAACAACAGAAACATGCCTACCTTACTGTACACTAGCAACTTTTGTGAGCAGCTATGGTGTGAAAGGGTAGGACATGGAATTGGTTAACTGTGATACAAATGGTCCTATAGCTATCCAGTATGTGGAACAAGGATCAATCAATGTACACCAATCACAGAAATTCATAAGGCATACAAACACGAACTCAGTAAGCAAGCAGTAGAAGGCGTGCAAACACAGATGGTCAAAAAGTGTATCAAAGCGACTGTGAAATTACACACCGGAAAATGTGAGAAACTTCATAGCCATTGTCATAATCCAATAGGAAGCAAAATACAAACATTGTAAAGTTTGTTCAATATGGTTAAAGCAGCAACTCGGTTAATCAATAGAGGTTGCAGGCCAATTGCCTCCACATGCGCATGCACAGAAAAGACACAAAGAAAACTAAGATCTTTATACCTTTTGTGATCAAATATGGTGTGAAATAGTGACATTGGTAATTGTTGGCCCCAAAAAGGCTTTTAGCTGGCAATCAAAACTCAGATTTTACCAAATGATAAAACCATCCGACGCTAGTCCTACCCGGGCAAAAGAGATAGAGGGGAGCCCTTAACAACTGTAAAGGACCTTTTCCCCCCATAAAACGCATGAAGTTCTCCATGGATTTCCTTCATGAAGTCAGATCCTAACAAAGAAACCTCCTTAAAGTGACTTCTTGACGGCGAGACATGAACTTCAAATGGGACACTGTGTATATGCACCGGCAAGGTATCGTAACTGTCGTAGTAAAACGTTTTCTTGGATAAGCTCTTAACAGCTTCTTCGGATAGATATGTATAAGAAGAACCAGTATCAAGAAGGTAATGGACTGCGACAATCTTTAAATCTACCTCATTTGCTCGAGCCTTTTCGAGAGACAAGCTGGTTGTAGCTGAGACCATCAATCGGCTATTGCCACCATGGATGATGCCTCGACGGGGCCACGTGAAAGATTCATTGATAGGCCAAGGAGCCAAATACTCGTACCCAAGCATGTGAGAGATGGAGCCATGAAGCACAGGGGCGTTGACATCAGTTAACGATACATCAAGCTCCCAGGGAAGGATAGTGCCTTCATCTTCCAACATGTCGTAGTCCCATGGAAAGGAATCAACCTTAGATTGTCTAGCAACAATTTAAGAGCTACGGCTGAGAGATCTAAAATCGGCTGCCTGTTGTTACAAGCTAGCTATGTCATCATGGGCTGGCAAGGTATGCAGGACGAAAGATTGAGGCAAAAATGCACCGAGGATAAGGAGTTGTAGAAGAGAATTGTAAGCGTTAGCAAATAGAATGCCGCTCGAATTATCGCCATGTTTGCTGAGCAATGGAATCTCGAGAAGATTTGAATTTCTGTACGTACTCCCACAAGCTATTCTTTTCCCGGTTTTATATGGCTGCGTGCACAGAAATGCTTTTTTAGGGTTTCTTTGCATATATAAAAGCACACTCTTCTTTTTCTAAAATTAAAGCATAAATCTCTTTCTCTCTCTAAAAGCTTGCTTTTATCCTCCACAGCATCGTCGATGATGATGAAGCGTTCCTTGGGAGGTCAAAGGGCCTCAAAGGGAGGGAAGGAAGCAAGGTTGAGAGAATAAAGAGCCTCTAGAACGCCCATGGGTGGAGGAGGAGACTAGAACGCCCATGGGTGGAGGAGGAGAATGGAAGGAGATCTAACGGTTGGGAATCCACCATGTTTTTTCACCAAATTTCATATATTAAAGAAACGTTCCCAAGTAATGAAGTTTAAAACAATACTTAACAACATAGAAATATAATATTTAAGATGGCATGCGATTCCTCTCTTGATTGACAATCAATTTCTAAAGTTTTCTTTTTACGACAAGCAACCAAGGGAGATGTTTGGGTTTTCTCAGACCCCCTTGAGCCACGTGTCATGAATCTAAGCCCTTGATCTGGTTTCATCTTATGAACTTGATTTCGTTTGATATAAAAGCTAAGCTTTTGACTAAAGCACTAAAACCATATAGGTGCTTTTTGCAATAAAAAGACTATATAAACATTTCAAACCTATTCGATTTGAAGATTGATTTGCAAGTTTGGGCTTATTGGCATGTGAAGGTTTGGAGAACCTCGTGATTACCTTATGCTCTACTCTCACAAGTGTAAAAGCTTGACTTACTATAGTGATCAAACTCCCATTTTCCCGAGGTTAGAGAGGCACATAACACTGGCTAAGTGGACAGTGACAATGTTACGTGCTCTACTTCCAACTTCCTCTAATGACAGTTGTCTTTTTGTGATGTCCGGAGTCTATTGAACGATCTGAGAATGTTGGAATCATCCTACTCAAGGACACAAGTAGATCCTCTTAGGGTCCCGAATATTGTCTCTCACCGTTGGACTACGATTACGACTATTGACATTCAGGTAATATGCCAATTTCTTATCCATTCGTGAGACTTATCCATGGCGCTAATATTCTCAATGTTATCTCGGCACCCAAGGACTGTTCCCTCGGATTATAACTCTTTAGGGAAGGAAGCGTGCCACCTCCCTGTCCACACTATGTGTGGTTATAATAATTACGAGTACTGAACCCGTGCTTTGCGTGGGTAAAGGTGCATGACCACATCCTCAACCACTCCCCATCTGAAGGTGGATTTTTAATTCTTAAATTGCTAATCAATTCACCTTGCATACTTGGATTGGATTTTGAAATTTTGGCTAAGTCTTAACCCATGGCTCTGAGACCTTCCATCTCCTCCTTTCATTCCATTAACCTTCCATCTCCTCCTTCCTCCCGAAGGTAACCTTCCATCTCCTCCTATGAGATCTTCCATCTCCTCCTTCCTCTCGAAGGTGACCTTCCATCTCCTCCATTCCATTGACCTTCTATCTTCTCCTTGCCCCCAAAGTTGCCTCTTGTCTCTCCACCTCCTCCTCCCCAAAGCCTGCCTCTTGTCTTTCCACCTCCTCCCCCCTCCAAGCCTCCATCCAAGAGCTCCTTGTTTGTGACACGTGGCAGGATCGTGTCCTCTTTTTTTTTTTGGGTGTCTGTGGTTAATAGGTTAAAGATATATTAAATATTATAATGTAATATTTTCAATTACTGGTCCATTCAAAATTTCATGTTTTTAATCTAAATTCTTACAACATTCCTCTCGTTTAATGCATGTTATTGATGCGAGAGAGCAAGGAAAGCATAGTACCACCCTCTTATGTGTCAACTATAAGTGGTTGCCATATTACAATGCAATGGCAATTACCTTCTCACCATTTATCACAAACGATCCAAGGGTACCTTATAAGAGCTCTAATTTATAGGAGTTAGAGGACTATAAGAACCCCTTCTCTTTTTATATGGTAATTTTTAGTATTCTTGTTCCCTTCCTTTTTTTAAAAGTATTAAAACCAACTTTGTCTCCATATACCTATTCAATCCTTGTGAGAAAATAAGGGAGAAAAACAAGTAAGTAAAAATTCCATAACTCCCATATTAGGACATATTAAGGATATTATAACTCTCATATTAAGACATTTGTTCTGATGAAGTGCTCTTTGACATCAATGTGCTTTGTCCTAGAGTGATATACTGGATTCTTGGCCAACGCTTGAGCCGATTGATTATCACAATATATTGTTGTTGGCTTTGATTCGTCAAAGTAATCTGTTCCTGACAAAAGTCTTTTGAGCCATATAGCCTCACATGCACCTGTAGTGAGTGCCCTATATTCTGCTTTAGTTGAAGACAAAGAAACAGTTGGTTGTTTGTTTGAGAACCATGATATAGCACCTTGACCAAGGAAAAATGCATATATCTGTGTGGATCTCCTAGTCTCATGATCTCCGACATAGTCACTGTTACATTATCCATGCAACCTTGGATGACTTCCTCTATATTTTATCCAAAACTGTCTTGTACCTCTTATGTATCTCAAGACTCTTTTTGCTACATTCCAATAAGACTGTTTTGGATTTGCCATAAACTGTGCAAGTGAGCTTACTGCATAACAAATATCTAGCCATGTGATAGTCAGATATATATAAGAGATCCGATGAGCTGCCTATAGTACCTGTCATTGACTGTAGCCTTTTTTGAATCTTTAGTAAGTTTCAAACTCTGTTCCATGGGAGTGCCTGCAATCTTGCAATCTGCCATATGAAATGTCTTCAGAAGACTATCAACATATTTGAGCTGACTCATAACGGTGCTATTTGAATCTCTCCAGAACTCAATACCAAGACAATAGTGCATAAGTCCAAGATCTTTCATGTCGAACTTTGCAGATAAGTCTTGTTTTAGCTTCTTGATGAAGCGCTCAAAATGATGTGCACAAATGCCAGAAAATAGCCTGATTAAAGGCTTTACAATGGTGGCAATGTGAAGTAAAATGTGCAATAGTCTGCAATCTGCCCACACTGATACAATGTGCCAATACCACTGAAGACAGCACACTGATTCAAAGATGGTAGGGAGAAAATGTAATGAGTGTGAAACCGCATGTGAGCGTAGGGACTGACTTCGAGTAGAAACTAGTCAAGAATTTTGGGCATGGCTTAGATTGGTAGCTTGGAGAAATTCAAATCGTCTCCACTATGGCAATCTAGTCTACTCTAATCTAGATCTAGATCAACCATCGATCGAAGAAAAGAACGGCAAATAATTTCTTTTTCTTTGGTTCTTTTTATGTGCTGGGTTAGATGCGTCGATGTAGAGGCTAATGTGCATGAAGGAAGTGGATTTGTCGATTAGGCTCAAAATTGAGTGATAATTGTGCCAAAATGTGTGCATGCTATGACGAGTGCATAGAGCATGAAAAATCGAGCGATTTTTCTTTTTGGAGTGCCCTCAAATTCATCCTGGATCAAGAGATACGACTTGATCTAGGTGGAGGGGCAAAAAAGGTGCAAATTTGTTGGCAAGCTTAATACCTTGACTCCACCATTCGCACTAATCTAAGTGTTGGGATATAAATTTGTAATATCATATCTCTTCTACAACTTCTCTTAGAATTGTGCTTGCAAATTGCCTCCAAAAATTTCTAGTGCCTTTTCAATGATGCTTTCATTGATGTTGATCTTCTTAATTCGATAGACTATGTATCCCTCCTTCACATTCATTGCATCTATCAGCTTGGTGAAGTTGGTGAGAGAATCCAAATAGGGCTCTCCAAAAGCATGTGAGGTGCTCTCGTATGTCACAATTTCAATAACAGGGAAGGAAAGATTGTGTGAGGAGCTCTCACACTGTGCTGCAGAGGGGGAGGAAAGGTTGTGTGAGGAGATCTCGACCTATGTAGAGGGGGAGGAAATGTTATGTGAGGAGCTCTCAAACTGTGCAGATACATTTTCGAGCTTGATGTCTCTAGAGGAATCCATTGTGAGAGGGGATAGAAGTTGTAGGAAGAGTGCAAGGGAGAAAGGTTGTGAGGAACAATCGAGAGGAGTAGAAGATGAAACAATGAAGGAAATAGAATAGTGGAGGATTAAGTTTACAAAAAGAGTGCAAGGGAGAAGGGTCAAAAGGAAACAGTCGAGACACATAGAGACGAAACAGTAAAGTGGAGGCTTAAGTAGATTGAGGCCACCATGGTGGTTAACTCAAGTGAGGCCTAATTGATGCCCTGCATATGTGATCAATTCAAGGCGCCTCAAATTTTGATAAATTGAAGTCTCGAATTTTGATTAACTTAGGCCTAATTGAGGCTCAAATTTTGATTACTTCAATGCGCCTCAGGTTTTGATTACCACTCCAAGTAGAGTGCTAGTCATCATTGGGCTTGCATGTTCATGAGTGATTACCACTTTGAGTAGAGTGCATTTAATTACCTGTCACTAGGGTTGCATGCACATGAGTGATTACCACCTTGAGTACAATGCAGTTGATTACTCTGGATGGGCTTGCAGTTAATTACTAGCCACTATGGTGGCATCTCCTTCATGATTATTTGGATGGGCTTGCAGTTAGTTACCAACCACCGCATCGTAGCTCTTTCATGATTATATGGATGTGCTTACAGTTTAACTACCAGCCACTATGGTGGCATGTGATTAAATGGCATCACTGCAGTGGCTGCTTGCATCCATGCCAATCACCGCAGTGGTGGCCCATCACCTCCGGGCTTGCATGTTCATGAGTGATTATTTTGATGATTCCGTAGACTGCCCCGAGTAGAATCTATTCATGAGTGATTATTTTGATGATTCAATAGAGTGCCCGAATAGAATTTGTTTATGAGTGATTATTTTGATGATTCAGTAGAGTGCCCCGAGTAGAATTTGCTCATGAGTAATTACCACCCCGAGTAGACTGCAGTTATCATCGGGCTTGCATGCTCATGAGTGATTACCACCTTGAGTAGAGTGCAGTTAATTCAACTAAATAGGCTTGCAATAATTACCAGCCACCGCGGTAGGTGCTCCTTCATGGTTATTTGGATGAGCTTGTAGTTAATTACCAACCACCGCAGTGGCAACTCTTTCATGATTATTTGGACGTGCTTGTAATTATTCACCAGCCACTACGGTGGCATGTGATTAAATCATTTTAAATTTGGACGGCCGCTTGCATGCGTGCCATTCACCATGGTGGCCCCTCTTACATGCTCGTTGGATGACTAAGTAGAGTGCCATCGAGTGTTGATTCCAGTATTATAAGTATAGAGTGCGATCTGATTAGTATTTGGCTACTTTGCTCCAAGCTCTGCACTTCCCTACTTTGCTTTTATCAGCAACCGTGTTCATCTGTTCTCCTATTTATCCAGCACCCTCATCTCTTTTCACCTATTCATCATCGCCATGCCTTACAATGTCACCCCATTATTGTCTACTTTCTCCTACAAGGCAATTGTATTGCACTTCGAAAGGAATTGACATGCTTGTACTTGTGCACAATCTTCAGGTTCTCCATCAACTCCTCGCAAATCTCCACATCGCTAACTTGCCTAAGATGGACACAGCTTTCTTAGTT
This sequence comes from Dipteris shenzhenensis, assembly GCF_047967505.1. Lineage (NCBI taxonomy): Eukaryota > Viridiplantae > Streptophyta > Polypodiopsida > Gleicheniales > Dipteridaceae > Dipteris > Dipteris shenzhenensis. The sequence continues at coordinate 34,796,959 of NC_141612.1, forward strand.
GTGTTCTAGATGTTGATGAAGGGCTAAGTATTTTTATGCGGAGTACTCTTGTATTGTCGGCCTCTTTTGATCATGCATGCACTTGTGCATGGTCTCCAAACTCTCCATCGAAAATATGCTTGCCTCCATTGGCCCCCTTGTATGAGATGCAACAAGCTAGCCTCCATACTTGCTGGCTTCTATGCTTCCTAGCCTTTATGAATAAGATTCCAAGTTTTTTCAGTATGCTCAATGAGGCTCTCAGCATTGATTGAGTTGTAATCTATAATTTCTTTTAGTCAACTTTTGCTTGGGATGTAATCTCTAGTATTGGCCTTTGTAATCCTCAATAAAGATGCTCAATGAGGCTCACTAAGTTGTTATCCTCTTTGGATGTAATCTCATTGGATGTAACCTCTTTGCTCCAAATATAATCTCATTGGTGTAACCTCTTTGCTTTGAATATAATCTCTTTGGATGTAATCTTTTTTCTCACTTGGTTATTATCCTCTTTGGATGTAATCTCTTTTGCTCTGGATGTAACGTCAAAAATTGTTGTTGTCACAAAATCTTTTGCTTCAGATATAATACTATCATTGCAAAACATGTTGTTAGTGTTACTCTAGTAGTGAGAGTTCTAAAGAAGGACAAATTGATTTATGGTTTACTACAACAAAGTGGTCGTCACTGTAATTGTTGCAAAATCTATTGTTATTGTTGTTACTTCGATAGTATAAATGGTTCTAAAGAAGCACAAATAGCATACTTTTTCCCTTGTTTAGGATTTACTGCAACTAGTGCGGCCATTGCACAAGAAAATACATTTTCCATGGTTTGGGATTAACTGCAAGCAGCACTAAAACAGCTCCAAGAACCAGCACAATGGTTGTATGGAAATATCTAGAAAAATAGAATTAAACTGCAATGAAAGAAGTCATTGCATATAACTATTGTTATTGTTGTCGCTTTGGTGTGAAAATGCTTCTAAAGAGGCACAAAGAGTACTATTTACTGCAACCAGTGTGGTAGTTGCACAAGGACGAAAATAGGAGCTCCAAAATAGGACTATGTGCCCTCCTTTAGGATTTATTGCAACCAGTGCGGTGGTTGCACAATGAAATGCCATCCAATGGGGTATTCCAAATGGCGCACTACTTTGATTAGAAGGCAGCAAGAGGCCATGCCACAAAAGGTGATGCCAATTGCACACATGCCTAGTATGGTTTCATGTGTGACTGGCATCGCCTTTTGTGGCTCCTTATCATCAAGTTGCTGCTTATTCTCCATCTAGGAACCATTCGGGTATAGCACCCGATCCAAGGAATGCATCTGACAAGAGGTATGCACGATATTGAAAAAAAACTTGAAAGAGCAGTTTATATCTTCCATGGCTTTCTGATGACAGCATAACTGCCATTTTCTTAACTTCCATTGATTATTCTGGGCCAAGCAATGGAGGGCATCTTAATAAGCAAATTGTTTGTTGAGGGACATTGGGCGTTACTGCATAACAATAGTAAAGTGCTAAATTTGGCTCTTTGCATTTGCGTAAGTCACCCAAGTAGCATTTGCCATATTCTCATATGAAATTTTGCATGCCCCAAGTGAAACAATTCCATGCCCAATCTGCATCTATTGAGGCATGCAATCCAAGTCTATTCGATGCACTGGGAGGCCAAAATGGAAAGTTAGATCTCAAAAAGTGATCCAATAAACACAGAATAATCAAAGGCCATCTCACAAGTAAAATCATCAAATTGATCTGCATGAATCATGTACCATCGATGTAATCGATCCCAATACTAAGTAAATGCATTATGATGGAAGGTGTATCCAGTATTAGTAGGCATAAGATGTTGCCATAAGTCACAAGCATGCAAAGTGTCAATCATACTAGTCCAAGCATCCCATTCTCTTTGCAGCATATGAGATTGATGAGCATACTATCCTCTGTGGCAAGGGAATTATTAAAATCCCTTCAAGGGATAGTTACCCAAATGATGCCACATTTCAGGCCACACAAAAGTATGGAGGCATAAATCGAGGAAAATTCCTAAACGTCCCGATTTATCATGCATTGAACAATGAGGTAGCAACCATGTGGATCATTATTGGCCATCTGTGGCTGCAAATCATGATGTATGAACAAAGAAGCCCCTGAAAAGGAAGAAATGCCGACATTGAATATATGAAAACCCGCAAAGTAACCTTCACAACAGCCAGCCAGAGAATGCTGATTATGTTGTTGCAAACAGACATCATGTTGCTTTTGACTAATCATGTAATCCCAAACCAGCCTCCATTAATTTATGTTACAGTGGCATTGAACTTAATACGTAAAGCATTTGATCGATATGTACATGAGCATATGTATTGCCAAATTAAGCCTCAACCTGCATGGTTGCAGCAGGTTGTGGTGAGCTAACGTACACCTCACAATGGATCTGCACAAACAACCAAAGACCAAAACCTGCCAACTCCTAAAACATCAACCACCAAAGCCTCCTTTGAGGTGGATGCGATCTCCGTCCAATTTCTACTACCCATTGCTCTTGGCTTAATTGTTTTCGCGCACACGTGCACACGAACGCACGTGCATGGGCACATATGTACTATTTGCAAATGCTATTAAACACAAAAAATGTGGCTTAATTGGCCCATTTGAGGATTGATGACCCTATGGAGGCTTCAGATATGAGCTTTTAAGGTTGTCGACTCTCCAAAAGGTGGTGATATTTGAGGCCATCTATATAGCCTAGGCATTAAGGTTCATGAAGAAGTAGCACTGGCCATGGGGTTGATAGAGTGATGCAATGCCTAATGTAATTAAGACACATGAAGTAGCCATTAATAAAGATTTGATGATATTAACGTGAAGTTTAGAAAGATCTCAACGTGATGTTTGCAATGTTTATACATAGTGAGATATGAAGAAATAGTAGCTTTGCAAATTGCATGCTGACTATGCATGTAAATGGGTTGGCAACATGAGAATTGAAAATTCCACTTGGATTTGCAATCCTAGAAGGCCATGTATTCGAATCCTCATGCATAAGCAAGACAAGAGATGCGTGTCAAAGCCACCCAAGCTACTTCATCATCAAAAGAATTTGCAAAGTGCTATGTAATGAGTGCACATGTTCAGTGCCACCACGGCAAGATTTATCACAAAGATTCTTGTTCTTATGCCATGTGGATTGACCTAGCCTTGGTTAGGTAAAAGTAATTAGTCTAACTAACCTTGGTTAGGTAAAAGTAATTAGACCTAGCCTTGGTTAGGTAAAAGTAATTAGAGCTAATCTCAATTAATTGGGTGATTGGCAAGATGTACATTAGCCTATAACTTCTAGGCAAGACACAAGGATAAGAAGGCCATTAGGTCAAGAATTACTATTCTGCCACTAGAATGGGTGTGTTGTTGAGGAGGACCAAGTCGAAGATGTACAACAAAAACAAAGTGAAGCAAGTTTAAATATGGTTATTATGTCTGTGTGTCTAGTGCTTCAAATCAATACATTCATCCAATGTGATGTACTAGAGGTAATGAGAACATACTACTGGAGAGTGGTAGTTTGGATATGGATACACCTCATCATCACTTCTCGATTAGGATTGTATTTAAGGTTGTATGTGCGCCTTGGCTCATTATCCTAAGCATAATCTTAAACATGCATGAGGAGATAAAGAGCTTAGGCTCTACACTTTGTTTCATGCTCAAGTACTCATGTTTTGATCACCCTCTCTTGTTATGTTCTCTTGCATTTACATCGTATACTTTTTTAATATCCGCTTTTTATTAGTATGACAACCACCTAACTCCATCATCATACAACTTAAGACCATTCCAAGCATGGGCATTGTCAAAATTCGCCTAGCATTAAGGAACTCACTGTTTAAAGTGTTTACGGATCCTATAGGGAAGGGAACACGTTTCATCTAAGGCTTTGACTAGAGCTTTTAGGAGACATTTGGTGGGAAAATTAACCTCCTTCCATATGTCAAGCCAGCCTCTTATCAAGCTAACAACACCCTTTTTCTAGCATTATGAATTTTCTTTTGCCTTTGGGAAGTTGCAATATCATTTCTGAAGATTACTGGATACATTGTGACATTCAATCTTAACTCTTCATTTTGAGTTTGTATCATACTATTGTCTTCTGTATTAAATATCCACAAGCATCATTCAGCCACCGAACCCAGATTCACGATTTGTATTGTGATCCAAAAATATCAGCATTCTGCAACCTCCAAACAACAGCTGAATAATTTGGTTACACAAAATATTGCTTTGGTAAGACTGTTGTGGTAGAATTGACAATAGCACAACTACAGCATGTATATTACCATGGAAAATAGTGTACAAGGTGTGAAAACCCCATCCCAAAGTGGGATATTAGGACAAATAATGATTACTTCAGGAGAAAAAATCAACCAAGGGAGCCAACGAGGGTGTCCCATTTTCTTGAGAACCAACTACATCAGAGGCTTTGCTTTCATTGGTCAGTGATGGGTTAATGTTGTCAACGTTAGACAGTTGAGGAATGCTACCTGGAGCCCCTGAAGAAGGAAGAGAGACTGTAGCCATCATACTAGGAAGCTGTTGCATGTTGATGGCAGGCATTGGCTGAGAAAGAGTACTCAGTAAAGGATCAGGGGAAATACCCACAGGTGACACTGAAGTTTGTGATGTACTCATCACACCAACCGGAGACACTGTAGCCATCATGCTAGGAAGCTGTTGCATATTCATGGCAGGCATTGGCTGAGAAAGAGTACTCAGTAAAGGATCAGGGGAAATACCAACAGGTGACACGGAAGTTTGTGATGCAGGTAAGCCAATGGAAGATGCTGTAAGTGAAGCTTCACCAGCTGAACTGAGCGATTGTGGTCCTTCAAGCTGCAATGGTTTGGCAGGTGGCCCTTCAAGTAGCAGCGGTTTCCCAGGTTGTGGAGGATTTTGCTTCATTCCCGTAGTCTTACCAGATATTCCCATTGCAACATTCCCAAGATTCTGCCCAAGGTTGGAGATCACATTCCCAGGAGGTAATATCTCAATCAGAGGTTTTCTATTCGTTTGAGTGAGGTCTTGCAAGACCAGTGCTTCTTCAGCTGATGCCCGAGACCCGATCTGAGTTAGTGCAGGGATGGAGTTCTTGGTTGACACAAATCCTAGCTCCTTTTGAAGAACATGGTTCCACGTTTGAAGAATGCTTTTCAATGTTGGTCTCCCATGTGCCTAAATTGCACACCATGACACAAGATAGAAATGTCAGTATTACCATTAATTAAGAATACCAGCTCCTGATTTTGGTAATTCTGCGGGTGTTGCACATGAATCTACACAATCGAGCAAGTAATAAACTTGCATGTACAGTCCCAGAAAAAAGGAACACAAAATCATACATACTTGCGCATGCAATGCAGCTTCAGCATACATTCCTGTCTCTTGTAAAGCCTTCTCTAACAAAGCAGAATCCCCTAGTAGAGCTGCCCCAAGAGCGGCTTCATGGCCCTGACCAGCAGCAATCATTGTATTCACCAAGACCTGCAGCCAACCCAACCACGAACATTTCCAATTACTAGCTCTCTCTCTCTCTCTCTCTCTCTCTCTCTCTCTCTCTCTCTCCTGACTCCTTTACAGATAGATGAGAGATGTGCTCTCTTGCAGCTGTGGGATGCAGCTCGCAAGGAGGGGAAGTAGGCAGTAGTTTGGGACAGACATCCATCACCGGACCCGCCAATCACATGATCGTCCACCCACATAGGGGGGCAGGGTCTATGAGATGCAGGATACCGAGACACCATTTGGAACCGTAATGGTACCCTATGGTCAGAGCCTGGGAATTTCGCAGAGTCCTATACAAGACGAGACATAGTCTTCTACACAGAGACACCTCACAGTCCAAAGCGCCCCTTACCGATGGTCAGTGGATACACTTGGGAGTCAGCCTACAGGGAGGAGACGAGGGAGACGGGTGGAGTACGTGGTTCAAGAGGAGTGGCAGTCCTATATAGATCATCTCTCATTGGGGCGATCTCAGTTGAGAGGAGGGACCCATATTCTAGGTTCATTTGGATCCGATTATGACACACGACTAGTCGAAATCTCTTCATAGCGATCTGTTATTTCCCACCAAAGACATCACACTTCGCCAGGGCAGTACGGGAGGAGGCTGAGACATCACCATACACACCTCTCCACCAAGATATCATGGATTTTCCGAGCTGCGGAGATGTTCTCCTAGTTGGGGACTTCAACACGAGGACGGGGGCACATCAGGTGCCACTGCTAAATTTTCGAGAGGACACAGTTTTACTTCCTAACATAAATCTCGCTGCGATCTCAGTTGAGAGGAGGGACACACACTCTAGGTTCATTTGGATCCGATTATGACACACGACTAGTTGAAATCTCTTCATAGCGATCTGTTATTTCCCACCAAAGACATCACACTTCGCCAGGGCAGTACGGGAGGAGGCTGAGACATCACCATACACACCTCTCCACCAAGATATCATGGATTTTCCGAGCTGCAGAGATGTTCTTCTAGTTGGGGACTTCAACACGAGGACGGGGCACATCAGGTGCCACTGCTAGATTTTCGAGAGGAGACAGTTTTACTTCCTAACATAAATCTCGCTGACGCTGGCATATCACGAGTGTCCGCTGATAGACGGCCCCTATTACCTCCTATGGACATGCACTCCTTGATCTAGGTACAGCGCATGATCTCATTCTCTATAATGGTCTTGAGCGATGGCCCTCCTCCAATGGATTCACCTGCTTTCAACATGGAGGAGGGTCTATTGTGGTTGATTACATCTTGAGATCGCCTGCATTCACATCACATCACGGACTTCTCTGTTTCACCACCTCCACCTGGGGCTGATCATGCATATCTTTTCTTTAGTAACCACTCCTCGCCTTGCAACACCACCCACTTCCACTACCTATCACGACATACACTTCCATCACAACCTCTCACCAAGATATTCTGCAGGACTCTCCTGACATAGATCTCGCTGACGCTGGCATATCAGGAGTGTCCGCTAATAGACGCGCCCCTATTACCTCCTATGGACATGCACTCCTTGATCTAGGTATGGCACATGATCTCATTCTCTATAATGGTCTTTAGCAATGGCCCTCCTCCAGTGGATTCACCTACTTTCAACATGAAGGAGGGTCTAGTGTGGTTGATTCCATCTTGAGATCACCTGCATTCACATCGCATCATGGACTTTTCTATTTCACCACCTCCACCTGGGGCTGATCATGCATATCTTTTCTTTAGTATCACCACTCCTCGCCTTGCCACACGACCCACTTAGACTACCTATCACATCTTGAGATCGCCTGCATTCACATCACATCATGGACTTCTCTATTTCACCACCTCCACCTGGGGCTGATCATGCATATCTTTTCTTTAGTATCACCACTCCTCGCCTTGCCACACGACCCACTTAGACTACCTATCACGATATACACTTCAATCACAACCTCTCACCAAGATATCTTGCAGGACTCTACACTCTACTCACATACATTGACCACATACCTCTTCTAGAGGACTGCGCCGCTCTGATTAGCCGATCACTGCACAAGGCTGCCCTTCATGACTTCTCGTACACCACACGCTCCAATTGTCCACCACCTCTAGGGTTCGTGCCATGCAATAGCTGTACAATGACCACTGTAAGGCTCTTCGTTGACAACTCCGATTCGAATCCAAACATGGCCTACCGAGCGAACCTAACACGTTACGCGAGTATCACCATCTAGTTCGTCAGAAGAAACGAAACGTTGTCAAAACGAGGACGAATTACTGAACATCATGTTCAGTAATAACTCCAAAGACTTTTGGCAACGGTTTCTTGAACGGCAGTCCCCGTCACTAGTGACTCACAGATACTCAAGTTTGCAACAACTACGCCCGCACACTATATGACATCCCCAACCAGCTCACTCATGATCTCTCACACACACCACGACCGACCTCTTGCACTCTATTCACTAAGGGGGGTGTCAAAGACGCGGTCATCAAGCTTCACAATGGCTGAGCGAAAGATCACGAGGGTTTATGCGCCGAGTTTGTTGCATACGGGATTGATATCCTAGCCCCTATCCTAGCAAAGCTATTTAATGAAGCAGTTTAACTAAGTTTCCCACGCACATGGACCCTCAGCACTATCACACCTATTCATAAGGCAGGGGATCCCACGAGTACAAGTAACTACAGCATATATGCCTCAGCACATGACATGGAGTCAACCGCTATGAAGAGATGTAGGGACTCAGAGCAGAGGGACAGGTAGGTTTCTGGCATGATCATGGGACCATGGACCACATACTTACCCTCACGAGTGTCATAGAGGAGGACAGGGCACAGAGACAGAGTGTATGTTGCTGCTTTGTGGATTTCCGCAAAGCCTTTGATACAGTACCACGAGCACGTCTCATGCCAGCGACATACCCATGACATCAACCTCTTCCTTCTCCCCTGGGATAGGGGGGTTGCCACAAATTTCATCCCTCCCTCCCTCTCCCGTTACAGCCATAGTTTTTTCCATCCGTTACCATATGCATACGTCATACAAGTATGGAAGTATGATTGGAGTATGTTCAGCCCCTAGGGCTGAAACATACGTGACCCTAATTTTACCCAAAAACATTTAGAAAAATATACATTGTGCACATTACATTGACATAGAGCTACAAAACTTTCAACTTGAAACTTGAAACTTGAAACTTCAAACTTGTATTCATATTAAAGTCATGAATCATGATTCATGAAAGTTGAAAGAGTCCAGCCTCCAGAGACCAGAGTCATCTGGAATCTGGATTCTGATACATAGTGTCAATGATAGATCAATACTACACCAAACATCATGATCAAGGTAGTAGGTAATAGAAACTTGGAAGTAGGTACTACACCAAAACATCAAAAGCAAAACATCATATAAGAAAAGGCTGCCACGGCTTGGAAATAAAGCAGAAAATTGAAATGCATCACAATTCACAACCGATGAGGCTCAAGCCTCAAGCTGCATCCTCATCCTCATTCTCTTTCTTATCCTCATTCTCATCATCTGCATTAGTGCCATCCTCCTCCTCCTCCTCCTTGATACCATCCTTGAGGCCAACCACAGACAAAGTTGGCCAACACTGTACGGAGTACAAATTATCAGCGAACAGATTAAAATAGTGCTAAAAAATGTGTTTTCCAAGGTTTTGGCCAGGCACAAAATCGATCCCCCCCTCCCAAAAAAAAAAAACAAGCCCCAAAACCCACCAACGAGAGTAATTTATTTATTTATTAAAAAAAACCTCGTACGAAAGGCCGTATGGAATACCGTATGGACGGAGTACAGAAACATGTACGTACGCATACGGACCTAACTATGGGTACAACTCTCTTAGCGCCTATGACACCTACTTGGGAGTTGTCATACATTGCTCCGCATTACGCCTCAACCTCTCTCCCCTCTCCCTCTCAGTCAACCTATGCTCCCACACCCAGTTGGAAATGCCACATCCATGCCACTGTCGTGTCCATATCTTACCCACAATCACCACCCACTATTCAGGCTCATCCACATACTTTTGTGCCATAACCCTTCCAGTTTCAGCTAGGACACCGACAAGCTGACACACCAGAGGCTTGGAAGACCTTGCTCATGGAGGCACACAATATCCATGTGCGCGAGGTGGAGCTAACACGCTTCGCACAAGAGCAGGTCTACTTCACCCAGGAGCAAGACCGTGTCATATAGGACCAGGCTCATGCCATTCGAGAGCAAGATGATGTCATTCAAGGACTCGGACAGGATATCTCGCAGCTCCAAAAGGTCACAACCATACGCACAATCCCAGGGAGCACTCCAGTTGTTGAGGCACAGATTGCGAGCATGCAATCTATAATTGAGGAGACTTCCAGATGGGTCGATGTGGCCAAACGGGAACCTGCAAAGGAAACCATTTCGGCTACCCTCATGGCACAGCAGTAGAGATCTAGTAAGGCTCTCAACAGCAGAGTCCGCGGGATCCCGCGCATTAAGGCTACACCGATGATAGATGCGACGGCTTTCATGGCCACTACTCGAGGTGTAGCTCGGCACAGGATCAAGAGGATGTGGCGGGTGGGGAGAGACTCCAAACCGAGCAACCCATGATCATACCGTTCCATGACGCTTAGGCCGGACTTTCGTCTTTACGGCGCAGGTCAATCCTACGAGATCAGCCAACCATCTCCATGGATGAGAACCTTACCCCCCTACAAGTTGAGGAGAGGCACTCCATGTTGCAACAACGGGATCAGGCCCGCAAGGATGGAAACTGGACGGTGGTGTGAGATGGACGACTTCTTACAGGCCCCTGTCGAGCATCAGGTCAATCCTACGAGATCAGCCAACCATCTCCATCGATGAGAACCTTACCCCCCTACAAGTTGAGGAGAGGCACTCCATGTTGCAGCAACGAGATCAGGCTCGCAAGGATGGGAACTGGGCCGTGGTGCGAGATGGACGACTTCTTATAGACCCCCGTCGGGCATCCCCCCCCCTCCCACATAGGGAGGCAGGATCTATGAGACTCAGATCTTCGAGACCCTGTCTTGGACCATTTGAAACTGTAATGGTACCTTATGGTCAAAACCAGAGAACTTCTCGGAATCCTATACAGGTCGTGACATAATCTGTTGCACAGAGACACATCAGAGTCCAGAGCGTCCGCTACCAATAGTCAGCGGGTGCACATGGCAGTCTGCGTACAAAGATGAGACGAGGGAAACAGGGGGAGTATGAGGGTTAGGAGGAGTAGCAATTCTTTACAGATCCACCCTTTTAGGGACCATTTCAGTAGAGCAGAGAGATGCACATTCCAGGTTTCTTTGGATCCGGATCCGACACATGGACAACAAAGATCTATTTGTTGCAGTATGCTACTTCCCTCCCAAGACCTCCCACTTTGCTAGAGATATTTGAGATAAGGCTGAGACATCTCCATTTGCAACTCTTTATCAGTCCATTGTTGACTTCTCGAGCCGCGGAGAAGTCCTCCTAGTTGGGGACTTCAACGCGAGGACAAGTGCCCATCAAGTACCACTCCTCAACTTTAGGGATGATTCCATTCTACTACCAAACATTGACCTTGAGGGAGCATGTATGCTACGGGTGTCGGCTGACAAGCGAGGCCCGGTCACATCTTATGGACAGGCCCTATTGGATCTAGGTAGAATGCATGATCTCATTATTTATAATGTCTTGATAGATGGACGCCTCACGCGGTCTCACATGATTTCCACATGGGAAGGGCTCTAGCGTTGTTGATTACATCATGGGATCCCCTACTTTCACATCTCGCATCACTGATTTTACTGTAGCACCTCTTCCTCTAGAGGCTGATCATTCCTACCTGTTCTTTAGTATTTCCACTCCCCGTCGCACAGCACCTTCCACCCTGCAGATTCCTTACTCCACCTATCATGACATACGCTTCAACCACGATCTCTCACATATTTACTTAAGTAGTCTGTACACACTTCTCACTTATATTGACTTCATACCCCAATTAGAGGACCGTGCTCCCCTGATCACCCGCTCACTACACGAGGCTGTCGTTCACGCTTTCCTCGCTCCACCCGCCCACCACCACCTGGGAATGTACCTTGTAATAGTTGGTACGATGAAACCAAAAACAATCTTCCAAACAAACCAGAGATGCTACGTGAGTATCGTCGACTGGTACGTAGAAAGAAACTAGATTTCGTTCGCCAGAACAAGGAGAAAGCACTGAACATTTTGTTTAGGCGGAGATTTCTAGAGGGACGGTCCCCCTCACCACTCACTGACACTCAGGTCTGGTATAACAATGCACGCACGCTATATGATATCCCTATTAGCCAGTTCCTGACCTCTCACATATGCCACGTCCCACATCCTACACACTCTTCACCAGGGGGAGGAGTGAAGGATGCCGTAATGAAACTTCATAATGGCTGAGCAAAGGATCATGACGGCCTATGCACTGAGTTCATTGCATATGGGATTAACCTCCTAGCCCCGATCTTAGCAAAGCTCTTTAATGAAGCTATTTCTTTGAGGTTTCCATGCACCTAAACCATTAACACTATTTCACCCATCCACAAGGCAGGGGATCCCATGAGCCCGAAGAATTACATGACCATTATGATTGAACATGTCATGTCCAAGATTTAAGCATCAGTGCTTGATTCTGAAGTCAATCGATTTACAGAGTGTCTAGCACTTAGAGCAGCAGGACAGGTTGGATTCTAACGTGATCATGGAACCATGGATCACATTCTCACGCTCAGATGTATCATCGAGGAGACGAGGGCACGGAAGCAGAGGATTTACTGTTGCTTTGCAGATTTCCGCAAAACATTTGATACAGTTCTGAGAACCCGCCTCCTCTGACACTTACATTGTTTGGGTTATGACCAAGAGATCATTTGGGCTTTCATGGCACTTTACGAGAGTCTCGGACAGAGTCCGGACACGGTCTGGGTGGACAAATAAGATCATGAGCACTATTGGTGTCAAACAAGGGTGTTCTTTATCACCTATCCTATTTGGTCTCTACATTGACGAGTTCGAGACAGTGATGCAAACATGGGGAAGGGATGGATGCTCTCTTGCTAGCAACTCAGCAGTGGGGCTCTAGAGACACCTTGACGCACAACAGCTTTTTTGTGAGTCTCATGATTTGAAGGTCAACCTTGGTAAAACCAAGGTTATGACCTTCAATACATCTCGAGGCATCATACACCAAGAGCAGTTCACGTTTGATGGGTTCATGAAACACGTATCTTGGGGTTGTCTTCTTCAGACCCATCTTCACTATGAGACCCACGTTGCAAGCCTGCCTGGGCAGGGGATACGCTTCATTGGCCAGACTAGAGAGGCAGTGCTTCCGCTCACACTTTCAGGATCCACGGACCAAGGGGTTGCTTTTTAACTCCTTGGTCCGCTCAGCGGGGATGTATGGCAGCCCTTGTTGGGGACCAAATTTGTCGGAGATAGAGAGGGCTCGTGTGGAGCGACTACAAGTTCTCATGCTACCGCGGATGATTCGTGGTAAGCCATCCGTTCCTCACCAGATCGTTATGACTGAGTTTGGGTCATTCCCATTACAGCTAGATGCGGCATTTCAAGTCATCACATATCTGTATCGAGTCAAGGAGTACGGGGATTACACTTTTGGACGCAGCAAACTACCATGGCTAGTATTGTCCTCCTCTATGGCACTATCAGCAGGAGGTGACCAAAGATGTTGATATGCACGCAAGCCCTTGATAAGGCTCACCCTAAACCCTAGACTGGTCAACTCATGGGGCAATCATGTTATAATATACCTTTGTAAGACTAGAATAAGTCCAATCATACAAATTTATATTTTTTATTGTTCTAAAGATAAAAAATCTACATAGAAAATAAAAGAAAAAATGAAAGAGAAGAAAAAAGAGGTAAACAAAAACTTTTATGAAAAACAAAAGAAAGACATACTTAGCAAACAAAACAACACTTATATCGTCATCAGTGCCCAAGCATAAGCAGCTATATTGGGTTTCTAAAGACCCTCGGAGTCTCTTGGGCGAACCCAGTGCTTACTAAAATACGTCAAATAAACAAAAGAGAAAGAAAACAAGAAATAAAGAAGAAAGGAAGCAAGTGACTAAGCAAAAATAAACAAGCAAGTCAAGAAACAAAATCTTCCAAAAAACTGGAATCTCTCTCTCTCTCTCTCTTTTAAAACATAAAAAGCTAAATGGCCCTTTACACTTATGTATCATTTCTACAAAGAGGAAAAAATACATTTCTAACTTATGTTTGCTCTTGGATGTAGGCCATCTTCTGGTGGTTCTACTGATGCCCTAAAGGCCATGGTATGTGCCTTGTAGGCATAGATATAGGCACTTATAGTTTTAGTGCCTTTTAGCCCACTTAGGACACTTAGTCCTATGTGACACCTAGGACACTTAGTCCTAGGGTCTAGGTACAAGTACTTTGTACTCTTTCTTTTCTAATACTCTAGTTGACATGACGGCTAAGACTCATCGACTCTTTGTACCTTGTATTCTCTCTTTTGCCTATCGATCCTATAGTGGTATCAGAGCAAGTTTAGATTCGTATCCTGCCCCCAAACTCGCATCAGCTCCTTTCAGCTTCTCTGCTTCTTCATCCGTACAACTGATAGACGCACCGTACTTACAGTCGTACAACTCCCGTATCTGAGCCACCATACCGCTCCGTACTTGCGCCACCGTACAGCCATACAGATTGGTATCTGCATTGCCGTACATCCGTACAACAGTCTCCGTACATGTTTCCGTACTGCACTACATACGTCTCTGTATAGAGCTCCGTATTGCTCTTCGTACCTGCACTCCGTACAGTCAGTGTGCATATCCCGTACTGTGTTTTCCGTACAGCCATACATCATGCATCCGTACAGCCGTACATTGGATTCAATATTGTTCCGTACATCACTTCAATACATGCGCCATACGTTGTACCTGCATTGTACTTGCTCCGAGATTTGGTACAGCATTTGGCACGCGTGAAATCATTTGCAGACATTCTTAAAATTTGGCCCTTTTGAGGGCTTCTGTTATCCTATCTTCCTACAGTGAAAGCCTACATCTTGAGGTCTATACTTTGGGACAGATGCACTTTTGCAGTCAATTTAGTTGCCACATCTAGCTATGAGGCTGAGTACATGGCAGCTTTCACTGCTACAACAGAGTGTTTGGCTTCGACAGTTACTTACAGATCTTGGTATTCGCCAGACATCCTCCACTATTGTCTACATTGATAGCCAGAGTGCTTTGGCCATTGCGCGTAACCCAATGTTTCATGCGCGTACCAAGCATATTGAAGTTCACTATCATTATGTTCCGGAGCGGTTGTCAGCAGGAGACATAGAGTTGTCCTATCTTCCCACAAAGGACAACATAGCAGATATGTTTACAAAGGCACTTCCTCGTCCCAAGTTCGAAGTCTTCCGACAGGCTTTACACTTGGTTCCCTTTGTTACATGATCTGACATCCATTGTACATTCATAGGTGGCTATATCCTTTTGGATGAACATGTGCTACCATGATTAGAAAATACCAGGTATTTTGAGACGTTCCCACAAAGGACAACATAGCAGATATGTTTACAAAGGCACTTCCTCGTCCCAAGTTCGAAGTCTTCCGACAGGCTTTACACTTGGTTCCCTTTGTTACATGATCTGACATCCATTGTACATTCATAGGTGGCTATATCCTTTTGGATGAACATGTGCTACCATGATTAGAAAATACCAGGTATTTTGAGACGTTTCCAGAATACTTCAGCCCATCCCATGGAGGGGTGTTTGTAGGCCATCTTCTAGTGGTTCTAGTGATCCCCTATAGGCCATGGTATGTGCCTTGTAGACATAGATATAGGCACTTATAGTTTTAGTGCCTTTTAGGCCACTTAGGACACTTAGACCTATGTGACACCTAGGACACTTGGTCCTAGGATCTAGGTACAAGTACTTTGTACTCTTTCTTTTCTAATACTCTAGTTGACGTGACGGCTAAGACTCATCGACTCTTTGTACCTTGTATTCTCTCTTTTGCCTATCGATCCTACATTTGATAGATTTTCTTTTAGATAATCTTTACATCACAATAGGTGATTCTTGGTTTCAACAAATTATAGGAATCCCCATGGGCACTAATTGTGCCGTCTTTTTAGCAAACTTTTATCTTTTCACTTATGAATTTGAGTTTATGCAACGTCTTATTTCTATTAAGACCTGCCCTATCATTTTACATAAGCTTAGCCAAATTAGGCGTTTTATAGATGATTTAATTGTACCAGATGTTCCTAACTTTCAAGACTTTATGTACAAAGACGCTAGTGCTTTTGGAGAAGGAATCTATCCTCGTGACTCTTGTGAACTGAACTGCACTTCAAGAGGGGATTCTTGTATTTTCTTAGATCTTAGACTTTTTCAATCTACCATAGGATTAGAGGTTGATATATATGATAAACGTGAACAACCTGAATATAGTGATTTACACATTATAAAAATGCCTCACATTGACTCAAACATTTTTGATTTGGCAAAATATGGAGCCATTTCTTCCCAATTCCAAGGGGTCTTTTATCACTCAATGTAGTAATTTGATCACTTTACTATTACACAAGAGGTATAATCCAAGGAAGAACTAACTAGTACTAGCCTGCAAGGCCATACCACGGGCTAAACCTAACAAAAATTGCAAAGCCAAACATGGTAGACAGTTACTTAAGCTCATTTTAGCTTGAATTCTGATAGAAGAGTTAAGTCTACTACAGTACATTAATCTTACACAGCAGAGCGCAAACTTAGAAGTAATGCTTTACAATACAAATTAAGAGGAAACCTTCTCATTCATAATGTCAAATCCCATTTCCTCTTTGATCATTTATTTTCATTTTCTTGACCAAGATTAAGGCTACTCATAAAATTAATTCTTTGTTAAAGCATCACTTTCTTAGTGATGTAAATAAATGGAGGTGACTCCGCTATGAGGAAGCAACTGAAGACCAAATTCATCAATTAAAAGGAAAATAACTGTAATATCTAGCTTCTGATGAGCGCTTAGTTGGGTCTACATAATTGGGACTTCCTCAAGATGGAGGTAAATCATCCCATACACATGCACTCACAGTCATTCATACACATGCACTCACCATCATCCACACATGCTCGCACCCACATCTGCTCACACAGACGCACACAGGCGTGCAACCTCTTTCTTTTAAGTTACAACTGCTTTAAAGAGGCGTTTATTTCTAGGGAAGTTACTAGCTGAAAAGAAATATCCTGGGTTCTCTGAAACAAGATTTTGTGCACTTGTATCAGATGTGAATGCTAGACTCTGAGAATTCGCTAATGTTGCAAATCTCTATGCTAAACTGATACCAAGATTCAGACCAAAAGATGACTAGTCATTCCATCTTCCCTAGTTATTTGCGGCACTATTAGGGAAAGAAAAAGACTACTTGTCTTCCATATTCATAGCTCGTCTCCTTGTACAAATTAAAACTATAGTGCATTTTTCGTGTGCAAACCAAAAAAATACGGAGAGTCAAAGACTAGATACCCCCAATCGGGTGAGCTCGCCATGAGAAGCAAGTCTTAGCGCCAAACCACGCAGCTCGTGAGATTGCAATGCTCCTTTTACTGCCCCAGCACTAGCAAGCTGCCTGAGTGCCTGGCTAGCAATATGTGTTTGTCCTGTTGCATCAGCTGCATCAATCAGGTCTAGAAATTCTTTGGCAAATTTAATGATACCCTGCACAGCATCTGCCATGTTCTCGTATGTTAATGGTAAGTTCAAAATGCTGGCCGTGTCACTGGCTGCATCTGTGTCCTGTCCAATGTTTCTGCTGTTGCTAAGCGTAAGCAGGCACTGAAGTGCCCTTTTCAGATCATTGCTCTGTAGTGCCAGATCAAACTCTAACCTGCAGTTAACTAACGTAATTTAGAACGTCACAGAGAAAAATGTATGACCAAGATACAAACAGACTTGACAGACACTTCTTGGAAGCTTGATATATCACCTTTTTGAAATCCCTGGCAAATGCAAGGCTTCAGTGGCGTAACCCATCCCCAACATGAATTGGGCTAGGTCATCATGGTGCTCCCTACCCAGTCGTGCTGCCCTGCAGTAAAGAGGACCATAATATTCCTTCAGCCTTACATCCTTGAGTTGAAGAAAACAGTTATCTAGAATGATGGTACAAATAAAAATGCAGAACCAGGGAATTACAAATGTATCCACAACTATCTGCATTCAGCTATCAATGCAGAGCAGCCAAGAGATTACATCGTATGACTTACCATTTTACTGCACTGATTGCATCACCATAAGCAGCAAGGCACCTACAGCGAATTCCAGGATGGCCTAAACCAATAGCATGTGCAGTCATGTATCTGCAAACAAGGCCACTCTTTTATAAGACAGTAGAAGGGCAGCCTCAAAGACTAAATGTACTCAGTAAAGATCATATGTGGCTATATGTGGCTCTATAGCAGATAATCTCAGTCAAGTTATCCTTCACTCTCTCTCTCTCTCTCTCTCTCTCTCTCTCTCTCTCTCTCTCTCTCTCTGCCTCCCCTCTGCTCAGCCTCTCCACCTCAGCCCCCCCTCACCCGCTCAGCCCATCCACTCAGCCTCTCCCGTTAGCCTCTCCACCTCAGCCTCTCCCGCTAGCCCCTCCGCTCAGCCTCTCCGCCTCAGCCACCCCTCACTCACTCCGCCTCCCCTCCACTCAGCCTCTCCGCCTCAGCCCCCCCTCAGTGTGGAGCACCAGTTGTGCCAGCAGTTGAGGGTTCCCTTGCAGTCTCTCTTGTCTCTTTCTATCCTTTCCAGTTCAGTTTGTGTGTGGTTTGCTCTCTCTCTCTCTCTGCCCTGCTCGCAGCTCCGCCTGCAGCTGCCCGCCCCTCCGCTCCTGCTAGCTGCTGCCCCGCCTGCAGCTCCCCGCTCCTCCACCCCTGCTCACAGCTCCTGCTCCCGCCCTCCCGCTCCTGCTCCCTGCCTGCAGCTCCTGCCGCTCCGCCGCCCCTCCACCCGCGGTGCTCCTCCTCCCTCCCGCGCTGCGCTGCAGCCCCGCCTGCTGCTGCAGCTCTGCCCACCCCTCCGCCTAGGCCTTTAGGCCCCCCACCCACTCCCTCCTTCACCTCCCCAGCTCCAACTGCTTCTCTCTCCCGCCATGCCTCACAGCCCCCCCCCCCCCCCCCTCGTGGGCAGCTCCCTCCTTCACCTCTCCACCTCCGGCTTCCTTACCCTCCTCGCCCTGGGTGTGCTTCCCTCCATGGGGGGGGAGCCCATGCTCCCGCTCCCGATCGTGCACTAAAACCTGCATCAAGGGGACACGAATCAATCCAAGGCAATGGCAAAAGCCGAGAAAGAGACGGATAAAGCCAAGAAAGACGACAACAACAACAACAAAAAACAACAAGCACAACTGAAACTTGAGGATGTGAACACGCGTGTCAACCGAAGTGGACTCGGGGTTGACAGCAAAGCAAAGGCAGGGCCCACTTCAGCCTCAGCTTCAGCCTCTATCTCTACTTTGACTTCAGCCCCCGCTTCAGTTTCAGTTTCAGTTTCAGTTCAAGCCTCAACTACGCTCAGATGTATCATCGAGAAGGCGAGATCACGGAAGCAGAGGGTTTATTGTTGCTTTGTGGATTTTCGCAAGGCATTTGACACAGTCCCGAGAGCCCGCCTCATACGGCGCCTATAGGACTTGGGTTATGACCACGAGATCATTTGGGCTGTCATGGCACTTTACGAGAGAGTTTCTGGCAGAGTTCGGGTAGGATCCGGGTGGACAGACGAGATCATGAGTACCATCGGGGTTAAACAAGGGTGTCCTTTGTCGCCTACCTTGTTTGGCCTCTACATTGACGAGCTTGAGACAGTGATGCAGACACAAGGGGGTGTAGGTTGCTCTCTTGCAGACACGCTGATCTAGATTTTGCTCTATGCAGATGACATGGCTCTCTTGTCTTCCTCAGCAGAGGGGCTTCAAAGACACCTAGACACACTACAGTCCTTTTGTGAGTCTCATGATTTGAAGATCAACCTGGGTAAAACCAAGGTCATGATCTTCAATACATCTCGAGCCATCATGCGTCAGGAGCAGTTAACATTTGCGGGGTCATTTGTTGAGATAGTTTCATCATACACTTATCTTGGGGTTATCTTCTCCGGACCGAGCTTCACTATGAGACCCACGATGCAGGCACGCTTAAGTAGAGGGTATGCCTCATTGGCCAGGCTAGAGAGGCAGTGCTTCCACTCACACTTTCAGGATCCACGCACCAAGGGATTGCTTTTTGACTCCTTGGCTTGCCCAACGGGGATGTACGGCAGTCCTTGTTGGGGGGCAGACTTGTCGGATACAGAGTGGGCCCGTGTGGAGCGGCTACAGGTTCTCATGCTATCACGGATGATTCGTGGTAAGTCATCTGTTCCTCACCAGATCATTCAGGCTGAGTTTGGGTCACCCCCTTTACAGCTAGATGCTGCATTTCAGGTCATCACATATTTGTACCGAGTTAGGGAATATGGGGATTATACCTCGGGGCGTAGCAAGCTACCATGGATAGCTTTATCCTCTTCTATGGCACTTGCAACAAGAGGAGATCAGAGGTGCTGGTATGCACGTACAGAGAGATGGTTTGAGCGACTGGGGCTCCACATGGATAGACTACCTCCCTTCTAGTATAGCATGGATGCTCTGTTCTCTCCCCTCTTATCACACGAGGTCAACCAGATGATCTGTGAGGATCTACTACAGATACACACTTTTCGGACCTGGTTGGAACCGAGTGAACTCCCAGTGAAGCTTAGCTTCTACAGAGATCACTTCTTACATATTACAGCGGAGGGTTTCATTGACCCACCAGGATACACACAGATTCACCTACCCCACTCGATGAGGATCTCTCTTGGGCAGTTCCGGGTCTCTTCACATAGACTTCGCATCGAGAGCGGCAGAGCAGAGCGACTACCCAGGGAGCGGCGCATATGCACACTATGTGACATACAGGAGGTTGAGACAGAGGAGCATTTCATCTTCAGGTGTCCTGTGTACTATGAGATCCGAGGACGTTTCCACTGCCTCTTCAGAGATAGTTATGGGATTTTAGCCCATTTCCTCTCCTACCCAGACCAGCGGTGTTTGGCAGGTTTCATTCATGAGGCACTTAGACACCGCGAGAGGATACTCCAAGCACGGAGACAGGAGCAGACTTCTCTTGGTTGATCCCTCTCAGAGCTCTATCACGGAGTTCTTTCAGCTAGATCACATGGACCCCCACGAGACGAGGCCTCGACATGACCGTGACCTGGAACCCGTGACCCGACAGCTCAGACAGAGGGTCGACACACAGATCACACTTGGAGACATCCCCTCCTTGTTTAGAGTTGAAGCCCGACCGACGGGGGTCACAGTAGCCCTCGTTAGACGTAGAGCTACGACCAAGAGACGTGCCAGGACCGCACCTCTGACTGGGCGACAGCACTCTATTGCCGACTTCATGCCTCCACTGCCTCATCCATCCTGATATCTTGCTGTTGCTGGGGATGATGATGATATTGATGATGATGCTGAGATTGATATATAGTCGACCACCGACATCACTATGTTGTACTTAGGATTTAGTATTGCCATTCTACACTTTTGGCATTTTGCATTTTGCATTGGTATGGACGCTCGTTTAGTAGCTCCACTACCACAGCTCGTTGTATCAGGATTTTCACACTCTCATAGACCCATCGATCTTCCGAAGACTTTAATAAAGTTACTTTCTTTCTTTCTTTCTTTCTACTTTGATTTCAGCCCCCGCTTCAGTCTTAGCTCCAATTCCAGTCTCAGCTCCCTCTACATCCTCACTTTCGACTCTTCAGCTTACACTTCAGCACTGGTTTCAGCTACAGCCCCCACATCCCCAGCTACAACTACAGCCACTATCAGTGACATACTTATGCCCGTTGTGCCGGTTGTTCCCTTCCCTTCCTCTCATGTTACAGCTCTCGCACCACTTATGACACCTACTTCAAAGGTTTCATACACTGCTTCGCATTACGCTTCACTCTCCCCTCTCCCTCTCAGCCAGCCCACGCTCCCACATCCCATTGGGACTGCCTCATCCATTCCACTATCATCTCCGTACCTCACCCAGTTCACCCAATCACCGTCTAGTTTCCGGACTCAACCCCATACTTTCATGCCACAACCATCACAGTTTCAGCTAGGACACAGGTGGGCTGATACACCAGAGGCTTGGGAGACCTTGCTCATGGAGGTACATAGTTTCCATGAGCGCGAGATGGAGCTGACACGCTTCGCACGGGAACAGGTCTGCTTCAACCAAGAGTACCAAGAGTAAAGCCGCATCATACAGGAGCCGCATCATACAGGAGCAGGCTCAGGCCATTCGAGAGCAGACTGGTCTCATTCAAGGACTAAGATAGGATATTCTGCAGCTCCGACAGGAGGTCACAGCCATACACACAGTCCCAAGGAGTACTCCAGTTGTCGAGGCACAGATTGCGAGCATGCAATCTGCTATTGAGGAGACTTCCAGATGGGTTGACGTGGCCAAATGGGAACCCGCAAGGGTAACCGTTTCGGCTACCCTCATGGAGCAGCAGCAACAGCAGAGAACCAGTAAGGCTCTCAACATCAAAATATGCAAGATCCCACGCACTGAGGCTACACTGATGGCAGATGCGACTGCTTTCGTGGCCGCTACTCTAGGTGTGGTTGAGCACAGGATAGAGAGGGTATGGAGGGTGGGGAGAGACCCAACAAAGAGCAACCCCTGATCATACGGTTCCATGACACTCAGGCACGACTTTCAGCTCTACGACGCAGGTCAGTCCTTCGAGATCAGCCAACAATCTCCATGGATGAGGACCTCACCCATCTACAGGTTGAGGAGAGACGCTCTTTGATGCAGCAGCAACGGGATCACGTCCGAAAGGAGGGAAAGTGGGCAGTGGTACAAGAGAGACGGCTTCTTACAGGCCCCCGTAGGGCACCTGTCCCCTCCCCTACATAGGGAAACAGGGTCTATGAGGCTCAGATATCCGAGACCCTGTCCTGCACCATTTGGAACTATAATGGTACCTTATGGTCAGAACCAGGAAACTTCTTCGAATCCTATACAGATCACGACATAGTCTTTTATACAGAGACACATCAAAGTCCAGAGCGCCCACTTCCAGTAGTCAACGAATATACATGGAGTCTGCCTACAGAGATGAGACAAGAGATACAAAGGGAGTTCGAGGTTTCAGGTGGAGTTGCAGTCCTTTTCAAATCCACACTTTTGGGGACCATTTCAGTAGAGCGGAGAGATGCGCATTCCAAGTTTCTTTGGATCCAGATTCGGCACATGGACAACCAGGATCTATTTGTTGCGGTTTGCTACTTCCCCCCTGAGACCTCCCACTTTGCCAGAGATATCCGAGGTGAGGATGAGACATCTCCATTTGCTGCTCTTTATTAGTCCATCGTTAACTTCTCTAGCCGTGGAGAAGTTCTCCTAGTGGGGGACTTCAACGCGAGGACAGGGACCCATCAGGTACCACTCCTCGACTTCTAGGATGATTCCACTCTACTGTCAGACACTGACCTTGAGCAGGCAGGTATGCTACACGTTTTGGTTGACAGACGAGGTCCATTCACATCTTATGGGCAAGTCCTATTAGACCTCGGCAGGATGCATGATATCATTATCTATAATGATCTTGACAGATGGCCCGCCTCAGGTGGTTTCACGTGCTTCCCACATGGGGGAGGCTCCAACGTTGTTGATTACATCATGGGATTCCCTGCCTTCACATCTCGCATCACTGACTTCACTGTAGCACCTCTCCCTCCAGGGGCTGATCATACCTATCTTTTCTTTAGCATCTCCACTCCCCTTCGCATAGCACCTTCCATTCCATTGAGTTCTTACTCCACCTACCACGATAAACGCTTTGACCATGATCACTCACCTACTTCTCTGGCCGTCTGTACATACTTCTCGCTTATATTGACTTCATACCCCTTTTAGAGAATCGTGCTGCCCTGGTCACCCGCTCACTACACGAGGTTGCCCTTTAGCTTTCCCCCACACCACCCGCTCCCCCCGCCTACCACCCCTTGGGACCGTACCCTATAATAGCTGATACGATGATGAGTGTAAGGCTTTACACCGTTAGCTCAGATTTGAAACCAAAAACAGTCTTCCGAGCGCACTAGATACGCTACGCAAGTACCGTAGATTGGTACGGAGAAACAAACTAGACTTCGTTCGTCGGAACGAGGAGAAGCTACTAAACAATTTGTTTAGTAACAACTCTAACGACTTATGCCGGAGATTTCTAGAAGGACGGTCCCCCTCACCACTCACTAACACTCAGATCTGGTTTGAATATGCACTCACACTTCATGACATCCCAAATCAGCCAATCCCTAACCTCTCACACATGCTACGCCCCACATCCTGCACCCTCTTCACTAGAGCGGGGGTAAAGGATGCCGTACTGAAACTTCATAATGATCGAGCGAAGGATCATGACAGGCTATGCACTGAGTTCATTGCATATGGGATTAACCTCCTAGCCCCGATCTTAGCAAAGCTCTTTAATGAAGCTCTTTGTTCGGGGTTTCCACGCACCTGGACCATTAACACTATCTCACCCATTCACAAGGCAGGGGATCCCATGAGCCCGGAGCACTACAGGACCATTATAATTGGACATGTCATGTCCAAGGTTTACGCATCAGTATCTGATTTCGAGGTTAGCAGATTTGCAGAGTGTCGAGGACTTAGAGCAGCAGGACAAGCCGGATTCCGACATGATCATAAAACCATGGACCATTCTCACGCTCAGATGTATCATCGAGGAGACGAGGGCACGGAAGCAGAGGGTTTATTGTTGCTTTGTGGATTTTCGCAAGGCAATTGACACAGTTCCAAGAGCCCGTCTCATACGGCACCTACAGGACTTGGGTTATGACCAGGAGATCGTTTGGGCTCTTAGGGCAATTTACGAGAGAGTTTCACACAGAGTCCGGGCAGGATCTGGGTAGACAAACGAGATCATGAGCACTATCGAGGTCAAATAAGGGTGTCCTTTATCCCCTACCTTGTTTGGCCTCTACATTGACGAGCTTGAGACAGTAATGCAGACACAGGGGGTATAGGTTGCTCTCTTGTGGGCACGCTGATCCAGATATTGCTCTACGCAGATGATGTGGCTCTCTTGTCTTCCTCAACACAGACACCTTGAGGCACTATATCCTTTTGTGAGTCTCATGATTTGAAGGTTAACCTAGGTAAAACCAAGGTCATGATCTTCAATACATCTTGAGCCATCATGTACCAGGAGCAGTTCACATTTGATGGGTCACCTATTGAGATAGTTTCATCATTTTTTTAGTTATATTGCTTGAAAACGAGAGTACAAGAAGGCCTAAAGGCCAGCGGGCTGTAATCACAAAACGGATACAACCCGTGGTAACAAAATAATTACAAGCCTCTCAGGGCATAATCATCTGAGTGTGGACGAACAGCCATGGTGGGGGGGAGTAATGCCACTGAAGACTCTGAGCAGAGTGCTGGAAGAACAGCTCTTGATGGTCCCAGTCGCTAAGGAAGCGCTGTCGCTTCTCCTTCCCTGCCCGGGACTCCCCCTGAATCTGATCCCACTGACCCTTGAGTGTGTGAATGATCGTGCTCCAGATGTCCGCTAGGGTCTGGGTAGCAGAAGAAGCCTGATCTCCTAAGGTCTGCGCGCATCTGGAAGTCTAGATATGCTAGCCTACAATACTCCCTATGATCTCCCAAACTGGGTGCCGAGTCATCGCTCCTGCATCTGTCTCTGTCAGATGCCAAGGGAAGCTTTCCATGTATGCCCAGGTGGCCTGCGTGATGAAGAAAACTGGATCCTGCCGAGAGAACTCATAAGCCAAGTGATGTCCCATCTCGGTGCTGCACCAACAAACGGCTCCCCAAGTGACCGGTCCTAGCTCGGGTGCACCCCTCGCTAAGATCCCCATGACTCCCTTCCACACTGTCTGAGCATGCGGCTAGCTCCAAAGGCAGTACTTTAGGGAATCCTGCTCCTGAAAACACATCTAGCAGTGCCCCTCCTGCCCCATCTGCCTCAGCCATCTCCCAACTGGTAGCCCCTTGTGGACCACCACCCAAAGAAAGTAAGAGATCTTCCTCGGCCGCCAACTTGTCCAAAGAGTCTTCTAGAATGTACGAAGAAAGACCAGAGATATCCCTTGGGCATACCAGCTATGTGCCTGGGTGGGTAGCCTGTGTTGGAGAGCCCCCAGAGCACGCCTACCAGTACACGCGCTGTATGAGAAGAAGAGGGTAGGGTTCTCTGAGGTCTCCAGTGGTGGCTAGCGCCACTCCCCTAGGTCCCACTCCACCACCTCTGTCAAGGAGCGGCCCTCCCAAATCCAGAGTCTCCAGTCCTAGTTCTGAACAATCAGGGGGTCTATATGCCACGCTTTCCCTTGCAGCCCTATGATGCAAAGGCGCTGCCAGGGAAGCTGGGGGTCGATCACGGCCTCTCTGCTCTGGAGGCGGCTACCATCGGCGACGGAGAAGAAGTGAATCGAGGAGTCCGAGAAAAGGCCTGCAACCACCAAAGGAATGCCGCGGGGAGTGAACTGCCCTAGCCACCTCTCATCTCCTGGGAGGAGCTGTCTGGTGATCATGGGAATCCTCCAACCTGCAGGAATGGCAGCATCGATCTCCGCTCGCCGAGCCTGGATCCCACGTGCCATACCTACTGCTGCTGCCAGCTTGCCTGGGCCCAACTGGCTATAGACGTCCCTCCAAACCCGAAGCGAGCGCGCAGGCCCACTCGCCCAGAGCGCCCATGGGATATGGGATCTCTCTCCAAGCTGGCGACCTATATCATCTGTCACGTGGCTGCTCCAGATCAGAGGCTGTCTGTCTATCTCCTC
Organism: Dipteris shenzhenensis; assembly: GCF_047967505.1. Taxonomy (NCBI): domain Eukaryota; kingdom Viridiplantae; phylum Streptophyta; class Polypodiopsida; order Gleicheniales; family Dipteridaceae; genus Dipteris; species Dipteris shenzhenensis. The sequence continues at coordinate 34,823,483 of NC_141612.1, forward strand.
TCGGCAGCTGGGGGGAACCTGAGAGAGGCTGTGCCGCAACTTCCTCCAGACCGAGACGAGGACGCGGAGGAAGGGGGAGCGGGGCTGAAGTGAATCCACCGGATAGATGGCTGCCAATCACCCCCTCTCTAGGGGATACACGCGCTGAGATCATGCTGAAGCAAGAGCTTCCACGTCTGCCCTCCTTGGGTTAGACCGCGGATAACTAACTTGCCAAGTAATGCCTGACTCTACAGTTCTGGATCTATGATGCCAAGACCGCCCTCTGTCTGGGGGAGAATGACCGTCTGCCAGGCGACCCGGGCTATGGTGGTGCCGGAACCATGTGAGCCAGACCACAGAAAGTTTCGCACCAGTCTCCTCAGCTGGGCTACGCACGATCTCAAGAAACACCAGCAAGATGCCACGTACCAAGCGGTGGCTAGAAGGACCTGATTGACCACAAGGGCCCTGCCTGCCAGAGATAGCCGAGCCGTGCTCCAGAAGGCTAGCTTCCGTCGTATGGAAACTAGGACCGGTAGGAACTGCTGAGCCGGCGTGATATCTAGCCCTACCTGAAATCCCAGGTAACGTGTCATCTGTCCTCTAGGGATCCAACGAAACCCCAGGAAAATACCCCACTGTGAGCTGGCTCCCAGATCCGTAAGAAAACCAACTGACTTATGCCAGTTGATTTTCGACCCAGCGGCTAGGCAAAAAACCTCTAAAGACAGTCTCACTCGCTCCACTGACTCGATATCATCTTGCACATACAGGGCCGTGTTGTCTGCATACTCGGAGTCCAGAAGTTCTGCATCGTCTCGAATAGGGAGGCACATCCCTCGAAGACCAGTGGTGCGGGCTCGTAGGAAGTGAGTCATGGCCTCCGCAAAAAATAGGAAGAGGTAGGGCGCAAGCAGGGAGCCCTGACGTACCAAGCGCTCGAGGGTGAATCTCTCCCCCATCCTGCCACTGATGATAACCCGACTGGAGGCCGATCTGTAGAGGCTAGCAATACCTCTGATCCACTCGTCCCGAAAACCGAACCGAGAAAGTGTGCCCTCCAAGAAGGACCAGTCTACCCTGTCGTACGCCTTCTCAAAGTCAAGAAGTATGGCAAGGTGCTGGCCACTATGCTGGGCCCACTCCGTCGCCTCTGAGAACGTGAAGATGTTGTCCAAAATGCTGCGATCTTGGACAAAACGAGTCTAGGTGTCATGGATCAAGTCATGTAGCAGGGGTCGCGGATGTGGCTACTGATAATCTTGGCGAGGATTTTATACGCAATCGGGAGGAGGGTGATAGGGCGCCACTGTCTGATCTCCTGACGGTCCCCCCCTTTGGGGATGAGGCAAATCAAGCCTGTCGCAAGGCTCTCTGGCATCTATCCCCTGGAGAAGATATGCTGGAAGGCTGCGAGCAAGGGCTGGTGGATCTGCTCCCAAAAGGTGGTGAAGAAAGCTCTAGAGAGCCCATCCTCACCTGGGCATTTCTGCCCATCAATATCGCTCACAGCATCCTGCATCTCTGCCACAGTGAATGGGGCGAGAAGGGTTTCACTCATGCTAGGCTGCACGAGCGACGGCGTATACCTCCACACCTCCTCCCTGCATCGGCCGGCACGAGGGTCTGGGGGCTCTTACTGGAATAGGGATCTGTAGAAATCTATCGCCAAGTCCTTGACCTCGTCTGGATCTGTCCTGACACTACCATCTTGTGCTCTAAGAGATCGGAGCTGTTTCCTTGCAGACCTCTGGCCATGAGTCCTGAAGAACTCTCTACACATCCTGTCGCCTTTCCTAGCCCAAAAGGACTTGGAAGCATGAAACGAGAACTCTGAGCGTCACTAGGTGATCTCCTCTAACATGGCTCGGGTTCTAACCTCCTGTCGTCTGAGCTCCTCAGAGCCTGGAGAAGACTGCTGCATCCACTGTATCGAGGCAAGGTCTCGTCTTAGACCCCTCTCCTTCGCCCACCACTACTGCCTGACCAGAGTCGCCTCCTGCTGACATATGAGACTAGACTCGGCAAGAACCTGAGCTACCTGAGCTGCCATATCCCCCACGGGGTCCCAATCCTGCTCCCTCCACTATCCTGCTGCGAACCGCTGCTCTGGAGTAGATGGAGTCTGGGATCCGGCACGAGCGGGGAGGTAAGGAATGAGAGGCTGAGTCCAGGACTAGGATGACTAGGGCATGGTCAGAGAGGGTCGTCCCTGGAACCACCCCTGACTCTCCACCTCTGCCTATCGCCCAATCACTGACATAGAAACGGTCCAACCGCTCCAAAAGTCTGCCTCCCTCCCTCCTGTAACCCCAAGAGAAGTCCAGGCTCCCTGTCCACCTGCAAAAGGAAGGCTCCCTCCAACTGTCCCGACCTCCCACAGCGAACAAGGAGTCCCATTCCGCCTGCTCCGCCTGAGCTATACCGAGGAACTCTGGGCCCCGTCCCTGCTGATCCTCTAAAGCCTCAAGGTTATTGAAATCCCCTCCTATAATCCAAGAATCCATCTCTGGCAATAAGTCTGTCAAAGAGCTCCCGAAAGCGGCTCTCCGCCTAAGGTCGGTCGGGGCATAGATATTGAGGATGCCGATGCGGGATCCCTCAATATTCAAGCCCACCCAAAGCGCTCGTCCTGGGATCAAGGTGCCAAAACCACACACATGCTGAACTAGAGAAGCGTCGATGGAGGTACAGACACCCCTGCTCCTCCCCTGCTCGCCAATCGAAGGTTCCTAGTAGGTGTGGGAGCGTCCTGTGAGGACCTTCCCACACTTACTAGTCTGAGAAGCCGAAAGCTTGTGTTCCTGCAATAGGAGCACATCTACCCTTCCCACCAAAGCTGGCTGGAGCTCCTGTCTGAGCACCATCTTCCTGGGGCCACGGGTTCCTGATGAGTGGAACCTGTTGACGTTCCAAGAGATAATGCGTATACTCATGAAGAGGAGAGATGGGCCACAAACAGCTGTCTGCTTGCGGTCGATGTTGAGGTGGTCGAAGGATGTCCAGTGTGCAGACAAAGGCGCTTCTGTGAAGGTTTCGAAGGAGAGCCCGGATCATCGGACCCATCCTCTAAAACCTTCAGCAGAAGGGAAAGCCCCTTCGTCCCATGGTGGTAAGCTCTCTCTAACCACAACTCAAGCCCACTACCTCTGAGGTCCTTCAAGGGCGGAGCCCTTCCGTGTAGATCCACTCCAGAGGCAGTCGAATGATGACCAAAAGGCGGAATCGTTTGGCGCTGTGGCGCCATCTCAGACGAACGTCACCCTCCTTCCACTGCTGCTGAAGAAGCTCCGCTGCTCTGCTACCGATCTAGTCCTGTACCTGATCCTGGGACTGATCACGAATCATCTCCCAAACATTTTCATTCGTCCATTGCTCATTCCCGTCACTGGTGATAATGAAGGAATAGCTAGGACCATCATGGGAGGCAAGGATGGATACCTTACCCTCCGCCCCCTTTCGGAGGAAGAAGATGCTGATGTCTAGGCATGCAGGGAAGGAGCCAATACCAGCTGCATCCAAGTAATCCCAAGGTCCTGCTCGGTAAAACTCCAAAGGTAGAGCTCTAGGAGCTGCCCTTGGGTGGGGGACGAAGATGAGGAGTCAGAACCTGAAAGAGGGGTGCTGGCTGTCGAAAGAGTTGGAGTGGTGCTGGCCGTCTGCGGGGAAGGGCCTCTCCCCTCCATCGGGCCAGGGGGGATAGGCGCAGAGGAGGTCTGTGCTGGCTTCGAGGCCGCAGGCAGATGGGGGGGTTCCCGCGGGATCATGCTCGAGGGAGAGGGGGGGCTGAAACCAAAGGTGCCGGGGGGGGGAGGTAGGAGAATCGAGGAGGAGGGGGGAGGAGGGGGGCGGGGTGAAGGATGAGGGGGAGGCTGGCTGACCTTCTCCTTCCCTTTCTCCTTCCCCTTACCGAGCTGCTGTTGACTGGTGACCACAGGGGTCTCTTGCTGGAGAGGGGGGGGCTTTTTTGTTACGGTTTTGTTTCCTTTCCGTTTCCTTTTGACCTCAGTCCAGCCTTCCCCTTTGGGAGAGGGTGTCGATGCCTGGCGGGGGGGATCCTGAGTTGCCTGGATGGGGGCCATCTGAGGTTCTGTCCTCATGAAGCGAGGGCAAGAGCGCGCCTGGTGCCCGAAGCCGTGGCATCTCCGACACTGATCTGGGCGACCAGTGACCATAGTGTGCTGCGTCACCACACCTGTGTCCGTCTTAATCTCGCACTCCGAGGGGATACTCTGCAGATCTAGGACTGCCACTTTGACACGTGGCGCCCCTTGGGCTGCCGCCGCATCAACGAAGGTGTCCTGCATGAGCCAGCCAAAGTGCGCCCCCAAGTCCTTGATGATCGGGCGAAGCTCTGTTGCGAGGCCTGGGAAGATGAGGGTAACTGGATGGCGGGGAATGCGGAAGTGGGCATCGAAGTCCGCTACACTGAAACCCCTATACCATGGGACCATAAGGATGATCTTCCCACCCATAGAGGTAGGAGATCGTCTGACCATATCGCTCACAGCCTGTGCTGAGGAGAGCTTGAGCCAGATGGATCAACCAGGTGGGACTACTTGACTTTGCATCCGATTCCCTCCTAGTATCAGAGTTAGATACAGTTGAGCTCGGGATAGTGAGACACTCAGCAGATGCCCCACACGTGATAGGGTATGGATGACACCTACTTGCTATGGGAGCTGTATATGATCTGATCATATACAACGGCCTTCAGAGATGGCCATCATCCCGTGGACTCACTTGTTTCCCACATGGAGGGGGGACAAGCACAGTGGACTACCTGATGGAATCCCTTGCCTTCGCATCTCAGATTCACGACTTTGTAGTACCCCCCCCCCCCCCCACTCGGGGCTGATCATTCATACCTGACATTCTGTAGTTCCGCTACCAGGCCAATCACAGAGAGAGCCCTCCATGCGCCCACCCGGACCCATGTTCACTTTTACCAGACCCTCGATCTAGTTTACGTGAGTCACTTAGCTCGAGAGCCTCCGACCCTACACGGAGCGGAGATAGATCTTGCTCAGGTTTCAGCCACTTTGGCTTCAGTGGTACACGAGGCTGCCATCATATCTTTCCCTACGACTCGACCCACACATGCCCCACTTGGAAAAATGCCTCAAAACCCTCGGTACGATGATGACTGTAAGGAGATGAGAGCTCACCTCACACGCGAGCAGGCCTTGGGACACCTAACAACATCTGAGGCGCATTGCATCTCACGTCTGATGACACGACGTAAGACGGAGACTTTTCTCACTCGCAGGGGTGATGAGGTGGGCGGATCTTTTTGAAAGGGAGACCCGATTATCGGCTATGGACTCCTATCAGAGGGGAAACGGCCCATTCCCATCACGGACCCATAGATTTGGCACAGATATGCATGCTCCTTATACAACATCTTTGACAATCTTACAAGCTCAAGGGTACCAAAGTATGGATAGCAAAGGAGCTTACACAAGCAACTGAATTAGCTAAAGTCAAGGCTGCCAGAAAGGATGGAAAATGGGCAGTTTACCGTTAAGGCGTAGCTCTAATCAGAGAGTTTAAATCAAAACCAAAAGACTCTCAGTTTTAAACTGATGTATGGCTGTTTACTCTTTCGGACTATTATGTAGGTACTCTAAAATAATGTGGGTTGCTTTTGCATTCCTTGGGAGCTGCCATGTGCCCTCCCTAAAGCAGATGTACTAGACCGTTTCTTGCTGTCCCATAGACCTTTTGGTCTCTAGTGGACGTTAATAGACTTTCTTTCTTTCTTTCTTTCTCAAAGCAAGTGCACCAACTAGAACAAGAACTTGGCCAAGTAAAGACAAAGGTACATGAGCCTTCCACCCCAATAAAAGGCTTGTCCTCGAGGGACCGTCCTCCCCAATCTTTTATCTTATTCCCACTAGATAAAACCTCATACCGGAGAAAAGTTCTTGTTCAAGTTGCAGGTTTCAGCAGATCAGCCTTTAGGATATAGGAGAAGAAGTAAGTGCCTCTGTAGCTTCAATGATTACCCCTCTTGTATGCATGCAAATAGCATCTTTTGCCTCTTAATTAATAGAGATTCCGTCAACAGGGTTGTGGCTAGATGTCACAATATCAATGACTAGAAGATTCCAATGGAAACTATTCCAAGCCTAAAGGTGTGACCAAGACATGCTGACCATGAGCATCCTGCATGTTATCTCAGACGTTAGGGCCTCCAATCACAACCTTTAGCAGGAACACCATGATATATCTAGGGATTGGCAAATCCCAATGACTTTAACAGTTCTGTACAAACATAGATGTCAACACAACAACAATGACTCAAAGATATTTGTAGCATGTAATAGCACCAGCAAAAAAAATTCATATTCCATACGGAAACCCCTGCGTCCAAGGCTCATTTAGTAAAATCACTTTGCTAAAGTTAGCTTGGTCAAATTATTTGTTTGATAAACCAGCAATTTGTTTGGGTATTATAAAAATCATTGTTCTGTTGCAAAGCATTCAAGAGGGCAATGATTGACATTTGAGCATACGGATGTTTCTTTGGTAGCAGCAATGCCTTGCTGAGTCTACTGAGATTCTACAATGTTGAATGTATGATCAAGGTGTTGGCTTAACTTCTAAGACAACAGCTAAAGGATATCACTCAATTGTTAATTTTGGGTAGTGGACCTTCCACCATGCAGGCATAACCATTTGCTAGGATTGCCACGATAGGTCAACGAGAAGTCACTAATCTACCTGTCATAAGAGGTTATCAGTTGGTGTCTTAACTTGTTGTTGGCTGACATCAAGACCAGGAGCAGAAAGAAGGGTCATGACTACATTTGTGTCATAGTTGACCATCTGACAAAGATGGCTAGATTCTTACCTACTATATCGACCATCTCAACTATTCAATTCGCTAACGAGTTTGTGGACCAATTCTTTAAGCTATATAGTTTGCCTTCAGACATAGTTAGTGAGTGGGAAAAGTTTACAAGTAACTTTTGGACACTTGTTTTTGAGAAATTGAGAACTACTCAAGTATGAGTTCCTCAGGTCATGAACAATCTTATGGTAGCACAGAGAAGGTTAACCAATTGGTCTAAGACGCAATCTTCATGGGAAGATTATCTCCCCATGATAGAATTTGCTTATAACAATGCAAAGCATTCAAGTACAGGTGATGTTGCAAGGACATTCTTGCAAGACATGCAGGAAATGTTGCAGTTTGCCAAGGAGTCTATTAGAAGTGCCCAGGATCGGGATAGATTTTATGCTAATAGACATCATTCACCCACGGAAACTCTAAAGGAACGATGCTATATTTACGTATTCCCAAGGAATCCAAGAGCCTAAGTATTGGTTTGGTTCCAAAATTATCCCCCAGATACTATGATCCATTCAAGATTATTCAAAGAATTGGACCAGTTGCATATAAGCTAGAATTGCCTCCTTATGTTAAAGTACATCCAGTTTTTCATGTCAGTAGACTGAAAGAGTTACTGGCCGTGGATGATCAGCTTGTTTCTCCTCAAGAAATAATAGAAGTTATTGATATGACTGCTGCTCCCCGTCTTGCTGCCTAGACTTCCCTCTCCCACCCCTAGCCTGCCCTTCCCCACTGCTCTCCCTCTCACTGGCCTTCCTGCCTCTCCCCTCTCACTCTATACGGTCCGTACGAGCTGTTCCTAACAGCCCCCTCCCCTGCATGCTCTCCGTCCCCTCTACTGCCTTCTTCTGCCCACCCAATTTGCCTACCCCTCCCACCGGTCTGCCATCCCAACCCTCCATTCAGTCAGTGCAGCCTACACAGACACCCGTAAAAGTCCGTACGGTTGATCCACACTCACTCCGGCCTTTCATGTCACATTGGTGAATGGCTTCATGTTCAGCCAATCCGTCTTTCATCCACCGCGGTGAGAACATGTCTATTTTCTGAAGATGAGCTGCAGCAGCTCAAGAAGAATGTTGAAGTTGAGAGTGCAACCACTCTCTTTATATGTAACCATGCTTCTCATTCTAGAAGCGAAGCTAGGGATTGGATGTTGGCAACTCTTCCCCTAGACCTTTTTGTGCATATTCAAGATGTTCAACTTTTGGGAAGGGATTTCTCCCAAGTGGCCTTTGATTCCTTTGAGACTGCCTCTCTTGTCTTGGCTGATAGTCCCCTAGCCCTTAGCTCCAGAAAGAACTTTCTTACTCTTTTTTCAATGCGTTTTGATCCGGTTGAGAAGCCAAGAGAATCACTACCAATTTCATCAAATTCCCTCAACTTCCTCAAGTACACCATCATCATCTTCCTACCATCACAGCCCTTTTTGTTTGTGAGGTAGCTCCTCTTCCTAGATTGCCCTCTTCGGCGGCAAAAGCAGCCATGATGGATGGGGTGCTGCATGTTAGGGTACTTGTCTCTAACCCTAATCACGAAGTACCACTTTTTGCTTCAGCATCTAGTGGCTCTCTTTTCAGGCAAAGGTTTGAGAATGCAGGATGACAAAACCAATGCCGCACTTGTAGACTCTTTGGGCCCTTTCCCAGAGATTGCCCAAAGAAGAAAAAGAGGCCTAAGAAGAAAAAGAATAACATGTCTTCCTCGGATTGTTAGAATCCTTACATTGCTCATGCAGTTCTTTTGCAGAGGTGGGTAGTAGTGCTGGATGGGAACTTTGTAATTACAAATCCAGTACACCAAGATCCCCCTGATTCTGGCCAGTCACACTCATCTTAGCCTCTAGCAGCAGCCTTTTCTTCCTCAGCACAACAGGTGCTTCCTTCAGGTCGAGGACCTCCCTTTGCTCCAGGTATAGGCCTACTGACATTCCTATCAGGACACAAATTTTTGTTTTAACTGACATCAAGAGACTGCACATATGGCTGCAGCGTGGAGGATTATGCCTACGTTACTCGCACAATCCTCTGAAATAGATGAATAGTCATCACAGAAGACGCACCTTCAGCAATGAACACCTAACACTCTCAAATAGTTGTGATTTCTCATACTCTTCAAGATCCCATACACTAGTTTACTTAACCATAAAAGTTGACAAGAATAACAGCAATAATAGAGTCACCTGTCGATCAGCCATAAGACACCATCTCTAACACCAACTACCACAAGAGGTCCAACTGGACGTTTTTGCTCAGGTGGCAAACGAGAAACTGCAACAGATACACCTCCACCTGCAACAGCAACCTCAGCAGCAGATCTCTTGTCTTCAACTTCTTTAGGAATTCCAGGATCTTCTCCTTCCATTCTGGACTGCTTTGGCATAGTCATGAAGGCAGGTATTGTCGGTGCATGCTGAAAGGAAGCCAGACGAACTACCTGAAACCAAACTTTCTGAATTAGAAGTTTCTTCATAATGAAGTCTGCTCTCAATGGCTAAAACAGTCAAATATTACCATGTTTAAATCTTTTACGAATCATAAGTTTTGTACCTGCAGCATTGGAGGCCGTAATGGCACTCTCTCATGAACCACAGGCTGTACACTCTCCACAGTAATTAATGCTAATTCACCATGTTCAGCCACAGCTTGCGTTTGTGCCTCTTTAGCTTTAAACTCTTCCTTTTTTCTCTTTCGCTCCAAGTCTACAGCACTAATACCCGCGTCTACAAAAACACATCTAAACGATGACCAGACAACTCAAAGTAAGTTCCTTTATGCAGCACATAGAAAACATTCAAAATGCTTCTCTTTAGCCCTTTAAAAAAACACTTTGCTAGGTCTTCCAACAACACAAACAAGGTCCCATGATGATTAATCAATGCTCTAGTACCTTTGATTCGAAACATGATTTGCAACTACAGAGCATTTTACCATTTTCTCTTAGGGGTATATGCTTTAAAAGTCAAACTAAAAGCAGATATATCTAGATGAATCCAGGAACATGTCCAAACTCATTCTCTTAAAACACAATGCAGTTTCAATCTCATGATAGTGACTCATAAGGTTGAAAACCATAAACTGCATCACGCATAGCACGGACTAGCTACTCTGACATCCCCAATGTCAGCACACAACAGTGGGTATAAACCATAGTAAACATATGCTCACACATACAAATCCACACACCCACACATACTTGAACATGCATTTATACAAAGTCTTTGTACTGAGTTTTTGTCGGCACTCCAAAGGTGAAGGGCAGACTCAGCCATGACAAAGGCTAGCAACTAATAGCAGAATTTGATACAACCATTCCCAAGAGATCGTCATCCAAAGAATGAAGCCAATGTATAGCAAACATTTTCTGATAGAGCAAGAAAATTTCAGTCTGACTCACTTACTGCACTTGGTAAATATCATAGCACAATTATATTTCCAGTATCCAAGACATGAATGCTACCTCATTCATCTTATCTCAAAAGGGGTTTGCAGGAATTTAGTGTCTCAGTGGAGACCAATCATTCTGCTGGGTACTTTGTACAAAATTTTAGCAAAAGCAGTCAGCCTTCGTCTGCAACCCTTTCTTCCAGATCTTATACATGATACGCAGACGGCATGGCAGGAGCATCTTCGATAACATCTTCTCATTTTGGGAGGCTTCTGACTGGGCTATGCATAATGGCCATAGGCTTGCCATTCTACTCCTGGACTTTGAGAAAGCTTATGACAGAGTAGACTGGGGCTTTCTGGATGGTACATTCACAGATGCATGGATCAGAGGGGTGTCAGCTCTCTACAGATCAGCCCATAGCCATGTTCTTATTGGTGAAGTCAGGGGAGACAGGTTTAAGATCACCAGATCAGTCCGTCAAGGATGCCCTTTAGCCCCCTTTCTCTTTTTATTTGTGGCCGAATCTATGAGCTATTATCTTAGAGCTCAAGCTGATATTATCGGGCAGAGGCTTCCGTTGAGGTAGGAGGACGAGCTATTGGATAGTGAGTAGGCAGATGACACAACTGTCTTTTTGGATGCCACACCACAAACACTCACCTCATTCAAGACTGCCTTGGATTTGTTTTGCATGGCAGCAGGGGCTCATATTAATTGGAACAAGTCCAATGGCTTTTGGATTAGTGATGAGGGCACTCGAGACTAGGGGAATGACATAGGTATAACTTAGATCCAGAGGGGTGTTTCCATTAGGTACCTAGGATGCCAGGTTGGTGTAGGCCTCTCTGCAGCATAGCAATTTGCTCCCTTGTTGAAGAGCATCAGGAGGAAACTCATTTTTTGGAGTTCTGCCAGACTTGACCTTGCATCCAGAGTAGTGGTTGTGAACCAGGTATTATTGGCTACTGCCTGGTTTGTTTGCTCATGTTGGTGCAGATCTAGAGGTTGTATCTCTCAGCTCATGAGACCTATCAGGAACTTCCTATGGAGCGGGTTAGATGGCACCTCAGATGTTGTAGTAAGGGTGGCTTAGGAGACCCTCATTCTCCCCATAGCGAAAGGAGGTCTCAATAGTATTGATCCAAACTTGCAATGTATGGCCTTGCTCTGCAAGTTTGTAGTGAGAGGATTGATGCCTGGACAGAAGCCTTGGAAAGATTTTTTCTTACACAGAATTCAGTCTTGTACACCATCTCACAGGGGAGATTGTATGGACAGCTCCAGATGGATTTTTACTTCAGCCCATCTTAGATCTCCCTTTTCCCCTCTCATGGCTACCATTCTAAAAGCTTGGGGCAGCTTCAGAGGCACTCTTCGGAGAGTTCCACCCTCCTCTCGTGAAGAAATAGACAGGCAGCCAGTCATGTGGAATGACTCTATTTTGGATGAGCATGGCAGATCACTAAGAGTGTCACATTATATGTAGTGGTCTAGATGGGAGAGGGGACCTGCTTCCACAAAAGGTTTCTGGAAGGCTTTCAGGAAGCTTCCAAAGGATCAGAGACTCTTATCACTTGGCCACCTCAAGGGGAGTACAGTTAGGATGCAGCAGATAGATGCAGCCATACCAGTAGAGTGGATAGATACAGATGACATGCCTTTCACAGAGTCCACTTGGTTGGGAGCTTTTACGGGGATGGGTATTCCTTTACAAGTTATTGCCTTGCGGGATGCACTTGAGGAGACCCTTGTCTTTGATATTCAGTCGAGAGGCAGACTTCTTAGATCTACAGATGATATTCTTTTGGAGGTTGCCTTCGAGCCTCTTAGGATTGCAAGTTACATGGAGTGGGGCAAGGACTCACAGTGGTATCTTGATCCTGACTCTGTTCTCCTGGCACATGGGTTTTGGAGACTCTGGTTATATGGTGATACTCCCATTAGGTTCTTGTAGTGGGACCTAGGGGAGTGGGAGTGGATTGATGAAGGGCACTGAGAGAAGAGCATCCCCTTCTTTCGTTACATAGTCAGAAATGCCAGGAGATTTCACCTTAGTAGTAGAGGGTGGAGGCCCTTTAGAGCTCCTCATTAAGATAGTTTCAGATTTCTGCAGACACTGACTCTACTTGTCCTCGATGCCATGCAGCAGTTGAGTCAGTTCAGCATTGCCTCTGGGAGTGCGAAAGAAGCACCTACTAATATCTAAGAAGTCCAAATTGATCTATGGGACTGAACATCATTCAGATAAATCAAAATCCAAAAAAGGGTGCATAGTATCTCCTTAGAATCCTACTATCAGTGGCTAGGATTTTGTCAATCTTTTCGATTGTGTGGGACTTCCCTACTCAATTGTGGCAAACGGTCTTTGTTTTGTAGCCCTTGCAATCACCTCTACCCATGAGGAGTCTCCTTGGACCGTGCTTAAAATTGAGTTGTGGTATTGACCTTGTGGCAATGTGAAATGACCATCCCAAGCTTGTGAAGAACCAGTCTTTTCGAGAATGCAAATGTGTGCAATGCATGGCCAATTGGTCCTCCAATGGGGAAGAGCGCCCTCGTGAGAGTACTGAGAGTTTGAGTGAGAGAGGAGGAGAGCACAGTGACACACAAGTTAGGGGATAAGCAATGAGTAATGTGTGTGCCTCCCCAAGCACACGGTAGACCTTTTATATTAATGGATAAGGTTACAACCACTAAGTACACTGTACTTAGTGTACCTAGCAAACAAATGTACTAACTGTACTTAAGTGTACTAACTGTACCAGGGTGGCATTAGTGCCTTTACCCCCACAACCTCCCACTTAAAGGCAAAGTGCCCTTAAGTAAATAAAAAAAACAGCATATACACAATGGAGTACATAGCCCAGTTGGGCTCATCCTATACCCATCAAGTGTCGACAGTGTGCTAACCGCTCTGCAGGCAAACCTTTTGTCAACAGATCTGCTGGATTGTCATCCGTATGAACCTTGACAAGCTGAATCAGCTTATCATCTATCACCTTTCTGATGAAGTGATACTTCACATCAATGTGCTTTGTCTTTGCATGGAAGACAGGGTTATGTGCCAACTGAATAGCACTCTGGCTGTCACAATGCAACAATGGAATATCACCTGTAATGCCCAAATCTCCCACTAGCCGAGATAGCCATAAGGCTTCCTTGCATGCCTCTGTAGCTGCAATATATTCAGCTTCAGTGGTGGACAAAGCTATGCACTGCTGTATCCTTGATACCCACGACACTGCACCTCCTGTGAATGTATATACATAACCGGTAGTAGACTTTCGGTTATCGGGATGACCAGCATAATCTGAATCAACAAAACCATGCACCTTTGCATCCTGCTTGCCAAAGCATATGCACAACCCTTGTGTGCCCTTCAGGTATCTCATAATACCTTTCACTGCCTCCCAATGCTTCTTACCAGGGTTTGCCATATACCTGCTAACCATTCCCACTGCAAAAGCAATATCAGGTCTGGTAGCAACCATGGCATACATGAGACTGCCACAAGCTGAAGCATACGGAATTTTGGCCATCTCAGCCCTGTCAACATCTGACTGTGGGCTGTCCATTGCACTGAGTTTCACATATGGAGGCAATGGAGAACTAAGAGTCTTCCCCTTCTCCATGTGAAACCTTTGCAAAACCTTGCCAATATATTCTGACTGAGACAAGTACAACAACCGCTGTTTCCTGTCTCTCCGTATCCGCATGCCCAGTATGTGATTTGCATCACCAAGGTCCTTCATATCAAAGGCCTCATGCAATCTCCTTTTAAGATCATCAAGCTCTTTACGAGCTTTACCTGCAATAAGCATGTCATCCACATACAAGATAAGGATGAGTAAGCTGCCATTTGCAGCCCTTTTAGTATAAAGGCAGTGATCAATATCACTTCTCTTGAAACCTTGGGACCTCATGAAGGTATCAAACTTTTTATACCACTCCCTTGGTGCATGTTTGAGCCCATAAAGACTCTTCTTTAACTTACATACAAGTGACTCCTTGTCCTTGACTGCAAATCCCTCTGGTTGCTGCATATAAATCTCCTCTTGAAGATCTCCGTGAAGAAAAGCTGTCTTCACATCCATTTGGCATAATTCCAAATCCTCACATGCAACCAAAGCAAGTACAGTCCTGAGTGTAGTCATCTTGACCACTGGAGAGAAGATCTCATCAAAATCTACACCATATTCCTGCTTAAATCCTTTGACTACCAACCTGGCTTTATACCTTGGCTTAGCATCAGGTGTGACTTTCAATCTGTATACCCACTTGCATGGTAGTACTTTCATACCCTTTGGCAGATGCACCAATTCCCAAGTACCATTTTTATGGAGACTGTCCATCTCGGACTTCATGGCTAGTTCCCATAGCCTTTTATCATGCATTTGCACAGCTTCCTTGTAACAGGAAGGCTCCCCACAATCAGTAAGCATTATAAAGTCTGCCCCTGGAACAAACCTTTGTGGCTGCCTTGTCCTCCGAGTGGACCTTCTGACCCATTGGTCTTGCTGTCCAGCCTGGTTTTCACCTAAAACAGGTGGCTGTTCCATCAAATTCTGTGGCAAAACAATGTCTGGAACATCTTCCACATGTGGTACATCATTTAAGATGTCTTCCGCCATAGCGGGCTGTCCATTTGGACCTGCTGCAGCCTGTTGTGGCTGATTTACAGCTTGCCTGAACTCTACAGAATGTCCCAAATCATCAATGTCAATATCTGACACATGTGAGGGCTGTTTTACAGCTTTAAACATGCATGATTCATCAAATAAGACATCATTGCTGCGTACAATTCTTCTACTGACTGGATCCCATAGGCGGTACCCCATCTCACCCTTGTCACCATATCCAAGAAATATGCATTTAAGAGACTTAGGATCTAGCTTGTTGCGTTCTTCTCTGCGTATGTGCACGTACGCAGTGCAACCAAAGACCCTTAAGTGCTTATAGGACGGAGATTTCCCTGTCCAAAGCTGTTCAGGCACTTCGCCTGCTAGCCTCTTATTAGGCGACCTATTTATGAGATGTACTGCTGTCTTCACAGCCTCAGCCCAAAATCCATAAGATAAAGCAGCATGTGACATCATAGAGCGGACCTTTTCCTGTATAGTTCTATTCATGTGCTCTGCTGTACCATTTTGCGGTGGACTGTAAGGAACAGGGAGTTCCCTTTGAATACCTCTAGCATCACAGAAATCACTGAATGCTTTAGATAAATACTCCCCTCCATTGTCTGAACGCAAAACCTTCAGTGTTTTGCCTGTCTGGTTCTCAACCATGGCAAGCCATTTCTGAAACACTGTAAAGACCTCACTCTTCAGCCGAAGAGGATACACCCACACCTTCCGTGTGGAGTCATCAATGAAAGAAACAAAATACCGTGCACCTCCAAGTGAAGGACTAGGCATCTCACACACATCTGTGTGTACAAGCTCAAGCTGAGCATCCTTATGTCCTATTTTCCTTTTATGAGGGCACTGTAATTGTCTGCCATAAATGCAATGCTCACAAAATTTAAGATCAGAAAATTTGAGAGACGGTAAGTAGCCAAGACGAGCCAACTGCTCCATTCCACTTATGCTCATATGTCCCAACCGGCTATGCCACATAGAAATATTCGGCAGCTCGGTTGCATAAATATCAGCATGATTACATACATTGGCATGAAGAGAATACATAGTGTCAACCTTGGGACCTTTGGCAATAACCAAGGCACCTTTGGTGACCTTCCATAAACCATGACCAAAGCTGGTCACAAAACCTTCATCATCCAACATACCAGTAGAAATCAGATTTTTCTTGACTTCAGGAACATGCCTGACATTGTGTAGCATAAGCTGAGTACCATCGGCAAATACAAGCCTCACATCTCCAATGCCAACAATATTGCATGCATGATTATCTCCCAGAAACACGACTCCATTACTGCCTCCTGTGTACCTGACAAACAACTCTCTGTAAGGTGTAACATGGAATGAGGCACCTGAGTCAATAATCCAAGAGTGCATATCTGCAAGACTGCCTGCATGAAGAGAATGAGCATCCAAAGTAGAGAGAAAGAGAACCTCTCCCTCACTGTCATCACCATGTGTAGAATGAATTTCTTCAATCTTCACTGTACTCTTGCCCTTGCTTACTGGTACTATTGCCTTTGCATCTGCATCAGATTCCTTGGCCTTGTCTCTCTTATCATTCTTCAGCTTATAGCATTGCTTCTTTGTATGTCCCTTCTTGCCACAGTAGTGGCACTCAATATCTTTGTTGGAGCGGGACTTGCTCCTACTCTTTCCCTTTTCCTGGGATTTACCCCTTTGCTGATTTCTTCCCCTTGCATTCAAGGCATTGTTAGGCTTTGACACATTCTGAGCTTTCAGCTTTTGCTCTTCCTGCATAATCAGCCCTGTAATATCTGCAAAACTTATAGAAGCATTTGCATTTGTAACAGCCGTGACGAACGTATCCCAACTCTCAGGAAGGGATATCAAGAGTGCCATACCCTTGGTTTCCTCGTCCACCACATACTTCTGATTTGCAAGCTGAGTTATGATAGAATTGAACTCATTCAGATGTGCATCAATGGAAGTGCCTTCCTTCATCTTCAGGTTGAAGAACTTCTTCAACCAATATATTTTTGTTGCTGCACTTTGCTGCTCATATGTGTCCTGTAACTTTTTCCACACACCCCAGGCAGTATTCTCACCATCAACATTCCAAACAACACTCTCATGGAGTGACAATTCAATGATGGATTTTGCTGACAAATCAGCCAGTGCCCAAGCATCATCTGTCATGCCCGTGGGCTTTACACCTTTGTGCACTATTGGAGCATGAAACTGCCTGAGAATAAGAACATTCAGGACCATCTTTTTCCACATAGGGTAGTTAGCAGCACCCTGCAACTTCTTGATGTTAAGAAGTGAAGACTCCGATGATGAAGCCATTATAATCAGCAAATAAACAATTCAACCCAAGTTTGGGTGCCTGACTCACTGCAAACCAAGTGCACACTTGCACTTGAACTGTGCTCAAATATTTAATTCCCGCAGCGGAATAAATAGGAACTGAAATGCACACAATATCTCCCACTTAAACAGAGATGTATCACTGTTTACTGCTTGCTGCAGTTTCAGTACAGCAACTCTGTTTGCATCATTTAATGCACTTTTGTACAACCAGCTTATCTCTGAAAAATCAGAAGCATTTGCCCTTGTAAAATCAGTAAAAAATAGCAATAATAAAAGCTTTTTGTACCGCTGTACGCTGACTGAATTCAGTCAAACCTGTTGAGTTTTAACTGTCCTTGACTGTACCAGAAAGTACAGCAACAGATTTTCACTGTTTAACAGTTCAATGTCATGAATTTCAACCTCCTTGACACTCCTAAAACTGTATTTAACAGTTTAGGACAGAAATTGGGCAAAAGCCCCTTGACTGGAGGTAAAAAAAATCACAATTTCACTGCATTACTGCTCTCCTGACATTTATAAGGCATATGCATAAGTCTCTGGCAAAAAAAAAACATTCCCTTTGCAAAAGCCCCTTGTTTGACTAGCACATTCCGTGCTGAAGTCTGCATTCACTTCCTGTGTACCATTGGTCACAAATGCATTTAAATCTGCAAAATTCAATCTCCAATGTGGAGTCAGAGACGCAATTCCTGCGTACACAAGCCCAATGTAGGCTCTGGCTACAAAAGCCCCCTTGACTCTGCAAAGGAAATTGAGGATTTCCTCACACAGTGGCATACAAGCTCACTGTATTTGCATCTGACACTAAAGATGCTCAGTTAGAGCTCACAGGACCCTGTGGCTGTTCCTGCACCTGCAAGGACAATTTTGTACCTGCTGTACAACTGTACTACTGTCTGTACCTGCTTGCACGCATCCCAATGCAAAAAAAACTTCTGCTTCTATCCTGTCACTTGTTCTCTCAAATCACATTCTTATCCGCAAAGAACAAAGATGTACCTTGCTGTATTTCTGATTTTTCAGACAAAGAATCTGATTTTCATTTTCTTTTTCTTCGTCAGGTGCGCTATGAAAGGGAAAAAGCCTCTATACCAGAGGAGGTGCGCAAGACGAGGATTGAAGAGGGAAGGCTAGTCGGAGGCAGATGGCTGTCGGCCCACAGCCGACAGTCGGCAGTCAGCTGTAGGTCGACTGTCGACCTGTTAGAGGTCGGCCCTGTCGGCCTTGCTCCTGGCCGACAGAGATGCGCGCGACAGCACGCCTGTATTGCGCGCTTGCCTGCAGTAGATGCGCGCGACAGCGCGCTTCGCTTGCGCGCTTATCTGCTCCTCCACACCTCCTGCTGGCAGTCCTTGCGCCCGCGTGCTGCTTCTGACCTTGCCTTAGGCCAAGACTAGTGGCCTTCGGCTGCTCTTGCAGATGTCCAGCCGCAGCTTAGCTGCCGGCTGCTGTTTGCCCTTGCCACAGCAGACGGCTGTTATGCAGCCGACCCCTGCTCAATCCCTCGCACGACCTGATGTGACAGCAAGCTGCACGCCTAGCTTCAAAACGCGCAATGAGGTAGATAGACTCGTGCGCAATGCAGCCGCCTCGATGGCTCCTGGAGAGCTACTCCTTCGAAGAAACAAGGACGAGCTGAAAAATGAGATAGACGGAGAGAAGAGCTAGAAGAACTCGGAGGGAGAAGGGGGATGGGCAACCCGGAGAGGGAGAGATTGTGTTCCTCGCTCTGATACCAGTTGAGAGTTTGAGTGAGAGAGGAGGAGAGCACAGTGACACACAAGTTAGGGGATAAGCAATGAGTAATGTGTGTGCCTCCCCAAGCACACGGTAGACCTTTTATATTAATGGATAAGGTTACAACCACCACTAAGTACACTGTACTTAGTGTACCTAGCAAACAAATGTACTAACTGTACTTAAGTGTACTAACTGTACCAGGGTGGCATTAGTGCCTTTACCCCCACAAGTACTTGTTTCTATTTTTCGACCTACATGCAAGGTGGGAGAGAGAGAGTGGATGAATGCAATGTGGTAGAGAGAATGCTACGTGAGATTCACAATGAAAGGGTGATACCCTTTCATTAATGTCCCTTGAGATCACTCAAGTTCCATCTTCCCATTTACACCTACCCTTAGCCTATGACCCATGCATCTACCATTCAATGCACCTTAATGCACCCTTCCCTTCCTATTGCCCCTAGGACCTAGACACGTGTGTGCACATTTTTATTAACAAAATAAGTATCACATGTCCAAATTTGATGCCGTCTGAAGCAGTGGCTACAACTCGACTAGTCCTATCTACTGAGATGATCCACCGCCATAACAAATCGGTCGGTGTCCATCATAAATACATATACATGTTACACCATTGTCGTATAATATATAATAATGTTTTAATGTCTACTAATCACGGATTAGTGATTTCTCTTGTCATGACAAAGCTGTTTTTCATAGTTTTCTACTAATTAATAGACGTCTTTTCCCAGTTCCTCATTTTTTGTATTAATGCAGTGGGATCCACCCTGATGTCTATGAAGGTCTCATTTCACATCTTCATCTCACAGAGCACTTTTGCAGTTCCATCTGAAATGCCTTCAAGGAATCCACCCCTTCTAGCGCTTGGTATTCATCTCTCAAAGCAACAAGCTCAATGACCTCGGAAGCCATTCTCACCATGTAAGAGAGGCAAGCACTCTTAAGCACGAGCGTCCATTCTTTTATTTCCGCATCCCATTGAGACTCAATAGGTGCATCATCTTGCTTCTTGAGGGCATCTTGCGATATTTAGGTGCACCCTCATGGATGCATGCATGGGTGTGGAGAGAAAGAAAGGTGAATAAACGTATACAAAAGCCAAAGAAGGCTGCGAGATCCTAAAAGACATAGATAATGTATTCATATAACCCATGCAATGCAACCATAAATGTACTGAACAAAAGAGAGTCCACTCATCAGTAAGATTACTCGATAGAATTCCAGCGGCTTTACTATCTTGATACAACTATTAATAATACACTGCATTTTTTCCCAAATCCCAATGACCAGATGGTGCGAGATGAAATCCCACTGTGTCGTATCAAAAGCTTTAGTAACATCCACTTGCAATAAGAGACATCTTGCTCACTGTACCTAGCATATTATCATCGCTCCTAATCGCTCCTCGCATCTATTCAATTAATTAATTATCATTCGAATTCTGATGCCCGCCTTAACCTAAGCTCAATGAATTCGATTAATTGTGTGAATGAATCCATTAACCTCTGTGCGTCTCCCTCCGTCACCGCCTCTTCCTCTCTCGCTTCCCCCTTTGTCCCTAGATGATAGTGAGTCGTATCAAGGGTTTCTCGCATGAGGGTTTACACCTTGCCCAGTATGGGTTCATTCCCCGTAGACATTAGCAATAGCACGTCAAATATTGCCAATGCTTATGTGAAAATTGAATAGGGCCCCCCCGTTGATAAAAAACAGGTATTAGCAATTAAGGTAAGGTAGAAAAATTAAGTGACGAGCAATTAACTTAAGGCACAAAAAATCAAGCATATGAGTTCCAGAACATTCCAGCAAGCATAGGAGTTCCAAAACATTCCAGCAAGCCTCCGAGTGATTATATAGAGGGGGGGAGCGATATGTCTAAGCAATTAAGAGGGAGGAAGAGTGGGAGAGGGAGGAAGAGGGGAAGAGAGGTGGAGAGGAGAGTGGAGTGGAAGAGTGGTGGAGAGGGCAGAAGAGTGGGAGAGAGAGGAAGTGCAATGTAGAGGTAGGAAGAGGGGAAGAGTGGTGGAGAGGAGAATGGAGTGGAAGAGTGGGAGAGAGGAAGAGCAGTGGAGAGGCAGGAAGAGCTGTGGAAAGCAAGAGAGAGGGGAGGGAGGGAGAGGAGGGGAAGTGAGGTTGAAGGAAAGCGAGAGAGGGAGAGGTTAGCAATCAGCTTATAAATGACTAGCATGAGTGTGATGGGTCTCCAATCAGCAAAACTCATACAAATGCTTCTTAGGGATTAATTTAATCAACCCTTTTTTCCAACAAGTTATGAACCCATGTGGAGCCACATGACTACATTGGGCTAGCTAAGAGCCTCCTATTTCAATTGGAAGTAGGAAGTGGGCAAAGAAAAATTCCTTTGCCACAATCACTTGACTTGACAAAAAGTGTCAATATACTTTCGCATGCGTAGTCTAACATTACACTAGAGACGCCTTTCATACTTCATTCCGAGAATCTAAGGGCCATCGCAGAGCTAGTATCGCCTAACAATACACCCCCGACTTTTGGAAGAGCCTAATTGCCAAAGGATAGCATAGACCTAAGCATTACATATATTTAAGGCCCTTAAGGAAGGATTCACGACATCAAGCTTGTAGTAAGGGTTCTCATTCCAAACTTGCTCGAAGCTTCTTCCCTAGATTAGTCACAAGGAGTCCATGCATGATAACTCACAAATTGGCTGCTGACCATCAAACTGAGAATCATTCCTCACATACCCATGCATGAAACTACAAATTATGCAAATCCTCTCCATGGACACTGCTTAATACTGCTTATGGAAAGAGACTGCACATTCCCCTTAAGATAGCCTTGCACCTTAACATATTTGTTTTGGTCCTCGATCCCTAGTCCGTTGTAGCATTCATAGATCTTGTTAATATACATGTTTACATGTTGATCTCTTTAGAAGAGATCATTTACATTAGATTGAATATACATGTAGAAAGGCTTTCAAGGAACACATGAACAAAATCCTGCAAACTCTAATCAAGGCCATTGAATGCCTTATAGACTTTCTGAAATGGTATGGAAACAAAAGACACAATAGAGAGCAGAAAGATTTGCAAAAACACATGCACCTTAAGAGAAAATAGTTCAACACACCAGATCACCGACAAAACCAAAATGGAACGGACAAAAATAGTTACTCTATTGTGGTTGGAGTTGCCAAAAAGAGCTGTCGGCGATGCCACACACCACCAGTAGATCCACTGATTGCTACATTTCCTAAGTAGCGATAATTTGGTCGAAGGGACGCTATGACAACATATTGTTGATATGCAAGAGCACAATACTCTACTGTTTGATCCCATGCAGTCCATTCAGGCTGAGGAAGCAGGCCACCAACTGGTTTGAATGTCTCCCAACTACAAACACCACGTAACGTATGAATATTCAAAACCATAGGAGGCCTTTTGAATTGAAAAAGAGGCATCCGGAAAAGCACCCATATGTGCTTTACAATTCTTCAATATACCCATGGATTTATTATCTCCAAAAAAAAAATCCATACAGAAGTTGCTAATACCTGTACAGCTGGAAGTTTGAGGGTGTTTCCCCTTTAGCCCCAAGCAAACCTCCATCTTCCAAGCTGGAAAATGTGGGAGCAACCCCTGAGAGTGAAGCAGCCTGGGCAGCTGAGGCTGCTGAGGCTGCTGCTGCATTTGAGAAACTCATGCGACGTGGAAATTTGTAGGCTACCCCCAAGAGGGCACCTCCTTGAAGACCAATCACCTGCATCAACAAAAATGCATACCTCTTTTCATATCTTCTTGGACAAAAAACATGCAAGAAAACATCTTTCTCGTTTGTGCATACTTTGGGCACACTAAATATATAACTTCAAATCTCCAAGAGATAACTTTGGCAATAGACAAAGTTGGACAAACAGATATATAGATGCTCTGGCATGCACAATGATTTACCTTGCATATGATATGACACTACAATCATTATGCGAATCTCTATTGCTCTCATTTAGAACAAAAGTAAACTCTCTTACAAAGGATCAGTCCTAAAGGACTGATCACTTTGACATACAGTATCTTAGTAGGATATTGAAGATAAAAACGTTGAATGATGTTACAATTCTCCAAAAACATATGCATGCAAAAACTTAAACGACTGTTAAAGTGACCATAAAATCGTTCAAACAATAAGCTGTGACTCCCCTGACAGCTACCATCCTCATGCTTGATTTTATGTACATATAGTCTCATGCTTGATTTTACGTACATATAGTTGCAGAAATGGACAGCGTGTTTTCATGCTTGAAAGGCAGTGACACTTGTTTTCAAGGAAAGGAAACCCTTTGAAGATTCCAATGGAAAGTAAGACAAGCGAAGACATCTGAGAACATTACCGGTTCAACCCTTCCTTCAATTGCTCTAGTTAGCTGGTTTGCACTCCCATCATCTAAGATTATCCGCACTTGTACTGTGGCTGAAGCAGCTGCAGTTGCGGCTGCTGCAGCTGCTGCTGCAGCGTGAGCAGCTGCTTCTTTTGCTTTTTTACCCTTTGTCAACTGGGGCAATCTAGGAACAATGGTTGTTTCAAGTAGAGCATAACGTTCCTTACAAGAATCCCATGCAAAATGTCTTGCAGATCCAGAATCGATTACAGACCAATCAGACACCCTATACACTGTAAAATGTGGCACATCCGGCCATACCACAGCCACATGTCTGTAAAAGCAATTTCAATATATTAAATATGACAATCATAGTTGAGAATGAATATTCTGACACAGCTCAACTTTTCCTGATTACAATGATCAGAAATTTTGATGAAAGCAGGCAGAAATTTCCTTCAAAGAAGCTGAATGACAGCACATACAAACAATTTGTCAAACTTTTCCAGTCGTGGAGACAAGTGTCTGAAGTTAATTGAATGACATACTTTCCCGATTTGCTGACAGAGAGAATAGAGTATACATCGTGAAGCACATTGGACACACGCTTTTTCGTCTGCTTCACTTGTAGTTGTGATGCTTCAGCAGAATCATGTCGAGGACGCATGGTGTCTGCTACTGAACCAGTGCTTCCAAAAGCTAAAGGTGTGGAAAGCTGAAAAGAAAGTAGCCTTATCTCCTTTTCAACAATAAAAGCTGCAGTATGCTCCTTGCTTCCTGATGGAGTTGGAAGTGCGACAGCTGCCGGAAGAGCCTTCGCATCAAATTCACTGAGGATAACACCCAAGTTTGTTCCTGTTGCAACAAGATGTGGCTGCAGGGGATGAACTGCCATACAGTAACACTACATCACCCCAAAATGCAAAACTAAAATCAGTTCACAGCTTAATCAGACATGGCAGAAATAAAGCACAAAAATGAAGCTTACTATTTGGGTGGCAGTGTTACAAAGATAAGATTTCAAATGTGACAAGCCTATTGCAGAACAACAACAAAAGGTGAACAGATCAACCAAACAGTTGCCTTTAACCTATTTGAGGCTTGAGCAGCAGTTCAACAATGCTTATGCATCCAACAAAACAAAGGAAGGGGAAAAGAACTTAGAATCCCTTATTCAAAGAAATTGTCTGATGTAGGGAAAGTCAAGAGAGTATATGTGTGAAGCAAAGTGAGAACAAGATTTTATCAATTATAGCTTCATAAATCCAGGAAACAATCACCCTTTAATGAAAGAAGTGAGAAAGCAAGGTATTGCTGTCAAAGAAGTTCAAAATGAAAAGAGACACACGGAGTTCAACATACGAGTTCAGCTGACCACCCTGTTTTTTGATTAGTTTCCTTCCTCACTCACGCATCCTCTAGTACAATAATGGAGCATAACATGACAAGAAAACTGTCTCAAAAGTACATAGAATTTTACTTGAAGGGAACACACATGCACACACGGACACACACACTTTTTTTTCGAGGTGAAATCGTCATCATATTACAAAAAACAGTCCCAAAGAGAGGGACAACCAGCTACAAACATCAGACGATGTCATTATATGACAAGAAGTCAGGATGATCTAGGTCTCACATGTAGACAATCATAAAACGATTGCCGTAAGGATGCATGGAAGAACTCATATCTGGCAAGAGAGGGATCACCAAAGGACCGATGATTGCGGTCCTTCCATAGGGTCCACAGTGCCCAATAACGAACCCAATAGAAAAGAAGATCGTATCCCTGCCTCATAGGATGAAAACCAAACAGCAAAAATTCTTGCCAAAGGAAGCACTGGGGAAACGAGCCTGAAGCTGCTCCTGTAGCAAAAGTAAGAAATCATGAGACGCTGGGCAATGCCAAAACAGATGAGGCATAGACTCCCGTATAGACAGGCATGGTCGACGAGCTAAGATTTGTCCTAAGGGAAGAACACCAAGCATAACCCGCCATAGGAAGAACTGTTGCCAAAGAGGTAGTTTGGAAGCCCAAATGTGCTGCAATCTTTTACGCCACCACCGAGAGGTGCATGGCATAGACCAAATGTGATTGACATGAAGAGGAAACCCAAGGAGGAGGCAGCAAAATCTTATACAAAGGTGCAACTGTGATATCAGCTAGCGGTAGCACTTGGCACACACGATCATCCAATTGAAGGACCCAGTCTTTGAGGCGGTCAAGAATCTCAAGACGAGGTACTGGCTGAAAATCATGGAGCATCTGTGACAATAGATACGATATAGACCTATAATGCAGTCCCAAAGCATACTTTCTGACAACCACATGAAAGAGATGACCATACCAGCTGCATCAAACATATTATCCACACGACGAATACCTTTGGACCAAAATAAGAGCAGTAAGGTTCATGTGGAGCCAAAGGAGGCATGCATGCATTTGACCAATGAAGACTCTCAGCACACAAGGAGTTACCTGCAAAAGTGTCCCTGCCATTCCATTTTAAATGGGAGAGGACGACAAATACCTTTGGACCAAAATAAGAGCAGTAAGGTTCATGTGGAGCCAAAGGAGGCATGCATGCATTTGACCAATGAAGACTCTCAGCACACAAGGAGTTACCTGCAAAAGTGTCCCTGCCATTCCATTTTAAATGGGAGAGGATGTGCTTCCAATCAGCAATCAAACGAGAGACAAAAGGGAATCCCTTTACTCTGCCATAAATGTGACCTAGAAGAAAGTCCCATTGAGTGGGCTGCCAGTGACCAAAAGCTGGAGCAGACAAGTGCAAAATCAAATATCACATCATAAAATTCCATGGCTGATCACCCAGCATGAACTGCAGCATTTATTTTTCCCGTATGAGCTAAAACATGCATGTGAATAATGAGGATATTCAGTCCCCCATGCATTTTAAGCATGCAAACGTGATCCACTGAAAGCAGCCTAAGGGCGTTCCGGCAAAAGCATGACCACAAGAAGAGCTCCATGATAGTAGACATAAAACAGAAGATGTCTTGCTTGGCAAACATCATCAAAGGCAAATAAAATTGGATGAAGGCAACCAGAATCGATTGAACTATGAGATTAGCGGGCATGCAACCAATTTCTTCTTAAGCATGTCAAGCACCCAGTCCATTTGCTGATCGCGAGTAACTGTCCACCCCAAAGGGTAACCAAGATGCCGTACTAGCTGCATGGGTAAAACAATGTCCCCCGGCCCCAAGCTTTCTCATGGAGAGACCAGTTTGGATTTCTGCAAATTGGCATGCAGACCAACAGCTAGACCAAATAACAATAAAGCATGCATGAGGCATGAAAGATCCTTTCCCAGACTAACACATTGAAGGAGTTCCTACTGAGCTGACATTACATCCTGTGAGGGAGAATCAACCTACCCCAAATGTTGAGCAAAGTGAGAAACACAAGCCTCAACAGGTTGTGCTCCGAATTGTCCAAGAACCATCACAAATTTTTAACACGGCAAATATTGGCAGATTGTCTCTTAAATGCAAGTTTTTAAAAAACTTCATTGAGGAGCAGCCCTTGTCATTGAAATACCTCTGTCTGGGCCTGGTTTCCCACTTCTAAACCTTCCTGTGCTCATTGCATTGAAGAAAGTGTGTAGCCTGACACAAGCAAGCAGCCTCACCTTGAGTTAATTCCCGAAAATAACTAACTTCTGTCAATTCTTGGCTGGTGCCTTTAGCTTTAGCAACATACTCCCTAAGAGTACACATATCAG
The DNA here is from genome assembly GCF_047967505.1 of Dipteris shenzhenensis. Classification (NCBI taxonomy): domain Eukaryota; kingdom Viridiplantae; phylum Streptophyta; class Polypodiopsida; order Gleicheniales; family Dipteridaceae; genus Dipteris; species Dipteris shenzhenensis. The sequence continues at coordinate 34,850,558 of NC_141612.1, forward strand.
ATTATGGCATCTGAGAGTACGCATAAAATTCTTGCCATAATCACGAATAGCATGTTGCATGCGGGTGCAAAAGCTGTCCATGCACAATCAACATCAATGTGACAATGTGTCCAAAGAGGACACACACACACAATATATCTGGACATGCGTATCTGTATTTGCATGCCCATGTGTAAAAATCTCACTCTTGTATGCACAATCCAAAGGGGCACCAAAAGAAAAGAAAAAAGTAAAACGGCTAAATGTAGAGTGTACTCAAACACAACCAAGGTTCATTCCCAAGCATTATCATATATCAAGAGCTTGCATTTTATAAACTCTGTATATGCAGAGTATAAACAAGTTCTATTATATAGTAGACGATAGCTACATTAAGGTGTTACTATAAATATAAAGTATCCATATCCCTTCACCAACAATGATAGGTGATCTTAAAAAGTGTCTCAAACTTTCAATTGTTATAGATCCAAGCTCTTCTATGGAAGCTTGAGTTTAAAAACCAAAATATGCTCAATGCGTTCAGAATAAATGATGACTCTAAGAAACGATCCTTAAAATTGCACTATAAGCATTGACATGAGAGGAAGCACAGATGGAAATAGGAGACTCACGACAAGGCTGGCAACACAGTCATTTCAACGTAACAACCAGGTAAACCATAGCGCATCACTCTTACCTCACTACACAGCACGTATACATAGTTCTAGCTGCATATCACAGCCTCCTAGGTCCACAGATAAGGTTCATCCTGGCAAAAATAAGCTTGTGTGTCATCTACAATCTCATGCTCTTAAAGAAGAAAGAAGAAACAGGGATGAAGTGGATGCGGGAGATAATTGTCGTACCACTAATAACAATTTATACCTACAGGAAGATTCACTCTTGCCTCATATTAAGTCACCTAAAGGCAGCCTAAGACTTCTTATTTCTCCAAGTTGGTAAGACCGATAATTGCCCTAACAAAGAAGAAATAGCAACAAAGTGGATAATTGCCGTAACAAAGAAGCAAAGAAGAAACAGCAATGAAGTGTTTCACACATTTAGAAAACTTACCAGTAGTCGGTAAGTTGGAAATGTTAAGGTCTTCCCACATTTAAAGAGAAGGGAGATGAGTTGAAAGGGGCATATAGTTTCCATCCTCCAAAAAGAAAAAAACTTCAATGCAGCCCCCCCCTCTCCCTCGCCTTTGCTTCCCTCCTTCCATCAACACTCACTCTCATAAGTATACATGCATGCATATATGTATATACAATTATAATTGCATAGAGGAACATCCATAAAACTTCTATATGAAAATCACAATCTTGAGAAACAAAAGTGACAATATAGTCAAGATATACTATCCGTTCATTCAACACGGCATGCCCAAATGATGACGTGGCATGTAGGGCTCTAGATATGCAATTTGTGATGTGGCAATCAGCCACATGGCAAGCAACACATGAAGTGGAGAGACGGCCACGTGTCAATCAGCTACCAATGCAGCAATCACCTAACACAAGTCATCCATGTGGCAAGTTGGCTGTTGGTTGGCCTATGTAGAACCACCTTCCCCTACAGATCTAGGCCCTTCATGGCCTATATAAGGGAGAGTTGCACTCTCCTCTCCACGGCATCTATTCTCAAGAACACACCTGCACTGGAGCTTAGGGGCAGCAGTCCCACAGGTGGATCTTTTCAGAGGCTCCCCTCATGGAGAAGGGCTCACCCTAATAAGGAGTCTTCACAGAGTTTGGCAATGCTTGTCCACACAACTCATTCAGGCCAGCCCGTGCTGCCGCAAGGAGTTCGGGCAGTAGCCCCTCTTCTGGCACCCGGTGGTTTGAGATCAGTAGGGTTATATGTTGGGATAGTGGACACACATTCGTTGGGCACAGTGCAATAGTGGCCCAACAACTTCTTTAGGGACAGGGGGCTGCCTCCCGACCGAAGCCAAGGCACGAGCGAGAGCCCTCTCTCATCTAAGGGGGGCAAGTATTCAAATGCTAGAGATTCACTCTATGAGCCTAGAGTCTTAGTGGGAGGCTTTACACAAAGCCTCAGCCCCTCAACGTTGGTATGAGCAATTTTCTAGAACGGGGCTGCCCCTTAGGATCCAATTTTTGCATAGACCCCTCGGATCCTTTTGTTCAGACAATACAGAGTGGGGCTCAGAGGCCTTCTTCAGTGTGAGATAGGTGGGAGCCCACAGTTGAAGGGGCCTTGGATATGCTTGAGTGGCAGAGGATTAGTATAGTAGGCCGTTTGGACAAGGACTGAACCATTTACCCAATTCTAGTCTCAGCAAGGTAGGGGTCGCGGTGGCATCTTCCACTGTGAAAGGGCCGGCCTCTTTGTAAGGTACAATGGGATCCGGGAGAGTGGTTTTGGACTTCATGTGTAAGGGCACTCGGAGTTGGTAGAGGAGGTGCCCCTCTTCTCCTCCACAACACACAAAGGTCGGCGCCTTCAGCTGGAGGTTGCACCCTGGACTCCCTCAAGAGAGTTGCGTTGGGTAGAGTAGCAAGTTCCCCAGGAGTTTCTCTCTAGATTTTGGTCACGATTATGGACCAGCCATAGGCCATAGAAGATTTCGTACTTCTTCTAGTTGGTGGACCCATGGAGGTTTGCCCATTGGTCCATGGCTGGAGGAGATATGCATAGATGGTAGATGCCTCCACTGCGCTAGAGCTATGGAGACGGTCCCGCATTGTCTTTGATTTGGATGGGATCTCTCTGGATTGTCACCAAGATACAGAGGTGCAGCGGGACTTGACTGACAAAGGGGGATCATGAGAATCCAACCTCTCCACCTTCCAGGACTCAAGATCAATAGGTCTTTTGGATAAAGGCATAGGAGGTGATGCCTTCCTCCTGGCAGTGCCCTATGCCATTGCCAGAGGACAACTTATGGGAGACAATGTCTAGCATCACTGCCTGGAACATCTCGGTTGCCTGCTGCAGTTTTGTGATGGGAGGCACAAGGTCCCCCGGTAGCCACCCCACTTGCCATCTGGCAAGATATTATCTACACCCTGTGCACCATATGGGAGCGGGGAACGTTAGGATCTCAGATGGCCACTGAGAGGCGGGCATCTGTTGGCTTGCATGTGTCTTCGATGTATACTCATAGCGAGGTATTCATTGGATGTACAGTCCACCACCCTAGTTGCTAGCCCTTGTTTCACAAATTCCCAACGCAGTGAGCTAAGTTTTTTTCTAGCATTTCTTCCACAATCCGCACCCCATGCTTTGGTTGTTTTTCAAGCATTAATAGAAAGTACTTTTCTTTTCTTTTTCGTCGCCGGGGGGATGTTGTGAGAAGTGCAGCGGAAATGAACGGGAGAGAGAGAAAGAAAGAAAGAAAGAAACTATTATTATCGTCCTCTGGGGGCCTAAAATCGACCCATGGGACCCAATGGAATGTTACAAAAAGTCTCCTTCTTTGAAGAAGGGTGGAGTGGACAGCTAGCATGTTGCTACCTGTGTAATACATTGGTCACGGTATGCAAGGACCTTGGTAATGTAATTGCCCAAGGCTGCGAGGTGAGGATGGGAAAGCAAGCTCTCCAAACTGTTGTGATGCTACGAGACATTGCTGAAATCTTCTCTTAGATACTCATATCATGGACATGTCAAAAGAACATGTGCCTCATTTTCCACTTCATCTAAGTTGCATAGCTGGCAGAGTCTTTGTTCCCTTGATACTCCTTCCCATGCTTTTTTCTCCACTTCTAGGGAGTGTGATCGAGTTCGGATGATTGCGATGCTTCTTCTTGCCCTGAGAGAGATAGGTGTGCATATATATTTGTGTGCTTTGTTCTCTTTTGGAGAGTATGTGGTCCAATAGTTGGGGTTGATATTCTCACAATAATATTCATATTTGGTCCTTTTCTTCGCTGATTGCCATTTACTGTGTAGTGCTTCTAAAAGGGCTGTAGAAAATGTCCTTTTCTCCTCTTCCCTTGGCATTGCATCTAGGTAAGAAGCAACTTCCCATCTTTGGGACCAGCCTTTAATGTCATACCCCCATCCAGATGATAGCATCTTGCTCTTGTTTGTTTTTTGAGGTCTCTTGCTTGCCTCCCATGCTCTCTTTGGTAGCCTATGTGTTTGCATATCTTGAATCCTCTTTATATATTTGAAGACTCTTTCCAGTGCTCTCAGCTCAATGGGTCTGCAACCAGTTTCAAGAAGCATGATTGAGTATGGTGTGGTGGACTTAATTCCTAAATGCCTTTTGAGAAATGACTTCTGCAATTTCTCAATGTCATTCCATTTTGATGCTGAAATGCTGCCTCCCCATACCTCCACACCGTAAAGCACTGTTTGAATGACATACGCATCAAATAGCACACGCCTAATATCCCATCTCGTGGTGTCATTGTTTCTGCAGTCATTTTCAAAGCGGTAGTACTTACCCCATCCTGCATCAATCCTCCTCTGAACACAATCTCCCCATCTATGGTTAGATGGTACATCTATCCCCAAGTATTTGAAAGTTTGTACCCTCTCGATTTCCTTCTTATCATACATAATGCTTGGGATGTTGGCTGGCTGTATTGTCTTTATTACCATCATTTTGGTCTTATTGACATCAACTGTTAGACCACTCTCCATGCAAAATTTATGGAGGGTGTGCATCATCCGCTGCATATTCTCTGCTGTGTAAGAGAAGAAGACCACATCATCTGCATAAAGCAATAGTAGAATGGTATATCCACATATTTGGGGACTCGTTGGCTGCTCTCCCTGTAGCATCATATGAATTAACTCTTCCAGCTTGTCTATGCATAGACCAAACAATGTTGGGCATAATGGGCAGCCTTGTTTGACTCCCATGTTACTATAAAATGTGGCTGACAGCCCATTATTCCCTTTTAGTTGACATGCTACTTTCTCATACATTCTGAAGATTGCCATTCTCAGATGATCAGGCATTTCTAAATGCACCAATCTTTCCCACAAATGGTTCCTGGGGACAGTGTCAAATGCTTTTGTAAAATCAATAAAGCAGCAAAAAAGGAGCTGTCCTCTTAGCCTGCTTTCTTCCATTAGTACCCTCAAAGTAATAAAATGATCAGTTGTACTGTGTGTAGGAATATAAAAGGAAGAACTAGAAACTAGAAAACTAGAAGTAAAATAAGAACAAGATTGAAAGACAGACAAAGAGTTACCTTGTAGATGAGTGTAGACAAGACACAAGCTAGATAGATAGATTGCAATGATGTGACCCATGAATATATGGGCCAAAGTACAAGACATAAAGCAAGAGTGCTTATGGGATAATTGTAGAGGTGCCACATGGCACACACTCAAGACACAAAGACTAGACTAGACTTAGACAAATGTAGACTAGGGAAATAGTACACTTAGTGTGCACTTATCTCCAACACCCTCCTTAAGTGGACACTAAGTAAGATAGAAAGACAAGACTAGAAGACAGACATAAAGACTGATAGACTGAGAGACAAGATAGAAGACATGACAGACAAAGATCCTGAGACACCCCTCCTCAAGTGATATCCTCATATGGGTCCACAAGGGTAGGGACAAGATGGATCTAAAACAAAACACTGTCAGATTGATAGACAAATAGACAGGCAGACAAGACTAGATAGACAGAAGACTGACTGTAGACAAACAGAAAGACCAAGACACTAGAACCCCTTGACCTACATCATTCGTAGTCAAAGTGGTAGACAAGAAATAGAAGTAATCAGAAAGCCCACTTCTCATCATATGAGGAAGGAACAGCAGGAGATCTGCTGATGGAGATGTTGCAGCAACATGGGCTGAGGTAGATGCAGGGGCTGATGTAGAGGGTTTGGAGTAGCAGTCCCTCTCCCGGTGATTATCACGGCCACAAATGGTGCATGGATGAGCCTTGAAACAGTCCTTCTCCATATGATTAGTTTTGCCACAATGGGTGCAAGGCTTTCTTACCTTAGAACTTCCTTTCTTTGCTAAAAATGCAGTGTCAGTTACCTTTCGTTGTTGAGTTCTTTCTTCCTCTTGGAGAGCATTGATGATACCTTCAAGAGAAGGATTATTGTGATACTTGAAGGTAGTGACAAGAGTAGCATAGGTGTCAGGTAAGCTTTTGAGAAGCACAACAATAGCAATATCTTTGGAGATGGGAGACTTTACTGATGCAAGCTGAACCATAAGACTGCGAAGATAATTGACATGAGAGGCTATAGTAGCTCCTTCCTGCATATGTAGATCAAAGAATGAGATCATAAGTGCAATCTTAGAGTTTTTAGATCGGGGTCCAAAAAGGGTATCCAAAGTGATCCATGCTTCAGGAGCAGACTGTATGTCAGAGATGTGATGAATGTAATCATCTCCAAGACCGAGCAAGATGATAGCATAGGCTTTGTCGTTCTTGGCAGTGACAACTTGCTCAATGTCGGGATCTTCGGGAGCAGCACAGTGAACAATGTCCCAAAGACCTTCTTTCATAAGATGGCACTTAATTTTGATTTGCCAAGTATGAAAGTTGGACCCATTGAATTTGTCGATAGATATGAGAGAATGAGTAGAAGAGGCCATGTGGGAAGGTCTTACCTCTTGCTAAGATGCAAGGGCAGTGTCTATTCCCTTACAATATTGCAGAAATAAATGAAAGGAGAGATCCAAGAAGCCGGTTCTCTCACCACTTTGTCAAGGCCATAGCATGTGACAGCCCATCGAAGCAGGAGGAACCAGCAAAAAAAGGACTGCCCATCAAACTAAAAGAGGCAATGCACAGTACCTTAATCCCAGGCAGAGGCAGAGGCGCAAAAAGGGACGCGGTCCAGGAGGTGTAGGCAGCGCGAGCTCCAAAGTAATGCCGTAGGGAAGACGTGGGCAGCTCTCAGGCGATCTCCGTGCAGTCACGAACAGATGGCGCAGATCTCCATGAAGATGGCGCAGATCACGAACAGTAGCTGGAGAGGTGCGGCCTGTGCAGGTACAGATTCCGTACAATCGTACGGACTGTACGGACAGTCTTGGCTGTACTTCGAGTTGATGCAGGTGCAGGAGCGACAACAGGAGCGGGAGCTACAGCAGGGCCAAGGGCTGATGGGCGCAGATCTGGAGCGGAACTGCGCAGCAATGGCGCGCAGATCTGACGCGCGGATCTGGCAGAGATGGTGCGCAGCAGATCTCGCAGCGCAATGGCGTGTTGTGGTGGCGCAGATCTGGTAGAGAGATGGCGGGGCAGAAAGAGGTGGGCAGATCTGCAGTGGCAACCTGAACAGGAACGGCAGCAGCGTGGAGAAGACGGGCAGAAGATGGAGATGGCGACCAGCTGAGCGGACCAAAAATCTGAGAAGAGGCGGCTATGGCTACAGCAAACTAAGGGGAGAGAAGAGGGATCTACATGGCTCTGATACCATGTAGGAATATAAAAGGAAGAACTAGAAACTAGAAAACTAGAAGTAAAATAAGAACAAGATTGAAAGACAGACAAAGAGTTACCTTGTAGATGAGTGTAGACAAGACACAAGCTAGATAGATAGATTGCAATGATGTGACCCATGAATATATGGGCCAAAGTACAAGACATAAAGCAAGAGTGCTTATGGGATAATTGTAGAGGTGCCACATGGCACACACTCAAAACACAAAGACTAGACTAGACTTAGACAAATGTAACTAGGGAAATAGTACACTTAGTGTGCACTTATCTCCAACACTGTGGTTCTTCCTGAAGCCTGCCTATCCAATGGCTCTTTTTCTATTCAGCTCGGCCCATAGACTCAGCTCATTTTCGATAATTGTGCTGAAGAGCTTTGCCATAATGGATCCTACCATGATAGTCCTGTAATTGGTGAGCTGACTGCGATCTCCCCCTTTAAAGATGGGTTTTATCCAATTATCTTGCCAATCTGGTGGGAAACCATGTTTAATTGCATCATTAAGCAAGTGGGCTAAGCACCCTCTTGTATAATCCTTTGTCCACTTGATCATCTCAGTATGAAAATGTAGAGTGTCTAGTGCTTTCCCATTGGCCATTTTTTTAAGACCTTCATTTACAGCATCTATAGTGAAAATGTCTGGACCGTTGTAGAAGAACCTCTCAACAACCATAGGTGGGGCATTTGGGTGCATGTATAATTGCTTCACATATTGAAGCATTTCCTCTACTGTAAAATCTCCCAGAACATCCTTTTTTCTTCCCTTTGTTTTCCTCCAAGTGCCTTTCGGGTTCTTTGCAAACTCTATGGCATCTTCCCATTCTTTATCCACCAAGTATTTCCTTCTCTTCCTCCGGTTAAGGGCATGAAAGAACCTTTCAGCTTCTCTACGTTCACTCCCATTTGGCATATGTTTTATCTTCAGTCTGGTGCTCTTACATTCTTTATCGAACCACCGATTACATGGTAGCCCTTTTGTACATGTTCTCTTATTTTTTCTCTGCCCCAAAACTGTTTGTACAGTAGAGAATAATGCTTCCCTCATTCTATTCCAATCTAGCATGCATGTGTTCTTGAGCAATGTATCTACAGCCTCTTCATAATATTCCCTTTTGTCTGTGTCCATGCGTAGGGACCAGTTTTCTGCTGTGGCTGTTTTAACTTCTGCCAAATGGGGTATGTGCATCTCGACGTAGAGAGGGGTATGATCCGATTCAGGCTTTTTTTAGCCTATCTTGTAACATGCTACTAGATGTATTGTATCTGTGGAAACTAGAACATAGTCCACCACACTTTGTCCTCCACTAGCTGGGAAACAGGTCGGGACCTTTGTATGTGGAAATAAGGATGTTCCATTTAACACAATCATTTGAAGGCCATTGATCAAACTCATAAGTGCTTCCCCGTGTGCATTAGTCTCCTTATCTTGAGAGCATCGATGCCAACTAGTGTCTATTTCAATCTCTTCCTCTTTATTGTATTCATGTCCTGTCAATGACTGAATTTGGGCATTTCCAATTCGTGCATTCATGTCTCCCATTATTATTACTCGTCCCTTGGAGCTGAAGTGGGCCACATCTGAGCATAGATCTCCAAATGGGTCTGAGGCATCTTTACCATATCATGGATAGTATGGGGATTCCCGATGTGGGATGTAGCATCCCACAATGTATAATGGCATTGGCTTCATCTCTATCTTTATCCATATGTATCTTTTGTAAGGATCATCCTTGCATAAACTAACAAAGTCTTGTAAACATTCCTTGTACATGCATGCAATCCCTCCTTGCCCACGAGTGCCTGCTCGTGTTTGCCATAGTGAATGTACCATGTATCCTTGAACTGCTGGTAATCTTTGCACGTCTCTTTCCCATGTTTCTGCTAAAAAAACTATCTCTGCATCATCTAACACATCATTGAGACCAGAGCCTTTATGCCATGGGAAACCCCTACAGTTCCAGAACATTATTTTAAGCATTGTTTGGGTCCCATGGGCTGCGTGTCCCTAGAGAGTCTTAGCTTCCTCTACCTCTTGCTCCTTTGTACGTGCTTCATAAAATTTGCGTCTCTCTGCCTGTTGTTTAGGTGTCCTATCCTCAGTGACAAAAAAAGAGGTCCCTCTTAGGTATATCCTACTGCTGTCGAGCATCCTTAAGCTCCTGCGAGCTTCCCCTCCCCCCCTCGCCGTTAGCCCCTACCTCCCCCCTCGCTCCCCCCCCCTCGCCGCGACCACCTCCACCCCTCCCGTCCGCCCTCGACCCCCGTCCCCTCTCCTCCCCCCCCGCCGGCACCCCGCTACCCCTCGCCTCACCTCCGCTCCAGCCGCCCCTCGCTCCATCCCGCCCCCTCGCTCCATCCCGCCCCCTTACCTCCGCTCCATCCCGCCCCTCGCCCCCGCTCCAACCCCCCCCCTCGCCGCCGCTCCAACCGCCCCCTCCGCTCCATCCCGCCTCGCCTCGCCTCGTCCCCCCCCCCCCCTTCTCTCCAGCCCGCCTCGCCCTCGCCCCGCCTCCGCTCCATTCCGCCCCTCGCTGCTCCCTCGCCATCCACCCCGCTCCAACCCGCCCCCTCGCTGCTCCTTCACCCCCTCGCTTCACCCGCCTCCGCCTCATTCCGCTCCCCCCGCCCCCCCGCTTCACCCCTCCACCCCCGCCATTCCAACTTCACCCCCCCCCGCCCTCCCGCCCCCTTCCGTACTCCCCGCATCCCGCAGCCTTCGCCCCGCCCTCCGCTTCGACCCCTCCGACCCTTCATTTCGCCTCGCCCGCCTCACCCCCAGGCTCCACCGCCGCTTCATCCCCTTCTTGGGTGACAGCCTGTTTTTCTTCATCGGAAGCTTGCAGTTAGTCTTGGCGGTATGGCGGCCCCCAGCCCGGATCTGGAGGCCCAGTCGGACCCTCCCTCTCCAGATGCCTACCGCGTTATCCTGACAGAGCAACAATCATCCCGTGTTCAGGAGGTAGCCAGTGACTTTGCTCGTACCTCTGTTTACGGTAGAGTCATTGGACACTCCCCCTCCAGGTCTACCATCAGGGACTGGCTCCAGTCCACTCTCTTGCTAGAGGATGGCCATATTGAGGAGGTGGCCCTTATGGGAAGGGGCATCTTCTGGCTCAAACTCTCCAGTGAGAAAGCTGCGAGCAATCTGATTGCCGGTTCCCCCACATCGATGGATGGGAAGATCATCATGATAGTCCCGTGGTACCGTGGTTTCAGCGCAGCGGATTTCGATACTCGGTTCCGTATACCTCGCCACCCAGTGACACTAGTTTTTCCAGGGCTTGCTACTGAGCTGCGGCCGATTGTCAGGGACTTGGGCTCCCATTTTGGCTGGGTTATGCACGACACCTTTGCCGACGCGGTGACCACGGCAGGAGCTCCCCGAGTCCGTGTGGCTGTGGCGGATCCTGCGACTCTCCCTGCAGTGATCGAGATCGTGACAGGTGCCGGCAGTATCACCCAGAGCATGATAGTCACCGGACAGCCAGGTCAGTGCATGCGGTGCCATGGCTTTGGGCACTTGGCGGCTGCTTGTCCACGCTTTGCCAGCTCGTCTCGACCCTCCCCGCCCCCGCCCCCTCCGCCCCCACCTCCCCCCCCGGACAGCCACGTCAGGAGGAGCCGAGGCAGTCGGAGCCTGGGCCAGAGGTAGTGGGCGGTTGGACCGAGGTTCGAAGGAAAAGAGGAAAGAATAAGAAGATTTCGGATAAAGGCAAGGAGGCAGAGGTCACCCTTCCTGCAGCAGCACTCCAAAGACCTGACAGGCAGATGCCCCAGGGACCTGGGAGAGCTTCTTCTTCGACGGCAGCCCGCCCTCCACAGCCTCAGATCCTCCTCTCTCCCACCCCCCCGCCTTCTCCCCAGTTTCCCCCCCCTTCGCCCGCCCCGCAGTTTCAGCCCCCGCCTCCTTTTCCTCAGTCCCCTCCCCCTCCCCCTCCCCCTCAGCCCCAGTTCCAGATGCATCCCCATCCCCCTCCCCCCCCTGCTCCCCTCGCCCCTCCTACAGAGTTAGCTGCACCGTCGCCTTCCCAGCCGAGTGCAGCCTCCGCTCCACCTCCTCCACCTTCTCCGCCAGTCGCCTCCGTGGAGCCCGAGTCGCCTATCCCGCAGCCTCCTCCCCCTCCCCCCCCGATTGCAGGACACCCGGAGTCTGTACCACCAGTGGAGCAGGTTTCCCTTCCCGCTAGCCCCTCAGTGGCAGACTCAGCTGGGTCTCAGCTCCAGGAGAGAGAGCTCCCTCCAGACTTTTACAGATCTGGCCCCTGGGACTACCTGGATGTGGCCGACCTTGGGACCTTCCCGGCTTGTCTCGACATTAGTATCTTCATGCTCCGCAAAGGGGCGGATGGGAAGATTGCTGCCTTGGCTCCCAGGGATGGCCCTAGCTTCGCCTTCACGTTCCTCAGCGATGGCACCGAGACCTGGACAGACGACTCGGTGTGGGAGGCTCTCAGAGAGCAGACACACGCCCAGATTTGCTCCTGGATAGGCCCGTCCGGTGGGCAGCTCCTCGAGACTCAGTGGTCCGAGGGCGATGTGCGCTTGCGGTGGCGTTGCGCTGCCAAACGTTTCCGATTGATCGTGATCCTCAGACCCCCCCTGGCATGGCCTCTTCCCCAGGATGTCAGAGCTTGGTCCCAACAGAAACTCCGAACCTTCTACGGGATGACCACTTCAGAGATCTCGAGCTGGCTCGAGAAAGCATTTGCTCATGGCACTAGAGGCCTCTCGCCATTGCTGAAGGTGTTGAAGAACGGGCAGGACGACCCCGTCTCCCCCTCCAAACCTTCTCACAAGCGGCAGCGCCTCCACTCCGATATGTCTGATTCTTCTTCGACTTCGACTGCGAGCAGACAGCTGTTCGCAGCCCCCCATCCCTCTCCATGAGCCTACACCTCGTATCCTGGAATGTGAACGGGTTTCACTCTTCGAGCACCCGTGGTCCCAGGAAGCTCATTTTGCGTCAGGAACTTCAGCCTGCAGTGATTGGTCGATTGGATGTACTGCTGCTCCAGGAGCACAAGCTTTCTGCGGCTCATGCCCGTAGCTGCGGGAAGGTTCTCCCTGGACGCTCCTACACTTATTGGGAGCCTTCGATCGGCGCACAGGGGAGGAGCGGGGGGGTCTGTACCTCCGTGTGCGAGCAGTTAGCTCAGTTAGTTTTCGGCCACGGCACGTTGATCCCAGGCCGAGCCCTTTGGGTAGGCCTGAATTTGGAGGGATCCAAGATAGGAATCCTCAACATTTATGCTCCCACAGACCTCCGATGCAGAGCCACCTTCTGGAGGACACTTACAGGGATTCTTCCAGACATGGATTCCTGGATTGTTGGAGGAGACTTCAACAACCTGGAGACCTTGGAGGACCAGCAGGGTAGAGATCCGGAGTTCACAGGTATGGCTCAGGCAGAGCAGTCAGCTTGGGACTCTTTCATCTTCGCGACAGGAGGGAGGGACAGTTGGAGAGACCCGTCCTTCCGGCGTTGGCACGGGAGCCTGGACTTCTCTTGGGGCTTCCGCAGGGAAGGAGGCAGACTCCTGGAGCGGCTTGATAGGTTTTATGTCAGTGATTGGGCCATCAGCAGAGGTGGCCAGGCGGGCATTGTTCCAGGGACGACACTCTCCGACCATGCGCCTGTGCTCCTTTCATTAGATTCGGCAGCCCAGACTCTCCCCCCCCGATCATGCAGGATTCCCGATTCCATCTTCTCGAGGGTGGACGTCCGTAGCAGCATTTGCAGTCTTTGGGACAGAGACTGGGGGGAGGGCGTGGATCTGGTAGACTCGGTCGCGCAGGCTCTGCAGGAGTCCAGCCAGATCTGCCAGCTCGCAGCCCTACAGGTTCGACAGGATTGGTGGGGCAGAGAGAGAGCTCTTCGGAGGGACCTCGCCTCCATTCAGCGACTTCAGCAGTCTTCCCCGGGCTCGGAGGAGCTTCGGATCCAGGCCCTTCGAGCCAGAGCCCTCTTGGAGGAGACCCTCCAGCGTCGCTCCGAATTCTCCTATCACGCCTCTCTCTCCTTCTGGGCCCGGAAGGGTGACCGGATGTGCAGGGAGTTCTTCAGGACACACGGCCAGAGAGCTGCAGGTGATCAGCTACGGAGTCTCAGGACAGCGGATGGTCACATTGTTACGGACCCGGGGGAGGTCCTGGGGTTGGCCACTGACTTCTACAGGACCCTCTTCCAGCAGGAGCCACTTGCCCCTCGTGCTAGTCGTGACCGTGAGGAGGTGTGGAGGCACATTCCATCCCTGGTCCAGCCTAGCATGCAGGCGACGTTGTTGGCGCCGTTCACCTCGGATGAGATGTTGGAGGCCTTGATGGCTATTGATGGGCAGAAATGCCCAGGTGAGGATGGGCTATCCCGAGCTTTCTTCACCTCCTTCTGGGACCAGATCCATCAGCCCCTCCTTGCAGCTCTGCAGGGGATTTTCAGCAGCGGTCAGATGCCAGAGAGCCTTTCCTCGGGACTGATTTGCCTCATCCCGAAGGGAGGAGATAGACAGGAGATCCGCCAGTGGCGTCCGATCACTCTCCTTACCACTGCCTACAAAATCCTCGCCAAGATGATCAGTGCCAGAGTTCGACCTCTACTTCCAGACCTCGTCCATGACACTCAGACAGGCTTTGTCCAGGATCGCAGTATCCTGGATAATGTCTTCACCTTTTCAGAGGCGGCGGAGTGGGCTCAGTACAGCGGATCACACCTTGCCATTTTACTTCTCGACTTCGAGAAGGCCTACGATCGCGTGGATTGGTCCTTTTTGGAGGGGACTCTGGAGCGGCTAGGTTTCCCGGCAGGCTGGATTCAGGGTATCTCAGCTTTGTACAGGACAGCGTCTAGCAGAGTCATCATTGGAGGCAGGATGGGTGAGCGATTCAGCTTGGAGAGATCAGTACGTCAGGGCTGTCCCCTGGCTCCTTATCTGTTTCTCTTCTTCGCCGAGGCCATGACTTACTACCTTCGGGCGAGGTCCACAGGGCTCAGGGGTGTTCGCCTTCCACTCCGGGAGGACACGGAGCTTCTGGACTCAGAGTACGCAGATGATACAGCCCTTTATGTCCAGGACGATGAGAGGATGCTAGAGAGGGTGCGGATGGCCCTGGAGGTTTTCTGCTCGGCCGCTGGTGCGAAAATCAACTGGAACAAATCAGTTGGTTTTCTCACAGACCCGGGGGCGTGTTCTCAGTGGGGGCGATTTCTGGGCTTCAGATGGATTCCACGTGGACAGACAGCTAGATACCTTGGCTTCCAGGTTGGCCTAGACATTACGCCAGCTCAGCAGTTTCTCCCGGTGCTAGATTCCATCCGACGGAAGCTGGCTTTCTGGAGCACTGCTAAGCTTTCCCTTGCAGGTCGTGCTTTAGTAGTTAACCAGGTCCTTCTAGCCACGGCTTGGTATGTGGCTTCCTGTTGGTGCTTCTCGAGATCCAGCGTGGCACAGCTCAGGAGGTTGGTTCGGAACTTTCTTTGGTCTGGGGAGGATGGGCATAGAGATACCAGAGCCAGGGTTGCTTGGCAGACAGTCATTCTTCCGCAGGCTGAGGGTGGTCTGGGGGTCATTGATCCAGAGCTTCAGAGTCAGGCCTTGTTAGGCAAGCTTATCATCCGCGGTTTGACCCCAGGGGGGCAGACGTGGAAGATGTTACTTCAGCAGGGAGTCGGCTCTTGTGTCCCGCGCCGAGGTGGAGAGTGGCTACCGTCCTTCAGGTGGATCTTCACTTCCGCCCCGCTCCCCACTCGTTCGTAGCCTCCTCATGGTTTGGAGGCGGCTCCGTCTCAGTCTCATTCAGTCCCAGCCCAGCTGTCAGGAGGAGATCGATCGCCAGCCGCTCGTCTGGAATGGGCAGGTCAGAGACGCCGAGGGCCTTCAGTTGGGGGAGAGATCACATATCAGGTGGGACGGCTGGATGAGGGGGCCAGCCCGGTCCCTTCGAGTTTGGAGGGATACGTACAGACATCTGGAGATGGCCGATCTTGCAGACGCAGCTGGAGGTGCACGCGGAGTCCAGGCGAGACGCACGGAGATCGACGGTGCGATCCCAGCCGCTTGGTTGGCTCCACCTGAGCCTCAGGTCCTCATGCCTGGAGACACCCACTGGCTGGGACAGTTCACCCCCCGTGGCATCCCACTGGTGGTCGCAGGACGTTTGGATGACTCCTCTATCGCCTTCTTCGCGGTTTCAGGGGATGGACGACTCAGGAGAGAGGATGCGCTCATCGACCCCCTACTCCCGTGGCAGAGGGTTAGGGTCGTAGGCCTTCTGGGGAAGGTCTGGCATACCGACCCTAGTATCGAGCAGGACCAGTTGCAGCTTTGGCGTCTTTGGCTCTGGGAGGGGCGGGCCTTGTCAGAGCTTGAGTGGGACCCAGGAGAGTGGTGGTGGCCAGAGATTGTGACAGGACAGGGGCCGACTTCCTTCTTCGCTTACAGCACGACTCTGGGCAGGCGAGTTCTCGGGAGGATGCAGAGCCGCCCCCCCACCCAGCGTCCTAGCTGGTACGCACAGGGTATTTCCAGGTTCTTTTTGCAGGCATTCTGGAAGGCCTTGTGGGAGAGCTGGCGGCCGCGGAAGATCTCATACTTCCTGTGGCTTCTTACCCACAAAGGTCTTCCAGTGGGGAGCTGGTTGAGGCAGATAGGCCAGGACGGTTGCTGTCAGATTTGCCATGCGGATGAGGAGTCACCAAAACACTGCCTGTGGAGATGCACGCGCGCCCAGGAAGTGTGGAGGTGGACTTTCGGGCTTCTTACTCGTGCAGCACCAGAGCTAGGAGTGATCACTTGGGGCGCGTTCTGTTGGTGCAGCACCGCACCTGGTCTTCATCACTTGTTCGAGGCATGCCAGCAGGACCCCACTTTCCTTATCACACAGGGGACGTGGGGGCCGCTCGAGGGTATCCCACAGCACCTAGCAGAGGCTGATACAGGAGTTCGGGAGAGGCAGCCAGTCTGGGAGATTATCAGCAGCATTACAGGATGGCACATCTGGACCTCGCGCTGCGCGCAGATCCTCGGTGGCACCTCCTTATCGACTGCCCAGATCATGGCGGAGATTTGGAGTGAGATTATTCATACCCTCAGAGGCCAGTGGGACCAGATTCAGGGAGACTCCCGGGCTGGTCAGGAGAAGCGGAGACGCTTCCTCCAGGCTTGGGACACACAGAGCCTCTTCTTCGAGCAGACTACGCAGGGCCTTCGGTGGCACTACTCACCACCCCGATGGCTGTTCATTCACACTCAGCATATCCCTCCGTGAGAGTATGATTTATTATGCTACCTTTTGGGCTGCGTCCGGTTTGTGAACGCAGCCCGTCAGCTATAAGCTGACCTCTTGTATCTTGTTCTCGAAGTAATATAATTAGCACTGTTTTTTCGGCAAAAAAAAAAATATATCCTACTGCTGTCCAGGATGATTGCTCTTTTCCTAGCATCCAACATCGTGCAAATGATAAACCGATGGTAATCTTTGTCTTCCTTTTTTTTTCCAACTCTGTGTGCCCCAAAAACTGTTACATCCTGCATCGCAAAATGTTCAGTAAAAAAATCTGTTACTTTCCTTGCCAAGGACAGTGGTGACTCGTCTTCTTGCTCGGGTATACCCTTTAGTACAATGTTCTGTGCCCTTCTTTCTCTGTCAAGAATTTCTTTTTCGTCCAGATCTCCCTCAGCTTGCCTATACTTCTTAGAAACCTCTATTACAGTTTCACTGGCAGTGGTATTCCCAGTTTTCACTGCATCTGCCCAACTAGTGGGCTGTTTGATAGATCCTTGCATGCATCGTGTCGCTTGGAATTCTTCTAGTGTCTGTTGTAGCTGATCTATTTTAGCTTGCTGCATAGTCACAGTCTGTTCAAGATTTGCATTCTTTTGTTCAATGTTTGCATTCTTGTATTCAAGCTCTTGGCACTTGAGAGCAAGGTTGCTTAGTTCCTGCTGTTGTTGGGCCATAGTTGCTTGCAAAGTAGCCAAAAATGTCCAAATGCTTCCTTGTGATGGAATGAGAGGGACTGCAATTTCATCTAATGCCAAAGGAATTACCTCTGTTGTTGGGGATTGTGGTACTGCTGCTGCATTCAGAGACTGCATTGTCTTTGTTAAGGCTGCATTCATTTTACCATTTTTTGGAACTGTTCCAGAGCTTCCCATTTGACTGGTTTTCAGAATGGGAGTGGAGTGAGACGAATGCCCACTGCGTAGTATTCTCCTGTTGAGGGCTGGAGATGCCAGATTGTAGAAAGAAATTGGTGACGCCTGGCAGAGAACTGCCCACAACTTCGCGTATAGAGCTCCAAATGGAGCAAGCTTAGGCTCAAACGAAGCCTCTATCTCATATCTATGGGACCCTAGACCTTAGAGAGAGAGAGAGAGAGAGAGAGAGAGAGCCCTCCAAAAGGATATCCAAGGCAATGAGTGAATGCTGCTCCACATGGCCTACTTGTGCTCTTCTCCCAGGTGGAGATATGCAGAGAGATAAGGTGGAGAGAGATTCTACAGAGGGAATAGAGAGAAGTCTCTGCATGGAGAAGGCCACATCGACAGAGGTCGATGACGGAGCTTGGAGGAGTAGCGCGCTTGAGCTCGCTGGCGTAGGAGATGTTGTCCAGTTGTTGAGTCGGGGATGTAGCGGAGCGTTTGGAAGCTTGGCCTGCGAGGTCGTTGGATGCGTAGTTGTAGGTTGGAGCAGGCGGCTGTTTGAAGAAGGCATTGGTCGAGAAACTGTCACAAGGCTATGGCGCAGTAGTAGAAGGCTATGGAGGTGTAGAGGTTACTGAAGCTTGGAGGAGGCAGTCGCCTGAGGATAGTCGGCGGCTGGTGAAGGAGCTACCGACGCACTGCTTGTTGACGAGGCTTGGGTCGTTGGAGGCACCGCTCAGCTGTTCGATGGATGGAGTTGGTGGAGAGAGAGAGAGAGAGAGAGAGAGAGAGAGAGAGAGCCTCACACACAAACCAAAATTAGAAGGAGAAAGAAAGAAAGAAAGAAAGTTTGTTAAAGTCTTCGGAAGACCGATGGGTCTATGAGACTGTGAAAAACCTGATACAATGAGCTGTGGTAGTGGAGCTACTAAACGAGCATCCACACCAATGCAGAATGCAAAAAAATGCAAAATGGCAGTACTAAGTCCTAAGTACAACGTAGTCATATCCCGACTATATATATCAATCTCAGCATCATCGTCGGCATCATCATAACCATCATCATCATTGCCAGCAGTAGGACATCAGAATGAATGGGGCTGTGGAAGTGGAGGCATGAGGTCAGCAATCGAACGATGTCGCCCCCTCAAGGGTGCAGTCCTGGTACGTCTCCTGGTCATAGCTCTGCGTCTAACCAAGGCCACTGTGACCCCCGTCGGTCAGGCTCCCACCCTAAACAAGGAGGGAATGTCCCTAAGTATGATCTGTGAGTCAACCCTCTGTGTGAGCTGTCAGGTCACAGGCTTCAGGTCACGGTCATGTCGAGGTCTTGCCTCGTGGGGGTCTATGCGATCTGGCTGAAAGAACTCCGTGATAGAGCTCTGAGAGGTATCAGTGGTGGGAAAATTCTGCTCCTGTCTCCGTGCTAGGAGTATCCTATCGCGGTGTCTAAGCATCTCACGAATGAAACCAGCCAAACATTGTCAGTATGGGTAGGAGAGGAAACGGGCCAACATCCCATAACTATGAGACAGTAGAAACGCTCTTGGATCTCATAGTAAACGGGGCACCTGAAGATGAAATGCTCCTATGTCTCAACCTCTTGCATGTCACACAGTGTGCATCTGCGCCTCTCCCTGGATAACCGCTTTGCTCTCTGCCGCTCTCGATACGAAGTCTATGTGAAGAGACTCAGACCTGCCCAAGGGAGATCCTCAGCGAGTGGGGTAGGTGAATCTGCGTGTATCGTGGCGGCACATGCGAAATGCCCATCGCGCATGACGACTCGAGATGTATTCTAAAGCCTCCCCCATGTGGGAAGCGCGTGAAACCACCTAAGACACGTCATCTTTCCAGACCATTATAGATAATGAGATCATGAATCCTGCCGAGGTCTAATAGGGCTTGCCCATAGGATGTGAATGGACCTCATCTGTCAGCCAAAACCTGTAGCATACCTGCCTCCTCACGGTCAATGTCTGACAGTAGAGTGGAATCATCCCTGAAGTCGAAAAGTGGTGCCTGACGAGCACATGTTCTCGCGTTGAAGTGCCCAACTAGGAGGACTTCCCCGCGGCTAGAGAAGTCAACAATGGACTGATAAAGAGCAGTAAATGGGGATGTCTCATCCTCCCCTCAAATATCTCTGGCATGTTAGAATTATAGATATAATTCAGCAATGACCAATGTAATATAATAAGCTAGTCAGGGGCACTTTTCCCTCTTTAAGAGGTTTTTCCCCCTAACCGCAGTTAGTTCACTGACTATGGTTAGTGACTACTAAGGTTTTGTCACTAGGACAAAACCTTATCTTTCTCTCATTGTGTTGTACTCTCACACTCTTCTATTGCAACTAAGCTTTCAGCTTCCAAGCTTCCAACTCTCACTCTCTCTTGCTCTCTCTCACTCACCCTCTTCTCACATTTGGTATCAGAGCAGGTTCAAGAGCTTCGGGCTCCTTGCTCCCTTCAGTTCCAGCCCTTTGCCTCCAGCTACAGCCTGCATCAACTCGTCCGTACAGTCCGTACGACTGTACGGAATCCCGACGTACAATGCCGTACAGCCCCCGTACAGCCTCCGTACAGCTCCCGTACAGCCTCCGTAAAGCCTCCGTACAGCTCCCGTAAAGCCTCCGTACAGCTCCCGTAAAGCGCCGTACAGCTTACGTACGGCTTCCGTACAGCGCCATACAGATTCGCCGTACAGCCCGTACAAATTCGCCGTACAACTTGCCTGTTTGACCGTACCTGTGCCATCACTTTCGTACCTGCCGTACCAAATTGTACGTACCGTACCGTACAGTCCGTACTTACCATACCAACTGTACCTTCCGTAGATCTGCGTGCAGTCCTTCAGTACCACACGTGTGGCAACAATCTGTTCATCCGTACAATCTGTACTTGCAGATCTGTATTTGCAGATTTGCACGGGTTTCCTTCAGCCACAGGTGTTCTTTGGCAGGCACATCTTGCAGAAAACCATAGTTTGGTTCAATTCTTTGGGAGTACATTTGGGGCATTTTGTATGTTGCAGACATTGCAATCATTGTGTAGTTTCGGAGCTACATCTGGAGCAAAAATTACAGATCTTGTCTAAAATTTGGAGCTTTTACAGACAGATCTGCAGATCTAGTCTGAAATTTGGGGCTTTTGTTCAAAAATTGCAGATTTGGGGCTTTTAGTAATTTTGCCCCTTTCTGGTTGCAATTTCAAGCCACAAATTGGGGCTTTTGTGTTGGGAGAGCATTTGTTGGAGTATTCAGTTCATACTGCCTTTCTTGGAGTGTTTAAAGCACTCTTGGCAGATTTTGGAGAGTTTTTGATGCTTGGACAGATTTCTGACAGTGCAAGTACAGAAATCTAAGTTGCATTTACAGCCCGTGCTTGGCTGTGTTTTTTGGGAGTTGTGCATTTCATTCCCAGTAAGGGAATTCAGCGTTGTATCTGCTTCAATCTTTTTCTCAGATATGGCCCATCAAAATCAGAATGAGTCGGTGGTCTTTCACAAGAAGACAAGTTGGATGGTACCAACTACTCTCTCTGGAGTTTCATGGTACGTAATATTCTGATTTCTCGAAATTTATGGGATTATGTCAATGGGGATGAGATCCGACCAGCAGATATTGCACCTGATACCCCTCCTCAGCAAGGAGGTGGAAGAGGTCGTGCACAGGGTGCAGCTGCAGGATAAGTTGTTGGTGCAGCTACAGTCACTACTCCAGAGCAGAAGAGATGGGATTCACGGGATGCCTTAGCTTTGTCATGCATCCCTCTTTCAGTGAAAAGATCTATCATTCCGCATATCCGGTCGTGTAAGACCTCCAGGGCAGCGTGGGATATTTTGGAAAGCATGTATGCAGCTCGGAATGATGCAAGGGTATCTTTCTTGAAAAGAGAGTTGAGTAATACACATATGGAAGAGGGTGACTCCATGTCAGTCCACCTCACAAAGCTACAGGATCTCAGAGAGCAATTGTTAAACATAGATGAAATTATTCCTGATTCAGAGATGATTACAACCACTCTGAATTCTCTTCCTGAGTCTTATCTCAGCTTTCACACTTCGCTGAACTTATCATTGAGGGGGGGTGCAAATCCTCTCACTTTTCATGAGTTGATACGACTTCTGCTTCAGGAAGAGCAGACCAAGAAAAATTTAGCTTCACGTGCAGGTGAACAAGCCATGCTCTCAAAATTTAAATCAAAAACAAAGGGACAGGCAAAGACATCAGTAAACCAGCCTTCCAGTGGGTCAGGCAAAGACATCAGTAAACCAGCCTTCCAGTGGGTCAGGACAGCCTTCACAAAAGGCTAAAAATGATGCAAGTAAGCCCAAGAAGAAGGGTTTTTGTCACTACTGCAAAAAGCCAAGTCATCACATAGCAGAATGCAGGAAAAGGCTTGCAAAAGAAAAGAAAAACAGTTCAGGTATGGCTGTTTCAGATTCAGCCCCTCATGCATCTGACAGTGGGGATGCTGCAGCCAACTTTGTTGGACAGGATTATGCCTTTTTATCTTGCAATTCAGATTCTAGGTTGGCTGTTCCAGATGCTCGGGATAGTACAGCCTCTTGCAGTGATGATACATATGCATTTTTGACTTGCAGCTATGACTCTTCTACGGATGCATCTGCTTTCACTTAATGAAACACTGAACACATGGTATTTTGACAGCGGTGCATCCAAGCACATCACTTCTAGGAAGTGTCTTTTTATTTCCTTGCATCCACCTCCCGTTGGTAAGAAAGTCACTTGTGCCAACAACTCATCATATTCAGTATGTGGCACAGGAGAGGTTGAGCTCACTGCCATTGATGGCTCAATTTTCAGACTTTTAGATGTCTTATATGTGCCTGGCATAACCAAAAATCTCCTTTCAATGTCCACTCTTAACAGAGGGGGAATTCAGGTCATCTTTGAGGATAACAAATGTACTGTCCGAGACAAGGAAGCTGACTATGCCTTAAGGTTATCTGGTACTCTGCTGCGTGGGCTTTTTCAGCTTGATCTTTTTGAGAAAAGAGCAGCCCATGCTCTTGCAGTTTCTACCCCTACAGCTGCCATGCAAAATGCAGAATTATGGCATGCCAGATATGGCCACATGCATTACAACAGCTTGATGACACTTCAGAAGTTTTCAATGGTTGATGCATTGCCACCTCTTGAGATACCTCCTCCACATGCCTGTGAAGGGTGCATTTTAGGTAAGATGCATAGATTCCCCTTCAAGAAGGATGGTTCAGTTAAAGCTGTCCGCAAATTGCAGCTTATACACAGTGATGTCTGTGGTCCCATGAGGACTCCATCGTTGGGTGGTCATCTCTACTTCGTTACATTTATTGATGACTACTCCAATTTTACTTGGGTTTATGGGCTGAAAAAGAAATCTGAAGTGTTCACTGTGTTTAAACACTTTTTAGCCATGGTTGAAAATGAGACCGGACTCAAGATACAGACATTGCGCACAAATAGAGGTGGGGAATACCTATCTGCAGAATTTGATGCTTTTCTCAAAGGCAAGGGTATTGTGCATCAGCTCACAGTCAGGCTGACCCCTCAGCAAAATGGCAAAGCTGAGAGGAAAAATAGAACCCTCATGGAAATGGACAGATGTATGCTGAAAAGCAAACACATGCCTCATAAATTCTGGCTAGAGGGTTTGATGTGTGCCAATTACATTTTGAATCGGGCTCCCACTAAGGCTTTAAAAACAAAAACTCCTTATGAGGTCTGGAATGACAGGAGGCCTTCAGTGGATCACTTCCGAGTCTTTGGATGCCTTGCTTATGCACATGTGCCAGTTGAATTTAGGCACAAATTGTCAGATAAAGCCATCAAATGCATATTTGTTGGATACAGTGCAGAAAGCAAGGGGTACCGTCTCTACAATCCTGCTACACGCAAAATCATAGTAAGTAGAGATGTGATATTTTCTGAAAATTCAGCTCACACTCAGGCTGAATTTCAAATGCCTTCGTCTTCAAAGGATGTCTTTGAGGGGTTGCTACCCATTGCTTTGGGTTCCCCTACTGATTTTTCTGATGCAAATCAGAATTTACAGCAACCTCCAGATGCTTCAGTTCCGCCACAGGATGTCTTGCCCCCTCCACAAGCAGTGGAACAGGTGGTGCAGCAAGAAATTGCAGACATACATGCAGCGAAAACAGTCCCAAACTGGCTGTTACAGACTCTCAAGGAGAGTAAACTTGATGCTCCGTTATCTGGCAGGACTCGCAGTGCAGCAAGGCACATGGAAGGTGCTAATTTAGTGGAATCAGCATATGCAGGTACTCTCCTTGATGAGGAGGAGCCTGCCACATTCGAAGAGGCAAAGGATAATGTGCATTGGATGAATGCCATGCACGATGAGTTGCAGTCCATTGCAAAAAATCAGACTTGGGATGTTGTGGACTTGCCACCACAGGGTAAACATGCCATTGGCACACGATGGGTTTTCAAGGTCAAACGGAAGCCAGATGGCTCCATTGACAGATATAAGGCCAGGCTGGTTGCTAAAGGCTATGCTCAGAAAAAGGGCATAGATTATGAGGAGACATTCGCTCCTACATCCCGGATGACCACCATCCGATCAGTAATTGCAATGGCTGCACATTATGAGTGGAATGTTCATCAGTTGGACATAAAAACAGCCTTCTTAAATGGGGACTTGCTGGAAGAGGTGTATGTCAAACCACCTCCGGGCTTTGAAATTACAGCAAATGCACTTCAAGTATGCAAGCTCAACAAAGCTTTATATGGGCTGAAACAGGCCCCTCGTGCATGGTATGCCAAGACACATGCCTTTTTGACCAGCAAGGGGCTGCACAATAGTCCTACTGAGAGCACCCTCTACATCAAGATGGATGGGGGGGAAATATTAGTCATCCTTCTTTATGTCGATGACTTACTGCTCACAGGGTCCAATGAAGAGAAAATTGCAGATTTCAAAGCTGATTTGCAGACCAACTTTGACATGTCAGATTTGGGGCTGCTTCACTTTTATTTGGGGATCCAGTTCTCTCATGAGAGACGTGGCACTGTTATGTCTCAGTCCAAGTATGTTCAGAAACTCTTGGACAGATTTAACATGCAAGAGTGTAAGCCCATAGCCACTCCAGTCTCCTATGGAGCCGGGGCTAAAACTCACAATGCATGATGCAGGAGAATCAGTTGATGCCACACTTTACAGTCAAGCTGTTGGAAGCCTCATATATCTCTGCAACACTAGACCTGATATTCAGTTTGCAGTATCTCAGGTGAGCAGGTACATGCACAGTCCAAAAACTATGCATTGGCAGGCAGTTAAGCGCATCTTCCGTTATTTGCAAGGCACAAAGTCTTTTGGCTAACTATTTCCCGGGGGGGGGGGGGGGGTGACTTGCAGATGCATGCCTACAGTGATTCAGATTGGGCTGGTGATTATGACACTAGGCAGTCCACTAGTGGCAATTGTTTCTTTTTGGGTAAATCTTGCATTTCATGGCTGAGCAAGAAACAATCTACAGTGGCTACCTCATCATGTGAAGCTGAGTACAGGGCAACTTTCACAGCAACAGTTGAATGTGTCTGGCTGCGACGTCTATTTGCTGATCTTCATCTGTCTTTGGAGGGTCCCTCTCCAATTCTCACTGATAGTCAGAGTGCCATTGCAGTGGCAAAGAATCCAGTGTTTCATGCTCGCACGAAACACATTGAGGTTCACTATCACTACGTCAGAGAGAAGTTGCATGCAGGAGAGATCAGTATGATCTTTGTGTCCACACATGACAACGTTGCAGATATTTTCACCAAAGCACTACCGCGTGAAAAGTTTGAGGCATTTCGCAGTGCCCTGAACTTATATCCGTTTGGTGATTGATCAGCCTTGTACATGACATTGGCACTGCAGGGGGGTGTTAGAATTATAGATATAATTCAGCAGTGACCAATGTAATATAATAAGCTAGTTAGGGGCACTTTTCCCTCTTTAAGAGGTTTTCCCCCCTAACCGTAGTTAGTTCACTAACTATGGTTAGTGACTACTAAGGTTTTGTCACTAGGACAAAACCTTATCTTTCTCTCATTGTGTTGTACTCTCACACTCTTCTATTGCAACTAAGCTTTCAGCTTCCAAGCTTCCAGCTCTCACCCTCTTGCTCTCTCTCACTCACCCTCTTCTCACATGGCAAAGCGGGAGGTCTCGGGAGAAAGTACCAAATTGCAATAAACAAATCCCGGCTATCCATGTGTCGAATCCGGATCAAGAGAAACCTTGAGTGTGGATCTCTGTGCTCCACTGAGATGGCCCCCAAAAGTGTGGATCTATAAAGGACTGCGACTCCTCCTGATCCTCGAACCCCTCTTGTACCTCGTCTCATCTCTGTAGGTAGACTCCCATTTATACCCGTTGACTACTGGTAGTGGGCGTTGTCAACTCTGATGTGTCTCTGTGTAAAAGACTGTGGTGATAGGATTCTGAGAAGTTCCCTGGTTCTGACCACAAGATACCATTACAATTCCAGATGGTACATGATAGGGTCTCGGATGTCTGGGTCTCATAGACCCCACCTCCCTATGCGGGAGAAGAGGTGGGTGCCCGACAGGGGGCTTGTAAGGAGTCGTCCATCTCGTACTACTGCCCACTTTCCCTCTTTGCGAGCCTAATCCCACTGCTGCAACAAAAAACGCCTCTCCTCAACCTGTAGTGGAGTGAGGTTCTCGTCCATGGAGATCGCTGGCTGGTCTCGTAAGACTGACCTACGACGTAAAGCCGAAAGTCGTGCCTGGGCGTCATGGAACCGAATGATAAGGGACTGCTCTCGGTTGGGGTCCCTCCCAACCCGCCATGCTCTCTCAATCATGTGCTCAGTTGCCCCTAGGGTAGTGGTCACGAAGGCCTGCGCATCTTCCCATCGGGGTAGCCTCAATGCGGGGAATCCCACGTACTATGATGTTGAGAGCCTTGCTGGCTCTCTAGTGCTGCTCTAGGAGGGTAGCCAAAACGGTTACCCTTGCAGGTTCCCGTTTGGCTATGCCTCCTCGATGGCAGATTGCATGCTCCTCGATGGCAGATTGCATGCTCGTAATCTGTGCCTCTACAACTGGGGTGCTCCCTGGGATTGTACGTACAGCAAAAACCTCCTGTCAGAGCTGTGAGATCTCTTGTCTGAGCCCCTGAATAAGATCAACCTGGACTCGGCTAGCCTGAGACTACTCCTGTATGAGCCGTGCCTACTGCTGGGTGAAGCGTGTCTGCTCCTGTGCGGTGGCTTTATCCGTATCCTTGCCACCTTTTCCCATTTCGTTTGATTGACCCGTGTTCGGTGCAAGTCTTAGTGCAAGAGCGGGAGTGGGAGTGGGAACGGGGGCATGAGCTCCCTTCCCATGATGAGAGGTACCCCCACTGCCCCTTGTATCTCTTTCCTGTTCTTCTTGATGTTCTTGATTTTCTTGATTTCCTGCAGGTCAAGGACCGATGTCGAGGTGCTGTGGGGGGGGCTGTTGACCAAGAGAGGCAGCCAATCAGCTCTCCCTCTCTCCCCCAGGATAGAGCAGCCAATAAGCTGCTGTGTTAGCATGTCGGGGCTGTACAGAGGCTGTAGAGGGTGTCGGGGGAGTGTAGAGTGGCTAAGGTAAGCTAAGCTAGGCTTTAGGCTAGGCTAGGTGGGCTAGGGGGGGCTGTAGGTAGGTGTGACAGTGTAGGGGTCTAGGAGATGGGTTGCGACAGGGGGGGAGTGGCTGAGGGGGTAGCGGGAGTAGTAGGGGGGGGGGGGGGGGGGGGGGGGGGCGAGGGGGTGGCTGAGGGATGACGGGGGGGCTGTAAATAAGCATAAAGCAGGCGGGGGGGCTAGGAGGGGTAGAAGGGGTAGCTGAGGGGTCGCGAGGGAGTGGCTGAGGGATGGCAGAGGGCTGAGGGGCGGCAGGTGGTTGGAATGGAGGAGGCAGAGCAGAAGGGGAGGAGGCAGCGCAGCAGAGGGAGCTGCAGCAGGCGGGGAGGGGACGGAGTAGGAGGGGAGACGGGGCAGCAGAGGGAGCTGCAGCGAGCAGGAGGGAGGGAGCTGCAGCGGGCGAAGCAGGAGGGGCGGCGGAGCAGGAGGGGAGGAGGCGGGGCAGCAGGTGCCCCCATAGCCGACTGCACCGCCTACACACAGCCCTAGAAAGGGGCTCTAGGACAGCCACACTAACCTACTCTCACGAGGGTGGGCACACCCACAACACAGGCCTCACTCTCTACGATACCCTTACTCACTGAGCGGGCACACCCACAAGCAATGCCCTCTCTCTCGAGGTGACATCAGGAGATGTTGACCTCTAACAGATGTTGTCACAAATTATTGATGAAGGGTTTATCATATGTATACCTGACCTATAATTATACATGTACATATTCATGAATATTGTATGTTGACACAATGTAACATAACCATACATACGTGTATTAATATGTATAAATGTACAAAAAGGGGGAAAAAGAAAGACTGAAGCATAAATGTATTTTGTCTGGTTGGAGCACAATGACTTGAAACAGACGTGAGCATCAGGACTGTCCTTCACAGCAAGATATGATGCCAAACCATATATTTTTACAAACTGAGATTGAATTTCTTAAAATGAATCCCTGAGTTTTATCTTAAAGATCATATCTCCTCCCAGATTTCCCAGAATCGAACATAGACTTCATGGTTGTAAATAAGCAGAGATCGATTTTGAATTGAAGATGATAATTACAAGCGCAAGTTTATCTGCCAAAAGACTACAAGAAATGAGAGCCATGCAAAGAGAATCCATCTATGTGTATCCTAGAAAACCAGCAAAGTCAACCAAAATTCATTTACAAATTGACAAATACCTCTACAGATACAATATCTTTATTCATAGAACGAAAACACCCTAAGAATGGCAATCAATCATTATAAGAAAAA
The DNA here is from genome assembly GCF_047967505.1 of Dipteris shenzhenensis. Lineage (NCBI taxonomy): Eukaryota > Viridiplantae > Streptophyta > Polypodiopsida > Gleicheniales > Dipteridaceae > Dipteris > Dipteris shenzhenensis. The sequence goes on from NC_141612.1 coordinate 34,878,981, forward strand.
GTGATTGAATGTTATATAACCTTCAACTTTTTGTTAGGAGAGAGGAGACTGGGAGGAACTTGAGATGACAGATCACACAAAGGTCGTGTAATCGCTGTGTAAGTTGAGTGTTGAACAGCCCTGCAAATGGAGCAAAGCAGAGGGGGCATGAACGATAGGGAACTGTTGAGGAACCAGGAATGTGCTTTTAATGAAACAAATTCTTCTTCAAACCACTCGGCAAATTCTCCATTCCAATCCTAAATTCTCAATTCCAATCCTCAAAAGTTTACAGACTTTTTCCAGTAACACTAAAGATAATTGGAATGGACGGTCTTTCTCACCAAATATGAGAGTCTTTCACACATGTAAGAATATCAAGGACTGGAGCCCGGGGATGGCACCAAGAAGCCACACTGTGACAAGCCACCTTGGCTACAGGCTTTATCCGTTTCAGCTCCTGAGACACTCAAAAAAGAATCCAGCACAGCAATTCGGTAAGCCTCCAACAGGAGTTTGTTACAAACCATCATCAATATTTACCTTGAATGATACTGTGTCCCACACTGCAAGAGTTTTGTCTGCCCCTATGGTAATAAGTTGTGGAGCACCTCCTAGAACTCTAGCCAGTTCGATTGCATAGACGCCTCCATCATGAGCCTTCCACAAAACAAGCAGTGCTGTCAGCTACAAAAGCTCATCTATGCAGATTAGAAGAAGCCTTGAAGTATTATCAAGTATTATCAAATCACGGGAGTTTTATCAACTGTGATATGTTAAATAAGGAGAAAAAGAATATTCCCTTCTTAAAATCAACAATGAGGAAGAACGAATAACAGAACAACTACATACACTTGAGACTGAAAGGATATGGCACATTCTGTATCTATAAGGTATTAAACTTTAAAGTGAAGCACTTTGCATGGGAGGAGGACAAAATTCAAGCAAGACAGCAAGAATCTTGGGGATCTGCAAAGAATTTACATGTATTATGATCTATTTGGGAACTATGATTCAAAGGCTTATTCATAAAATCACATGATCACCAAAACACAGGTGAAATTCACTGCTGTTGTTTTATAACTGAAAGCTAGATTATACACTTGATAACAAAGTGATAACAAAATGAATGACTAACTTTAATAAAGAATCACGATCTACAACCTTGATAGTGTGCTTAGGGGCCATTTCTCGAGTGTCTCGCAAATTGTCTCCAGTCCAAAACGCTATTGACCCATCATTTGCACCAGATACTAAAAGACTCTGTCAGCATCACAATATTACCACATGAGTAAACAGTTGCAGACTTCGATATTGCTACAAATTCCACAAAATAAATGACTGAACAAGACCACTAGAAAATGATTACTATGGTCAAAATATGAGGTTTGTAGGTTTCATATTGAAATCTCACTAATGAACTTAAACAAATGGACTACCCTGAAAGAAGGTAGACCTCAAGTTTTGACACAGAAACCTTTGCAGGGTGCAAAGACACAATCAAACAGTACTCAAATTGGAGTCCATCTTTAAAAAATCTTGGTAATAAACAAGAAAATCACATCATGATCGCACATGCAATCTATGTTCTTCACAATGCATTAAAAGTTCGATTAAAGATTAGCTGCACTAAACCGCCATTCTCTCCCTCCAAATCCTTGCCTGCCCCCCTTTTCTTCTCATTTCTCCGTGCCACTGTTTCCCTTCCTACGAAGGCGTTGCTTACCTGGTTTGAGGGCATCCCTTTGTCTGGCTGGAGAGGCTCCCATGGCAGTTCCCTCCCTCAAGATTCTCCCTCTCCTCAGGATAAGCAGCTATGGTGAAAATCCAGGTCAAAAATATGCCTGGAAGTAAAAAATCTGGAACCGTGCGACCAAGACCTTCTATCAAGAGCTCACTAAAGAAATTAAAGACAGAGTGGTAGCAAGGCAGATTGTCGACCTCACTTCCCTTGCAAGCAGGTTAGGAATCGGCTTTAGGCAAGCCTTGTGCTTGAGAGAAGCCACATTCAGAAGTAACCACTTATGAACGGGTGTCTTCCTCCTCCGACTCACCTCCCTGGAGACCCCCTTCAACAAAACCTTGTGTACCCAAGTGCTCACTTGGCCACTTGTGTTGACAGAACGAGGAATGTCAAATATGTGGACAATATTGCCTTCAGGCACATGACCAACAAAAAAGGTGATACAGCTCTCTTGGACCAGTGGATCCAAGGTCATCCATCACAACTCTGCCCTACGTTGGTTCAGGTGGTTTAGCCAAGGAGCTAGTCTGTCAGCCCCTAGCCAATCCTTGGGGGATAAAAGGTGGACTCCTCGCCATCACATCTTAGACACTTTCTCACTCCTCCAATTGTGAGAGCACATGACCTCAAGCTGTGTGCTCATCATTGGCAGCACGTTGCCGATCACTCCTCCCATCTTAGGAGATTGCTTGGAGGTTAATGACATCTAGTAGAGAGAGTTGCTAGTCTCCAGGTTATATATCTGATTTTGCTCGAGCTATTGAGCTCTGTAGAGTTATCAGGTTATCAGGTTATCAGGTTATCAGTTTTTCAGTTTATCAGTTTAGTAGTCTTAGCACCCAGCAAAGGCCTTACTGCACCCTTTGCTCCAGCCCACTGAGGCTTGTATGAGATCATCCTTTTGGTGTAGTTTGTACCTTGTCCCATAGGCCCATGAGGTCTTCCGCAAACGTTAATACATCTCTCTCTCTCTCTCTCTCTCTGCCTGTCTGTAGCAGCACGCAGCAAGAAGAAGAGGAGGTGCAGTAAGCCGCCGCCACCAGCATCAGCAGCATGCCGCCACCAGTAGCAGCAGCACACCTCCGGACCCTCACCCCAGGCCAGGTCACCTCAGTTCATTTGCTCTTCAGCTCGCTCAGTTCACAGTCCCTTTTGAGGTTTGCACTACCCCAGGCTGGGCTGAACCCCTAACCCAGCTTGGGGGGTTAGTTCTAGCAAGGCGGGTCTCAGATTTATGAAGGCCAATATGGAGTTTCCCAAGACAAAACTGTTTGCCTCTACACCAGCCAGCAAGCCCTCATATTCTGCTGTTGCAACAACACCTAGCCCCTATGCATTGACATTCAAATTTCAAACGAAGGATTGGATCAGACCGACAGGACCAAATATATTACCTACAGCAAGAAGTTAGAGAGCTCAGGTTTTTAGTTGCAGCTCTCGGAAGAAAGGTGAAGGAGATGGAGAGTAAGGGCAATGGGCAAACAGGAAATTATTGCAGCAGTCATGGAAAAAAGTGCACATCACAAAGGAGGGTTTCATTGACTCACCAAGAGTCAGGCACCGCGAGAGGATACTTCGATCACGGAGACAAGAGCAGACTTCTTCCTTAGATCCTTCTCAGAGCTCTATCACGGAGTTCTTCCTGTCAAATCACATGGACACCCACGAGACGAGGCTTCGACATGATCACGATCCAGAGCCACTGACCCGACAGCTCAGATAGAGGGTTGACGTGCAAATTACACTTCGAGACATCCCCGCTCTATTCAGAGTTGGATCCTGACCAACAGGGGTTACTGTGGCCCTTGTTAGACACAGAGCTATGACTAGGAGACGACACAAAGCCGCACCGATGAGCAGCCGACAGCACTCTATCGCCGATTTCATGCCTCCATTGCCTCATCCACCATGATGTCCTGATGGTGATGATGATGATGATGATGATGATGATGATGGTGTTGATTTGTAGTCAACTTGACATGACTATGTTGTACTTAGTACTATCATTTTGCATTTTTGCATTCTGCATTCTACATTGGTGTGGATGCTCGTTTAGTAGCTCCACCCTCACAGCTTGTTTGTACCAGGTTTTTTCCAGTCTCATAAACCCATCTCTCTCTCTCTCTCTCTCTCTCTCTCTAATAAACTTTCTTTCTTTCTTTCTTTCTCACACACACACACACATCTCGGACTTGGGGGGAGGACCAGGAGCTCCCCACCAAGATCCAGTTTTATCGCGACCACTTCTTGAGAGTATCAAAGGAGGGATTCATTATCAGACCCCAGTATCTCAAGGATAGAGGAGTCTCCCATGCACTGAGGATTGCCATTGGTCACATGCGGGTTTCGTCCCACCAACTGAGGATCGAGGCAGGAAGAGCAACGGGTATACCAAGAGAGCAGCGGGTCTGCATGCTATGTATGCTGGGGGCGGTTGAGACAGAGGAGCATTTTCTTTGTGTTTGCCCAACCTACTACGAGATTCGGGGATGCTACCACTGCCTCTACCTAGAGGGGAGTGGCTTTGGTCCTTTGTCACAACTGATCCATCTCCATGACCAGGCCTGTAGCGTGCTTTCCTGATGGAGATGCGGCGATACAGAGAGACGCTTCTACGACAGATCAGAGAGCAACAGGGGATGGGGATGGTCAGACCACTACAAGACAGAGGGTGACCAGGCACAGCGACACATCACAGACTTCTATACATTTGAGTCAGCCCCCGAACACAGGGGAGTGGACGAGGAGCTAGCCGATATGAGAGCAATCTAGATGAGCAGCCGGCATAGTACCACCAATAGAGGGGCGCAGAGGCCATGTGTGACAGAGAGCCCCCAGAATACACTCTATTGAGATCCGACCTATCACAGCTTTCCTCAAGAGAGACCGACAGAGACGAGGGGTCACCCTAGACATAGCCCAGAGAGTCCAGAGAGTGAGGAGACCGCGTCCCCCACCGCAGCGCGAGACAGCTCGACAGACACAGATACGAGACATCTTTGCAGCCCACCACAAAGCCATCACTGTACCAAGCTTCGGTTTCGTCCTAGCGCCTCAATCAATTGATATGGCCCACTCTGCAGTTGTAGTTGACTTTTTTTCTATGATTATGATTCTGTTAGCATAGATTAGTACTCAGCAAGTGTCCCAGCGTACCCTTTGCTTCAGCTCACTAAGGCTTGTATGAATTCGCTTTTCTGTGTACTTTGTCCCATAGGCCCGTGAGGCCTCCCGTGGACATTAATCTCTCTCTCTCTCTCTCTCTCTCTCTCTCTCTCTCTCAGCCCACTGAGGCTCGTATGAATTCGCTTTTCTATGTACTTTGTCCCATAGGCCTGTGAGGCCTCCCGTGGACGTTAATCTCTCTCTCTCTCTCTCTCTCTCTCTCTCTCTCTCTCTCTCTCTCTCTCTCTCTCTCTCTCTCTCTTTCTTTGTCCTTAGGCAGCTATGGTTTGTGCCACTCTCTCTACCGATAGTCAGTGGCTACACATGGGAGTCAACTTTCAGGGATGAGACGAGGGATATAGGAGGAGTCCGAGGATCAAGAGGCGTCGCAGTATTGTACAGGTCTTCCCTCGCTGGAGCCATCTCCATTGAGAGGAAGGACGCACACTCCCGATTCATGTGGATCCGGATCCGACGCACAGACACCCGTGACCTTTTCATAGCAATATGCTACTTCCCGCCACACACATCCCACTTCGCCAAAGTGGCACAAGAGGAGGGTGAGACATCGCCATATGCACCCTTACATCAGGATATCCCACACCTTTCAGCCCGCGGGGAAGTTCTCCTTGTTGGGGACTTCAACGCCAGGACAAGCACGCGCTAGGCACCACTCCTGGACTTCCGAGACGACTCTATCATGTTACCAGACATGGACCTAGATGGAGCAAGTATGACCAGGACCTCATCGAACCGACACGGATCTGTTACACCATATGGACAAGCGCTCCTTGATATGGGCAGGATGCATGATCTCATCATCTACAACGAACTTGACCTATGGCCCTCCTCAGGTGGTTTTACTTGCTTCCCACACGGGCGGGGGGGGGGGGGGAGCACTAGTGTAGTAGATTACATCATGGGATCCCCTACCTTCACTTCATGTATCACCGAGTTCACCGTAGCACCACTCCCTCCAAGAGCTGATCACACATACCTATTCTTCACTATCGCCACCCCACGCTTAGCCACACCACACACACCACATAGGAAGCACGACACCTACCACGACATACACTTTGATCACAACCTCTCACCAGCCTACTCTGGACACCTAAACAGACTCCTAACCTACATCGATCACATACCACTCATAGAGGACCGTGCTGCCCTGATTAGTCACACACTCCACGAGGCTGCCCTCCAAATCTTTCCCCACACCACACGATCCACTAGACCACCACCTCTTGGTTCTGTACCCTGCAACAACTGGTACAATGCGGAGTGCAAGGCTTATTGCCAACAGCTCCAACTTGAAACCAGATGTCACCTCCCGGACACACCAGACACAGTACGCAAGTACTGACGTCTCATACGTCGAAAGAAGCAGGCATTTCTTCGTCGAAATGAGGAGCTGCTGAACATCTTGTACAGCAACAACTCTAAGGATTTTTTGCGAAAATTCCTTGAGCGTAGGTCTCCATCACCCCTCACCGACACGAGAGTCTAGCACACATATGCACACCATCTTTATGATGTCCCACACCAGCCCACTCCAAATCTCATACCCACACCTCGCCCTACCACTTGCACGTTGTTCAGACCAGAGGGGGAGTCAAGGACGCAACATTGAAACTGCACAATGGCCGAGCTAAGGATCACAAGGGGCTATGCACTGAGTTTATCGCATATGGGATCGACACGTTAGCCCCGATCCTAGCAAAGCTATTCAATGACGCTGTTTGCCTTGGCTTCCCCCACACTTGGATACTCAACACCATCACCCCCATCCACAAGGCAGGGGATCCCATGGACCGAAGTAACTACAGGACTATCATGATTGGACATGTGATGTCCAAGATCTATGAAGCTGTATTGGATGCATCGGTCAGCCTGTTCGCAGAGATGAGAGGGCTCAGAGCAGAGGGTCAAGCCGGTTTCAGGCGAGACCATGGGACTATGGATCACATACTCACACTCAGGAGTGTCATTGAGGAGGCCAGATCACGGAAGGAGAGGGTATATTGCTGCTTTGTGGATTTCCGCAAAGCCTTTGACACAGTACCTCGAGCTCGTCTCATCACACGCCTACAGACATTGGGAGTCTATGAGAGAGTCTCAGGCACTCTATGAGAGAGTCTCAGGCCGAGTTCGGACAGGCGTAGGTTGGACAGATGAGATCTTGAGTACCATAGGGATCAAACAGGATTGTCCCTTATCACCAACCCTGTTATCGATGAGCTTGAGACTTTCATGGGGGCATTCGAAGGGACCGGTTGCTCACTTGCCGAGATCATCATCAGGATTCTTCTTTATGCAAATGATGTGGCACTCTTGTCGTCCACACCCAAGGGGCTCCAGCGACACCTGGATGCACTGCAGGCTTTTTGTTTATCCCATGATTTGGAGGTCAACCTTGGCAAGACCAAGGTCATGATCTTTAACACCTCTCGAGCAAACATGAACGGAAGCAATTCACTTTCGGTGGGTCACCAGTTGAGATCGTATCCTCATACACTTACTTGGGGGTCATCTTCTCCAGCCCGATTTTCACGATGAGACCAACGATGCAGGCCAGACTGAGTAGGGGATACGCCTCACTGGCTCGACTAGAGAGACAATGCTTCCACTCCCACTTCCAAGACCCTCGGACCAAGGCTCTTCTCTTCGACTCCTTGGTCCGACCAGCCGGTATGTATGGCAGCCCTTGTTGGGAACCTGACATGTCAGAGATAGAGTGGACACAAGTGGAGCGCCTGCAGATCCTCATGCTCTCACGGATGACCCGGGGGAAACCGTCTGTACCACATCACATCATTCAGGCCGAGTTTGGAGCTTCTCAACTCCAGCTAGATGCAGCCTTTCAAACCATCACATATCTACACCGGGTTAGATCATATGGGGACTGCACATCAGGGAGACAGAGGTTGCCATGGTTGGCTCTCGATTCCTCCATGAGGTTGGCAGCAGAGGGAGACGAGCGATGCTGGTATGCACGGACTCACAGATGGTTTGTGAGACTAGGGTTTCACATCGATAGGATACCTCCTTTTCAGTACAGTTTAGATGCCCCTCCGGTACTCCCACCCACCATCCTGATCGGGCCACACACCAACCAGGTCATTCGAGAGGATCTCCTGCAGCTACATACCTTTAGGACTTGGTTGAAGCCGAGGGAGCTTCTAGTGAAGCTGAGTTTCTACAGAGATTACTCTCTTCGTATTTCAGAGGAGGGATTCATCACACCACCGGGGTACACTGAGCTTCATATGCCTCACTCACTACGGATCTCCATCGGACAGTTTCGGGTATCAGCACACCGCCTCCGCATAGAGAGCGGCAAAGCAGAGGGGATTCCTAGGGAGCATCGCTTATGCATATTGTGCGACTGTCAGGAGGTTGAGTCGGAGGAGCATTTTATTTTCAGGTGCCCAGTGTACTACGAGATCCGAGGTCGCTACCACTGCCTCTTCGGCTCCGGGCTCCTTTTCAGATTCCTCACCTACCCAGATCAGAGATGCCTCGCAGCCTTCATTCACGAGGGAGTCCGACACAGAGAGTACTTACTCAGAGAGTTCTTCCCATTGAGTGACATTGATCGTCCAGTCTCTAGCCGCAGATGTGACAAAGACCCCAACCCGACGACCACAGCAGGACACACGAGACATCGAGGGGACACAGATCACTCTGAGGGACCTCCCGTCATTGTTTAGACCCGAGATACGTCCCACGAGAGTCACGGTGGCTCTGGTCTTGCGTCGAGCCTCGTCCAGGAGACCGAGACGCACGGCAACCCTTGACGGGCACCAGGGTCCCATCACTGGCTATGCACCAACCAGGGCAACATGACATACGGAGGATTCCGATCCACTCTAGTCTTTTTCTTTTCATTGTTACACTCAAATGTATTTGATTATGTATGATCAAACTTAGGATTCAGCACGGGTGATGCTGCTCGTTTCAGTAGCTCCACCCTTACTGTGGTTTGTATCAGTTTTCTTCCAATCTCATAGACCCATCGGTCTTCCGAAGACTCTCATAAAATTTCTTTCTTTCTTTCTTTCTTTCTATACCTTCGCCATAGCCAGCTTGCCTTGCATACTTCACCTCTCACAACAATTCATCGCCTCCTGCCCAATTTGCCATTTGCTTCTCTACATCACCCTCATTGGTTTTAAGAAGTTTTGGTGCTCTTCTTTGCCTGAGAATAGGGCCTCCCTAGAATTATGGCTCTCATGGGTCCCCAATCCCTCCATTTGGGAATCCAGCAGCAGCTTGCCGCTCCTCCTAATGCTCCTTAGGAAGTTCACATGGCATCTTTGTGCACATTTGTTTGGACAGAAGAAAGGATGGGTCATTTGGAGGCTTTTTGGCTTCCAAGTCTTTGCACCATTCTGTACTTCGCTCCTAGAAGCGACAGCAACACCAACAACACAATTCTAGGCTAGTTGTCCGGGCAGATTCTGATTTCTACAATATCCTTGGGGTTTCTAAGAATTCTAGTAAATCAGAAATAAAGAGTGCCTATCGAAAACTTGCTAGGCAGTATCATCCAGATGTTAATAAGCGAGTCTCTAATCTCTCTCTCACAGTCTCGTATTGTACAGTCCCGTCAACCTGTCCGTACGTAAGCCTCTCCGTACAGCCCCGTAAGCCTTCCATACATCCCGGCAGCCTCTCCGTACAGCCCCATCAGCCTCTCCGTACAGCCCCATAGTATCTACCGTACAGCCTTATATAGTCCCCGTACAATCCGTCATACCTACCTCTCCGTTAGTCGTCATACACACTCTCTCCCCGTAGTACCTCTCCGTAACCACCTATTCACCACACACAATGTGCGGGCTGCAATCCGCCGGCTACATAATCGGAAGGCACAAGATCATGAGGGCCTATGGATTGAGCATTTCGCACATGGGCAGGAGGTCCTAGCCCCGGTTCTAGCACAGATGTTCAACCATGTTGTATGCCATGTCACCCAAATCACTGTCTCAAGAATCTACATCTCCTATAGTCTCCTGATCATGCGGGATCGTGGGACCGTGTCGAAGGCCTTTCGAAAGTCTACGAAGCATGTGTAGACTCTCTGGCATCTGGACCTCGCCTCCTCAGTGATAGCCCTCAGAGTGAAGATGTGATCTAGAGTAGAGTGATGTCTCCTGAATCCTACCTGTCCTAGTGCTCGTTGCCCCCGTGTCTCTGTATGATTGCTGATCTCCCTCTCTAGTATCTATCCATAAATCTTGGCCACCAGTGTGTGGCCAATCATGAGCGTGCGGTAATTCGTAGTATTCATGGGGTCTCTTGCTTTGTGTATCAGTACAATAGTGGTGGTGCTTCACGTTGGTGGGAACAAACCTCGCCTCCATAGAGCAGCTCAAGGAGCAAGACCCAGGTTCTCAGTGGCTTAGCGACAGGTTTGAGAGCACTCGCCTTGAGCTTCATCACACGGAGATTCGACAGGCTGAGTTCTCCTACCACTCCTCCTGGGCCCGGTGGGTGCAGCAGAGCGACAAGATGATGAAGCAGTTTTTTCAAACCACTAGGACCCAATCAATATGCACATAGCTGCAGCGTCTCCGAGATCCGCAGGGCATCATGCACACTGACCCGCAGGAGATTTTAGACCTAACCACAGGTTTTTACAGCTAGCTCTTTCAGACGGAGAGGATGACTCCAACTAGTCTTGTGGCCCAATCGGTAGTTTGGGATCATGTTCCGACAGTAGTCTCGCAGGATTTATGCAACAAACTAGAGGAGCCTTTCACAGATGAGGAGCTCTGGGAAGCCCTCAAGGCTCTCCCGACCCAGAAGTGTCCTGGCCAGGATGGCTTGGCTCCGGCCTTCTTCCGGAACTTTTGGGAGATTATCTCCACCCCTTTCCGACTAGCATGCCAGGAGATTTTTGACACGGGCTCCCTCCCTCAGTCCTTGAGCAGGGGATGGATTTGTTTGATCCCGAAAGGGGAGGAGGCAAGGGATCTCTATTGGTTGACCTCATGATACAAATATCACTATACGCAGATGACATAGTCCTTATATCATCTTCGGGAGAAGGACTACAACAACATCTGGAGGCCCTAGAGGAGTTCTGCAAAGAGAGAGACCTGACAGTCAACCTTAGGAAGACCAAGATTATGATCTTCAACACCTTACATGCATTGACCGGCCGACTTAGCTTCACCTATCGTGACGAGCCATTGGAGGTAGTGCAGTCCTACACATATTTGGGAGCAGTCTTTACAGGACCCCTTTTCACGATGACCCATGCAGCCTAGACCAAGATTATGATCTTCAACACCTCGCATGCATTTGACCCGCCAACTCAGCTTCACCTATTGTGACGAGCCAATGGAGATAGTGCAGTCCTACACATATTTGGGAGCAGTCTTCACAAGAACCCTTTTCACAATGACCCTTGCAGCCCAGGCACGACTCACATGTGGGCGGAGTGCCTTAACTCGGATAGAGCGACAGTGTTTCTAGGCACACTTCTAAGATCCACTGACGAAGGGTTGGCTTTTTGATACGCTAGTGCAGCCGACTATCATGTATGCAGCACCCTTTTGGGGATGAGATCTCTCGAAGATAGACTGGAGAAAATTTGACCGGCTACAAGTGGGGTCCCAAATAATTCGGTGTAAGCCCTCAATCCCACATGAAATAGTACAGGCAAAGTTCACCATGACACCTCTCCAAATTGATGCCATCTTTCATACAGTGACATTCATACACAGAGTCTAGGACTTACCTCATTGGAGACTTCCTATGCTGGCACTGGAGTCATCTAGACGACTAGTGGAGGGTGGGGCAAATACATGGTATGCACGTATATCCACATGGCTTGCCAAGCACGTTATCCAGATGGACAGAGTCCCCCCTTCCAGTACACCATGGACGCGCCTCCTGAATCACGATCCCGCAAGTGAGATCAACTGTATCATACGGTTAGATCTCCTCCAGCTCCATACATCTCGGACTTGGGGAGGGGACCAGGAGTTTCCCACCAAGATCCAGTTTTATCATGACTACTGCCTAAGAGTGTCGTAGGAGGCATTGATCATCAAGCCCCAGTACCTCGAGGACAGAGGTGTTTCACATGCACTGAGGATTGATATTGGCAGATGCGGGTTTCGTCCAACCAGTTGAGGATTGAGGCTGGGAGAGTTGCAGGTATATCCAGAGAACAAAGGATCTGCATGCTATGCACGATGGGGCGGGTTGAGACAGAGGAACATTTTCTTTGTACTCGCCCAACCTACTATGAGATCCAAGGGCACTACCATTGTCTTTACTTGGAGGGAAGTGGCTTTGGCCTGCTATCACAACTAATCCTTTTCTAGAAGCAGGTTTGCATTGGGCTCTATCTGATGGGGATGCGCCGACACTATTGCGACAAATCAGGGAGCAACAGGAGGCGGCTAGACCACAGGACATAGAGGTTCACCAAATACAACGTCGTGTCACAAACATCTACACATTTGAGTAAGCTCCACAACACAGCAGGGTAGAGGAGGAGGAGCTAGCTGATATGAGGGCAACTTGAATCAGCCGAGAGAGCCGACACGATGATGGGATAAAATTGGTATCTTGTTTTTTTAGCAGACCATGTGGGTGGGTAAGCACAAAAGATACAAATACATGTATATAGGTGGGGGGGTCTCATCTTAGTAGTTTTGTTTTTTTCCTTTGATGGCTACATGACCATGGGGCTACATGACCATGGGATGTAAATTTTCAACCTTGAATATATGTTACTTTTGCAGGGACCATAGTGCCCAAAAACAGAGTTTCTATGCACCCGAAGGGGTACGGAGTTTTCGTCCCGTTTCCAGGTTCGGAAATGTCTTTCTGGGCAGACGAACTTTTTCCCTAATCTGTGAATCGTGAATTCTGCGCCTCTTTCCCGCATCTGCTGTGCCAGCCCTCTCACCCGCCTCACAGTTCCCCCTCAGCCCTCTCAGCCTACAGCTCTCCCTCTCCAACCTCTCCTACAGCCCCCCCTCTCAGCCTCCTGCCCCTCATTCTTACTCTTCTCTCCAGCCTCTCCTTCCTCTCCTCTCCTCTCTCCTTGCCCTCTCCTCTCCTCCTTGCTCTCCTCAGCCCTTGCCCTCTCCTCTCCAGCCTCTCCTTCTTGCTCTCCTCTCCTCTCCTCTCCTCCTTGCTCTCCTCACTGAGGCTCAGCCCTTGCCCTCCCTTGTCCTCCTCTCAGCCCTTACTCTCAGCCTACATGGCTCGGACTCCGTATGCATTTTGGAAGCATGCAGAGAAATTGGGACGCTATGAGAGTTCTGGTGGCTCTAAAAAGTGGAGATGCAAATTCTATGGAATGGAGAAAACGGGGAGTGTCACCCGTGTGAAGGATCATCTTGCCCATGTGCCAAGCAAATGTAGGATCGCTTAGGAGAGAGAGAGTGCAGGTAGCAAATGAGTCGATGATAGACGCCTTAGCCGTCACATCAAAGTTGGATAAACAAAAACAAAGGAGTACAAGGTACAAGTACCTAGACCTAGGACTAAGTGTCCTAGGTGTCACATAGGACTAAGTGTCCTATGTGGCCTAAAAGACACTAACACTATAAGTGTCTTTATTTATGCCTACAAGGCTCATACCATGGCCTATAGGGCATCACTAGAACCACCAGAGGATGGCCTACAAACCCCCCTCCATGGGATGGGCTGAAGTACTCTGGAAACGTCTCAGAATACCTGGTATTTTCTGGTCATGGTGGCACATGTTCATCCAAAAGGATATAGCCACCTATGAATGTACAAGGGATGTCAGATCATGTAACAAAGGGAACCAAGTGTAAAGCCTATTGAAAGACTTTGAACTTGGAACGAGGAAGTGCCTTTGTAAACATATCTGCTATGTTGTCCTCTATGGGAAGATAGGACAACTTTATGTCTCCTGCTGACAACCGCTCCCGAACATAATGATAGTGAACCTCAATATGCTTGGTACGTGCATGAAACACTGGGTTACGTGCAATGGCCAAAGCACTCGGCTGTCAGTGTAGACAATAGTGGAGGATGTCTGGCGAATACCAAGATGTGTAAGTAACTGTCGAAGCCAAACACACTCTATTGTAGCGGTGAAAGCTGCCCTATACTCAGCCTCACAGCTAGATGTGGCAACTGTTGGTTGCTTCTTGCTGAGCCAAGAGATACATGATTTGCCAAGCAAAAAACAATTGCCAGTATGTGACACTCTAGTGTCGTAACATCCTGCCCAATCACTATCCGTGTAAGCATGCATGGTAAGTGAACCCTGATCACCATAGAAGAGGGCTAAATCCTGAGTGCCTCTGAGATATCTGAAGACTCTCATCACTGCCTGCCAATGCTGTGAACTCGGCATGTGCATGAATCTGATGAGCTGAGATACCGCATACTGCAAGTTAGGTCTGGTGTGACATAAATAAATAAGGCATCCAACAGCCTACTGATAAGGGTCCACTAGAGTAGTGATTGGCTTGCAATCCTCAAACTGAAAACGATCAAGGAGCTGTCCAATATACTTAGACTGAGACATCATGATACCCCCTGAACATGAGCAAACTGAATGCCCAAATAATAATGAAGCTTTCCCATGTCTGACATGTCAAAAATCTGCTGCAAATCAGCCTTGAAAGCTGCAATTTGCTACTTCCGCGGACATAAAGAGTAGGTTCTGAGGGACTATTCTGAAAACCAAGGGATAGTAAGTGTGCATGAATTTTGGCATACCATGCCCTGGGTGCCTGCTTCAAACCATAAAGGGCTTTTCTAAGCTGGCATACCTTATTTTCAGAATTAACAACCTCAAAGCCAGGAGTTTGTGTGACATAGACTTCTTCCTGCAGATCTCCATGAAGAAAAGCAGTCTTGATGTCAAGTTGGTGCACTTGCCAATGATGATGGGCTGCAATGGCAATGACACATCTAATGGTAGTAATCCTGGATGTGGGAGCAAATGTCTCCTCAAAGTCAATGCCTTATTGTTGGGCATACCCTTTTGCAACAAGATGGGCTTTGTATCGATCTATGCTGCCATCAGATTTCTTTTTTAATTTGTAGACCCACCTGGTTCCAATGGCATGCTTGCCTGGAGGGAGATCCACTAATTCCCATGTGTCATTTTTAGCAATGGAATGTAACTCACCTCTCATTGCATCCATCCACTCTTCGCTGTCAAAAGCATCTTTATGGCACAGAGGCTCTTCATTGCAAGCTGTAGCAAGGAGTGCAAACTCAAGAAAGTGACCATGCTGTCTATTCCCTATGTCCGGGCAGCAAAAGGCTGATCTTGTTTGATGTCCCTCAATATATCAAGAAGCCATCTGGGAACTTGCCTTTGCTGTCTATTGACAGCTCTTTCTTCAATGACTACATCATGAATAGTGGGATCATTTTGTGCCAGAAGAGAAACCTGCAAATCAGCATGAGGTAGTGGCTGATTATTGCTTGGTGGAGGGCCTGCAGGAGGCTCATGTTGCTGGTCAAAGTCCTCTTCTGAGGATGGTAGAGGTAACCAAGATTCAAAGGCATCAAACATGTCAACATCTGGCTTAGCTTTGCAGTCCACAAGAGGAGAAGCTAAATGTTCAGCAAAGATTACATCTCTACTGACAATAATCTTCCCAGTATTTGGTTGGTATAACCGATACCCTCTGCTCTCCTGGCTGTAACCAATAAATATGCATTTGATTTCCTTGTCATCAAGTTTATGTCTAAGCTGAGATGGTACATGAACATATGCAAGAGACCCAAAAACTCTCATGTGTGAAAGTGAAGGCTTCCTGCCTCTTCATAAGGCGTAATAGTCTGCGATGCCCGTGTAGGTGATCTATTCAGCACATAGTTGGCACACATCACTGCATCAAGCCAAAATTTATTGGGCAATGACTTGGCCTTAAGCATGCATCTGGTCATCTCCATTGCAAACCTATTTTTCCTTTCAGAGACAGGATTCTGCTGAGGAGTGTAAGAAGTAGTACATGAGTGAATAATGCCCCGTGAAGACAAAAAGGCATCCTGATTCATTTTCAACCATATTCAGCCATCTTTGAAAGCATAAGAAAACTTCAGATTTGGCTTTTAAAGGATATATCCAGCAATATCTTGTGAAATCATCAATGAGAGTCATGAAATACTTGTACCCCCCAATGGCATTTGTCCTCATTGGGCCACAAACATCACTGTGCACTAGCTGCAATTTCCTTTGTGAGAGTTTTGGACAATTCTTTTGAAAAGGAAATCGATGCATCTTACCCAAAAGACAACCCTCACACACATGTTTGGAACCTGTGTGAGTTTGAGGTACATCATTTGCCATCTGCTGTGAATGTAGCTTTGCAAGAGCTCTATAATTGAGATGGCCCATTCTCTCATGCCAAAGATGAGTTTCAGCAAGCTGTGAATCTGAAATAGCCAATGCTTCAATAGAAAGTGCAGCTGAGTGATGATCAAGGTGATAAAGCCCCTTTTGCAAAGTGCCAGTGAGAACTATGGCATTGTCATCACGAAGATCATAAACTAGACATCTGTAGCCATCAAAAATAACTTTGAAACCTGAAGTGGCAATTGCTCAAATTGAAATCAAGTTGACTTCAATTCCAGGCACAAAAAGAACATTTGTCAGAGTAACAGGATGGCTTGAAATGGATGTGAGCTGCACATCTCCGACTCCTTTTACAGCATATGAAGCATTATTAGCACATGTAACAATCCCCCCTCGAGGTGCATCAGCTAAAGAATGAAACAGCTGTCCGCAAGATGTGACATGCTTGGAAGCACCACTATCGAAGTACTAGGACTGAGCATCATTAGCAGTAAAGAATGCAGCAGCTTTGGAGGGATCAAATGAGCAATGGACAGCCCATGTGCCCAATCATCCTGAAGAGCATGTGCATGTGAAGCATCTTCTAGCTCATGGGATTCAATAGCATGTGAGGCATTAACTGTCAATCAAGCTTTCTTTTTCTCTGAAGCAATGCGCTTCCTGCATTCTGAAATGTCATGTCCAGGCTTGCGACAATAGTTGCATCTTTTCTTCTTTGACTTATCTGCTGTATTTTTAGATGCATGGGAGGAATCGCAGCTGCTATGCGCAGATTTTGGCTTGCCCATAGGCTTGGAAGCCTTGCCTCTTCCTGTCTGCTGTGAAGCAAATGCATGATCAAGAATAATGGCTTGTCTATTAGCTCTACTTTGCTCTTCCTGCAAAAGCAAAGTCACTAGCTGATCAAAAGAATAGTGGTCTGGATAACGATCAAAAGAATAGTGGTCTGGATAACCCAAGGCCACTAATCGAAGGGTTGTAGCAAACCCTTGATATGTATCTGGCAGTCCATTCAATGTGGTACTGACAAGCTGTGAATTTGGCATCACCTCATCAATGTTGGCAAGCTATTCCATGAGGTCCTTGACCTTTGTCAGGTATGCATCCATAGAGTCCCCTTCATTCATACTGACTTCCTGTAATTGCCTTCTCAAATATGCAACACGAGCTTCATTGGAATCTGATAGAGAGAAGCCCATTTATCCCAAGCATCCTTTGTTGTCCTGCAAGACCGGATGTGTGGAATAATGATTCTCTTGCATGATAAAGCAATACATGAATGTGCATTTGCATCTCTTGCATCCCATCTTGACTGTTCTTGAGTTGGAAGAGCAGCAGCAGGAGTGCTAGAGGAAGAGGCATCAGGAGGAGTACCCCCTGCAGAAGGACCAGCAGTAGAGGCAACCACTGTAGCATTGGCTGGCCTCAGATCAGCCCCAGAAACAATATTCCATAAATGCTTTGCAACAAGAATATGTTTCATGAGATAAGACCACATCGGATAGTTGGTGCCATCCAACTTATCATCTTCAGGAAGAACTCCAAATAAATCTTGATTGTTCCCAGCCATAACAAATGTGATACCCTGAAAAAGACTTGAAAACCCAAAAGCCTCAAGGCTATCACTGCGAAAACCTGGCTGTCCAAAAATGACAACAATATCTGCAAATTTCTGACCCAAATCAAAGGGCAAATGCAGATCTGACCCAAATGTGACTGTGGTAGGGAATGTTCACTGCAAAAACAACAAATCTAGCAAAAGCCCCAAATTTATTGAGGGCAAATAGGCCAAAAAGAGGGCAAATACAGAAAAACCCCAAAATTTTGGTGGAATTTTTGCAAATATGACCCAATGTATGAAGATTTGACTCAATGTCCTGCAAAAGTGACTCAATGTCCTGCAATATTGACCCAAATGTATAGCCTCAAGGCTTGAAAATGCAAAAATATGAGTTGGTGTCCCAAACACCAGTTGAAATTGAGCTCCCAACACAAAAAGCCCCAAATTTTTGTTGACCTAAATGATGACGTGGCACAATGTGAGTCCTAAACCTGAAATTAACTGAAAACTTCAATTTTTGGAAGGATTTCAGTTGTCAACCTTGTCAAAGGTATGGTATTGACAAGTTGAAGGTCC
This sequence comes from Dipteris shenzhenensis, assembly GCF_047967505.1. Classification (NCBI taxonomy): domain Eukaryota; kingdom Viridiplantae; phylum Streptophyta; class Polypodiopsida; order Gleicheniales; family Dipteridaceae; genus Dipteris; species Dipteris shenzhenensis. Next base: position 34,897,329 of record NC_141612.1, read on the forward strand.
AAATTGTCAAAAGCCCAAATCTCGGAGTAAACACAACTGTATGGATGCCAGTACAGTTACAGGTACTATGTCTGTACGAAAGCAATACGTTGCTTGTACGGAACAGTGTACGATAGCTGTACGGAACAATGTGCGATAGATGTACGGTAGCCTGGTACGAAGCAAGTACGGAATATGCACGATGTACGGATCAAGTACGATGGAAGTGCGTATGTGCACTGTACGGAACGCAGGTACAGTGATGTGCGACGACGCAGGTACAGAGATGTACAGAGCGACGCAAGTACAGAGATGTACGACGACATACGTCCTGTGTGCATGCTATATGGCGGCGCAGGTACCACCTAGTACGACTGTACGTCGATAGTACGAAAACACACGAAACAAGTACAGAGCTGTACCGTACGACTGTATGGAGCTGAAGGGTCAGTGAAGCTGAAGGGAGCTGATACGAGTCCGGGTGCAGGAGATAAATCTAAAAACACTACTCTGATACCACTATAGGATCGCTTAGGAGAGAGAGAGTGCAGGTAGCAAAAGAGTCGATGATAAACGCCTTAGCGGTCACGTCAAAGTTGGATAAACAAAAACAAAGGAGTACAAGGTACAAGTACCTAGACCTAGGACTAAGTGTCCTAGGTGTCACATAGGACTAAGTGTCCTATGTGGCCTAAAAGACACTAACACTATAAGTGTCTTTATTTATGCCTACAAGGCTCATACCATGGCCTATAGGGCATTACTAGAACCACCAGAGGATGGCCTACAGCAAAGAGGTAGGGCCATGCCACTATGTTCCTCAAAATATTAAGAAGAGCCTTGAAGAATGGAGGCGAAAGCGTTTGGGCGCTCCCAAAGATTCAAATTCTGTGGAGCCATCGAATGACGAGGAAGGTAGTTCAAGTCAAGCACTGGCAGCAAAGAGGGATAGAGATACAGAGTCAGAGAGTGGCCATTCCTCTATGTCGTCTATGCATGCAAAGAGGACTTCTTTCCCAGAGGATGTATCATGAGCGACTCCTCCACTCCCTAGAAATTCTGTACAAAGGGCCAGCATCCAAATTGGCTTTCAAAAGCAGGCAATGGCAGAGGCAACTAGGGAGCTCACCCGATTGTTCATATGGTGTGTCATTCCCTTTCATGTGGCCAAGACGAACCAATGGAGGAAGACCATGAGAGCCATCAGCCGCATTGCATGCGAGTGGGAAGGCCCTTCATCTAAGGCTCTGCGGGTACGTGAGCTCAAGCGGGAAAGAGCATGCATAGAAGTGCAGCTAGAGCCCTTGAAGGGAACATGGAAGAAGTATGGCTGCACTATATTATGTGACGGATGGTCAGATGTACGCAGGCGGCATGTGTACAATATTTAGTGTCTTGCTGCAAAGGCACTATGTTTTTGAAATCCATTGATGCCTCCCTCCCAGGTCTCAAAGTTACCAGTTTATTTATTTGGGATCATATATAGGAGGCAATCATACAAATAGGGCCTGAGAATGTTATGCAGGTAATGACAGACAATGGGAGCAATTGCATGTCTATGGGATCTATGCTAGAGGATGAGTTTCCAGGTATTGTGTGGACCCCTTTTGCATCACATTGCCTCGACTTATTGATCGAGAACATAGGTGAAATACAATGGGTTGATTCCATCTTTCGCACTACACAAGCATGATGAAATTTGTGAAGAAGAGGCCAAAAGTTTTGAGCATGTTTCGGTCCTATAGCAATCTTGAGCTACTGCAACCTGCAACCACCAGATTTGCATAAATGTTTATTGTGCTTGAGAGACTCCTGTGAGTTCACAGGGAGTTGGTACACACTGTATATTCAGATGAGTGGCTACAGTGGGATGAGAGAGAGAGCCCTAAGGCAAGAGCTTTTATGCATGCTCTCATGAGAGAGGAGTAGTGGGTAGAGATTGAGAGTTTGATCAAAACTCTCAATCCAATCTACACAATCTTGCGCATTACAAACATGGAGGGCAGCACTCTTGGCCTTTAATATGAGTACATGGACAAGATTGGAGAGTCTCTCAACTAAAAACAATACTTGAGAGAAGAGCAGTAAGTCTCCTTATGTTTTTCCTTACATGTAAATTTTTACTTCACTCTTGACTCTTGACTCTTGAGTCTTGATGCTTCACATTGGTCTTGACTCTTGATTCTTGTTTTTGGTCCATGGTTTGTTCTCTAAAGGATTGAGCAAATCAAGGCTGTGTGGAATAAGCGATGGGATTGATTTCACAGACCAATTCATGCAGTAGCACATGTATTGCACCCTCTATGGCGGAATGGTACACGGAGCTTGATGATTGCTTCATGACATACATCAGGGCGGTGACCCATGGTAACGTGTACATGCAGGCTCGTATTGAGGATGATCTCTTGGCCTTCCGCAACCATACAGGGAGCTTTGGTCGAAAGACGGCAAAGCTTCAAGAGACTGAGCTACAGCCTGTCTCATGGTGGGAGAAGTATGGGAATTGTACTCCCACACTCGTAATTCACTACCCATACACTCAAGTTCCAGCTACATGCATGATGCATCATGCAACATAGCATAATGTGAGTTACAACTTACTTTCTACTTAATTCTAATTTCTAAATTCTCAATTCTAATTATGTGTGCAGAAACGCATTGCCATTCGAGTGCTCTCTCAGGATTGCAATTCCGGTCCATGTGAGAGGAATTGGAGCACGTAGGCACTCTTCCATACAAAGAAGAGAAATAGGTTGAGTACCTCTCAGCTAGACAGGTTGGTATTTTGTCATTGCAACCTCCAGCTCCTTGAATGGAATGCCAAGAATCCGGAGCCTTCTCAGGTGAATGTGGACAAGATTTACATTGAAAAGGTGAAGTTCATTCTAGAGATCCCATAGAAACAGCGCGATATGGACTCCTTACTTTATGACGAGTTGACAGCATCGACTCGCTCTCAGAGGCAGAGATCGAGGGACGTTTCCATTGCTTCCACTTCAACAAGGCCAGAGGAGCATGATCCTCTCATATCTTCATCTCAGGATGACACTCAGGAGTTAGAGGAGACCGATGAAAACATGGACGCCGATGATGTTGAGTGATTCTTAGAGCATGCATGATGCTTGTTAGATTTTTGGATCCGATATGAATCATGTTTTGTATTGGCTACGGCATAGACTGTAGTACTTATTCTTAGGATTTTGTCATGTCACTTGTGACATGAATCATGTTTTGTATTCACTTTTATGAGGCTTCAGTCGAGGCCCCAAACTACTTGTCATTTATGATCTATCATCTATGGTAATTGATGTAGCGTGTGCGGCTTTGCCAAACTTTGAATTCTCAGAAGTTGTAAGTAATTGTGAAATTTGAAGATGTATTTGTAATGTATTATTTTTTCAATAATGATACTTATATGACATATGTCATAATAATAACTCTATATATATTACCCAATCAACTCCTTCATAGAGACACACGAGTAGCGAGCATTGGTATCGGAGATAGCATTCAACTCTTGACTGTTGGCTATGACAAGCAATGGAAGCTCAAAAATGAAAGCAAGAAGGGGAAAAACGAGATGCTGTAATAGATTGCTGCAAATACTGAGAGTGGAGGCTCAAGGGGGAGCCAACATAACAAAACCCTAGGGCTAACTGCCCTAACTGGACTAAGTGTCCTAACTGACCTAGGTGGTACATGTACTAACTGTACTAATAGTCCTAACAAACTATAACTACGCCTACAAGGCACATACCAAGGAATAAGTGGCATCTATGGATAGCCCATAGGATGGCCTACAAACCCTCCTCCATGGTATGGGCTGAAGTATCCTGGACATGGCTCAGGATACCTAAATATCTAAGTCATGGTTGCACATGTTCATGCTGTAGGGATATAGCAACCTATGACTGTACAAAGTACAACAGATCAAGTTACAAAAGGTACTAAGTTTAAAGCTTGCCGAAAAGCCTCAAACTTAGGTCGAGGTAGAGCCTTCGTAAAAAGATCTGCCAAGTTGTCTTCAGTGGAAACATAAGACAACTCAATATCACATGCTGATACTCGCTCTCTAACATAGTGATAGTGAACCTCAATATGCTTTGTGCGAGCATGGAAAACAGGATTCCGTGCAATAGCCAAAGCACTCTAACTATCAGTGAAGATGACGATAGGAGCAGTCTGACATGCACAAAGATCTGCAAGTAGCTTCCGAAGCCAAACACACTCCACTGTAGCTGTAAAAGCTGTACTCAGCTTCACAGCTAGAAGTAGCAACTGTACTCTGCTTCTTGCTGAGCCAAGAAACACATGAAGTATCAAGCATAAAATAGTTACCACTCTGTGACACAGGAGTGTCCGAACAACCAGCCCAATCACTATCAGTGAATCCATGCATGACAAGTGAAGTATAAGCCCCATAAAGAAGGCCTAAATGCTAAGTGCCTTTGAGATATCTGAAAACACGCTTCACGATTTGCCAATGGTGAATAGATGGACTGTGCATATATCTACTCAACTGTGAGACAGCATACTATAGATCAAGTCTCGTATGGCATAGGTAAGTCAAACAACCAATTGCATGCTGATAGAGAGTGACATCACATGTACCGTTGCCATCCTCACAAGAGAAGTGAAAACCAGGCTCGAATGGTGTGGATACCTTGCAATCCTCAAACTGAAAACGCTGCAAAAGCTGTCCAATGTACTTAGATTGTGACATCAAAATGCCCCATGCCCAGATAATAGTGCAAAAGACCAAGATCAGACATAGCAAATGTCTGCTGCAAATCAAGTTTAAAATCTGCAATTTGCTGAGCATGTGTCCTAGTCGCAAGCATATCATCCACATAAAGGACTAAAATCAGCAAATCTGTCCCATGCTTGCGGATGTAAAGGGTAGCCTCTGTAGGTCTATTCTGAAAGCCAAGTGTGAGCAAATGAGTATGAATCCTCGAATACCTAGCCCGAAGGTGCCTGCTTCAATCCATACAGGGCCTTTTTCAAGTGGCATACCTTGCTTTCAGAAAACCTTCAACCTCAAAGCCAAGAGGTTAAGAAGCATAGACCTCTTCCTGCAAATGCCCATGAAGGAAAGCTGTCTTGATATCAAGCTGATGTATCTCCCAATAAAAGTGGGCAGCAAAGGCAATAACAATGCGAATAGTAGGGATCCTGGAAGTGGGAGCAAAAGTCTCCTCAAAGTCATTCTTTGAAAAAAAAAAAGTCTCCTCAAAGTCAATGCCATGCTGCTGAGCATAGCCCTTAGCAACAAGATGAGCTTTGTAACGGTCCACTGTACCATCAGCTTTCTGTTTGATTTTGTAAACCCACTTAGTTCCAATGGCATTCTTGCCAAGAGGCAAATCACACAACTTCCAAGTGTTATTCTAATGGACAGAATCCAATTAAGGTTGCATGGCCTTCATCCAACAATCATTCTGAAAGGCATCTTAATGACATAAGGGTTCCTCATTGCATGCTATAGCAACCAAAGCATAAGCAACAAAACTAGCATGCTCTTTCCGAACAACTGCTCTCGTAAGGGCTGGCAGAGGAGTATCTTGTTTGCTGTCTTTTAATGTGTCAAGGAGCCAACGGGGTACCTTCTTGGGCTCCTGAATTTCAGCTCTTTCCTAGTCAAGATCCCTCTGCAAATGATCCTCATCAATGAGAGGCATATCAAGCTGAATTTTTGGCTGCACATGTGGCTGCAAATGACCGACAGATGGGGGAGGTACATCCTCAAATGGAACATCATCCCGAGCATCGGATGGAAACAAAGGCATCAAGCTGTCAAATATGTCAAGGGCATCAACAACGGGCTGTTTTTGACAGTTCAGCAAAGGCATAGTGGAAGATTCATCAAACACAATATCCCGCCTGACAAAACACTTGCCCGTGCGGGGCTGACATAGCTTATAGCCCTTGCTCTCTGAACTATACCCAAGAAAAATGCACGTGACAGCTTTATCATCCAACTTAGTGCGCGTCTGTGAAGGCACATGAGCATAAGCTAACCATCCAAAAGTCCTCATGGGGGAAATGCAAGGCTTACAACCCGTCCAAGCCTCATAAGGTGTGATAGTCTACAATGCCTTTATAGGACATCTATTCAAGATGTAATTTGCACACATGACCGCATCCAACCACAACTTTTTAGGCAAATGTTTGCCTTTCAACATGCACCTGGCCATCTCCATCACTGATCTATTTTTCCGCTCAGCCACGGGATTCTGTTGAGGAGTATAAGGCACCGTGCATCGATGATTTATGCCACGGGAAGCCAAGAAAAAAAAAGCAAACTCCTTTGACATGTATTCACCCCCCAAGGTGAGCAATGTGCAGCCCACTCTCATTCTCAACCAAGGCAATAAAGTGCTTGAAGCATGAAGAAAGTTTTGCGTGTAGGCCTAGCCTCAGAACCTGAAACAATATGCCATAGATTCTTGGCAACCAAAACATGTCCCATCATGTATGACCACATGGGATACTTGGTGCCATCAAGCTTGTCATCATCCCCAAGCATCCCAAACAAATCATCTTTGCCGCTAGACATGGTGCTGAAATTCAAGACAAATGCACCAACTGGCAAAGCAAATAAGAGAAAGGCAACCTCTCAAAATCAAGTAACAAAATTCTGCCCAAGCTTCAAAGCTTATCCTTGCAAGAGACTCTGTTGTCCCAAGGTGTACCTGTTGCAAGAAAAATCCCCAAAGGCAACACGAGGCCTTTCCAAAATGTAAATGAGGCAAAAATTGGAAAGAACCAATACAACAACGGCTTACCCAATGATGTAGCCCGAAAGGACAGCAGTGTAAGGCTCTGAATGCGAGCAAATGAGGTCTGGAAATGAGAATTACAGCACAAGAAAGTGCTCCCACGAGGAGGAGAGCACTTAGAAATGGAGAGAGAGATCCAATGGAGGGGAACTCGGAGCCCGAGGAAAGGGATGCCAAAAGAGGAAGAATGGGCTCAAAGAGTGAACTCCAAATCACTTCAACTAGCTCCAAAAGGTTCCAACAGCCGGCACGCAGCTCGTGGCAGCAAGAAAACTGCTCCACAGGGCTTCAACAGCCGGCACACTTCACGAAACAGCTCGAGAGTACTAGAAAACTTCAAAATGGCTGTCACGAACCCCGAGGAAGATCCCCGTACAGCAATAAATGCTGTCACAGCAGTTCCATACAGCAATTATGACCCTATACGGCTGCCATACTGCATTAAATGCATACCTGAGACGTCCGTACAGCTGCAAACAGGTCCGTACAGTCTACAGGAGGCTCGTACAATCTCACGTGTGGGCAAATCTGGTCCGTACAATGTCTGAAATGCTACGATTACCGACACAAGTAGTCCATACAGTCCGTACAGCTGTATGGAACCACACGTGTGAGGCCGTATAGTTGCAAAAGAGCTCGAGGCTGTTGCCGCATGGCCTCAAATCACTCCGGCTAGCTGCAAATGCCTTAGAAATGAGCTGTCCAGCAGGAATGAGAGCTTAAGAGGCTACCAAACAGTCAATGGCTGAGGGAAAGGATTCCCAACCTGCTCTGATACCACTGTTGGCTATGACAAGCAATGGAAGCAAGAAGGGGAGAAACGAGATGCTGTAGTAGATTGCTGCAAATACTGAGAGTGGAGGCTCAAGGGGGAGCCAACATAACAAAACCCTAGGGCTAACTGCCCTTACTAGACTAAGTGTCCTAACTGACCTAGGTGGTACATGTACTAATGTACCAATAGTCCTGACTAACTATAACTAGGCCTACAAGGCACATACCAAGGAATAAGTGGCATCTATGGATAGCCCATAGGATGGCCTACATTCACCCTGCAGCAGTCATCGAGGAGGCGAGATTAAGATCCCAGAAAGTCTACGCTTGCTACGTAAACTTTCGGAAGGCCTATGATCTCACGTGATTAGGCAACTTCAAGAGATGCGGATCCCAGGAGTCGTGATTTGGGGGGTGATGAGTCTATATGAATCAGTCGCTGCGGTAGTCATCGAGGAGGCGAGATCAAGATCCCAAAAAGTCTACACTTGCTTTGTAAACTTTCGAAAGGCCTTCGACAAAGTCCCATGAACACCCTTCTAGGGGAGTGAACTATCAGCGACTGAGTGGCAGGGGTGCGAGAAAGAAAGAAAGATATATAACCTCTGCGGGAGGCCTTGCGGACCTATGGGACAAAGTGAGGAAAACACCAAAAAGGGGAAAAACTCATACAAGCCACAAAGGGCTGGAACAAAGAGCACGCTAAGGCCCTTGTTCAGTACTATACTATGGTGAAATAAAGAGAGGCAACAGGTGATTATGAGATCCACGATGATTCAAGGCAAACCCTCCATGGCTGCCCTCAAAATTGTTGGACGGCTCAAATCTTGACTTTTTGTGGACAAAAGCTTGGACTCTTCATGCCATCGTCTCGAGGGCTCTCCCTGAAGGGGCAAATTGATGTGTGTGTGTGTGCGCCTATGGGCTTGGAGTCCTATGCAAGAAGTGTGTGAGTGTAGGTGTGCTAGAAGGTTCTAGTGACTCATCAGTTAGGTGTGTCAAGTTGGTGTGATAAGTGAATGATCATAGGAGGTGATTGATTGAGATAATCAGGGAGATAATTGTGGATCTAGGATCTACCTACAAGAGGCAGTTGCCTATATATGTAACCACTCATGGAATAAAGCTTAACATTGTGTGCCTCATTGCTTCCTCATGAATTCACACGTGGTATCAAAGCTTGGTTAGAATCTGAGTGCCAAGAATGAGATTCCTAGTAGATTCCAACTAGATTCTATCTTCTTTCCAAACGCCTCCTATCTCTTCCTCTTCTACCTTGAGCTTGGGAAGCTCTGTTCTCTCCATCCACGCAATGCTTTGAGAAACCCATTTAGCCAGACCTTCCTCACTTCTAGGCGACCCTTCTGACCGGTGGGATTGACAAAATCCGTCTCCATGTCTGCGCACTGTCTCTCTGTCTTTTCCGCGCCATTTCTGTAATGCTGCTCACCTCAGTCACCTACCTTGCAATTCCTCTAAGCCAAGCTTACTCTACACCTAGAGCTACCCTCTGAAGAAATTTGGGGCGATTTGGTCCAGAAGTGAGGGAGAACTCATCAAAAAACCAGTCGACCTTTTGAGAAGACAGTTTCCTCAAGCAAAGGAGATGTTGCTGCCCCGAGAGTTATAATGCACCATTTTTGCTATGGTTTGTTCTGAGCCTTTCTTGCATATGGATCTATGATTGCGCAGCAAAAGCCCCTATCTTGGTGATGCTTGGAGTGAGGAATCAACCCTCCAAAGTTTCCATGTACTCTACAAGCATTTCTAGTGTATTTTTTGGAGTTTTTTTATGCTACACTAAATGTTTGAGGAGTAAACATTCAGTTCAGAGATTGTTCTTCCAAATTTCAATTCAAAGTGTGCTCTTTCAGTTCAAAGAATGTTCTTCCAAGTTCAGTTGGTGTTAATCTCTTGACAACATGCCAACCTCAAGTTCTCAAAGCTCTTCAAATGTCAAGAAGACTACAAAGACAAAGTACAAGGTGAAGAAGACTCCAATTAAGAGGTTGTGTGAGAAGCCAACTGGTTATGATTATGCCAAACAATTAGGATTTTCATAATTCTTATCTTGCAATTTGCATCTATATGGTGAAGGTGATCTTTTTGTTCAGAAAGATTGATCTTTTGTGAAGGGATTAGACACTGCCATTAATTTGGTAAGACCTTCCCAAAATGGCTTTCAAACTGAAAATAGATAAGTTTGAAGGAGAGGGGTTCCACACTTGGCAAACAAAACTGAAGTTTATTCTCATGAAAAAGGGAATATGGAAGGTAGCAAATGGAAAAGAAACTAAACCTACAACTAGAGAAGGAGAAGCTTCATGGCTTCCAAAAGATGAAAAAGCACTTGCTATAATTGCTCTTGGTTTGAGTGATTCCTTTATTCATCACATTCATCGCTCATGCTGCTTGAACTCATCTTGAGCATGTGTTTGGAGCACAGGGAAGATGCTCTAAGTTTAGCTTTCTTATCAAGTTCTTTGACTTAAAATTGGATAGAGGGGAGTCCATCTCTTCATATCTAAATTCAATGAAAAGCATTTTGACGCAGTTATCTGGCATCAAGTTTAATCTTAATGAAGATATTGTAATTGCCATCTTACTTAGAAGTCTCACTGAAGAATATGGCACTATTGTAACCACACTCACCAATATTCCAGAGATAAGTCTGGTAGAAATTGAAGCATCACTCTTGAAAGAGGAGAGAAAGATCAAACAAAGAAGTGATTACAAAGAAGGAGCATATTACAAAGAAGGGGCATATTTGGCTAAAAGCAACTTCAAGGGAAAGAGCAAAATGAAATGTAACTTTGGTGACAAACCTGGACACTTTGAAAAGGAATGTTATGCCAAGAAGAGATGTTCAGCCAATCTTGTTGAGGAATCAGAAACTGAAGAAGAAGAAGAAGAACCAGAGAATGTCAAAGCTCTCAATGCTTACAACACCCAAGTCAATTCTGACAAGGATGAGGATCCATATGTTTTCTAATTTATGTGTGTGTGAGGTCAATAATGGTTCTCTGCCATGGATAGTCCATCCTTAAATGATTGTTAGTCTTTTGAGATTTTTCCTTGTTGGACTCATTGGGCTTTACATACATAGTCATTGTCTATCTCCCAGTTGTAAATAAAAGCCCATGCTTCCGGGTTATACCTTTCAGCATAATGCTCAATCTTCTTATCAGGCACGCTTGGACAAATGGTATCAGATTGATCCACATCATTGTGATGCCTTTACTTGTCAAATTTGGGTTGATCATGCTTTCACACATCCGGATCATGCTCCTCTTTGGTTGAGGCTTTCCTTACATGAATTTCCCACTGACAGATTGCCTTGCGGAAGGCTTTTGCTGATTAATAATAGTTATCTGGAGCATGCTGACTTTAAAGCCTTGGTCTCTGATGCTATTCAGCCTCTCTCTCGTCAGATACGCATTGGTTTGGATTATGCCTGGCAGGCTTTTGTTACTCGGATGCAAGTAGTTTTTCGAGATTATGGCAAATCCTATATGCAAGCCACAAGGGAGACTGTAGCACATGCCAAATTTACATGTTAGAGTTTGACTGAGCTTGCTCATCTTCGCCCTTTGTCTTCAGAGGAAAGCAAGCTCTTATGTCAGGCTCAATTCTCTCTTCAATCCAATGATCGCAGAAAGCTTGCTAAATGGGAAACTCGATCCAGACAACGGGCATTTTTGGATAAAGGTTGCTCTTCCAATCAATTTTTTAAGAGTTTACACTATAAAAGACAAGCTGCCAATATATGTCGGATCCGGATGCCTGATGGTTCTTGGTCAACATCTCGTTCAGAGCTTGCTGATTTATGTGTGCAGCACTTCTCCACTCATTTTGGGCATCTGGATACTCTTTCTCCTCGGGTCGTGTCTGCACGTCAGCTTCTTTTGCAGCATATTCATCCAATTCTGTTTGATGCTCAGGCTTTGGAACTTCAACATCCCTTCACTGAAAGGGAATTGTCTGATGCACTGAGATCCTGTGGTAGATGGAAATCTCAAGGATGGGATGGTCTCACTGTTGAATTTTTTCTTGCATTCTGGGATCTTCTTAAATTCACCTTGCTGCAAATGGTAAATATGCATGGCAAAATCAGCAGATGCCTGTGTCATGGAAAAAGGGTCTTGTCAAGCTGATTCCAAAAAAGCAGCTATGTGATTCACTTGGTGATTGGAGGCCAATCACGCTCATGCCAATCACTTACAAGATCATTGCCAAAATGGTGGTTGATTGGATTAAAGGTTATTTGCATGATGGGTTACATCCCTCCCAATATGGCTTTGTTCCACGTCGCCATATCACAAATAACATTGCTAATGCTTATATTGGGATTGAATATGCCAAATACACGCAGCACGATGTTCTACTCTTGCAGGTAGATATTGCAAAAGCCTTTGACACAGTTCTATGGGATTTCATCTCGCAAACTATGCGCGCTTTGGGGTTTGGACAAAAAATGCAGCAGGTTATTTACTGGCTTTACAAAGATAGCAATGCAGCTTGCATTATTTCTAGGGATATCTCTGACAAGTGGACTCTTCGTTGTTCGGTCTGCCAGGGATGCCCTCTCAGTGCTTTACTGTATGCCATTGCTACTCATCCTATGCTGCAATATATTGATCATCTTGTGGCTACAGGATCACTTCATGGCTTGGAATTGGATGCTAATCGCAGCATGGTTGCTCAACCTTATGCTGATGATTCTTTCTTTACCCCAAAGAATACGCCCCATGATCTTGGTGCCTTGATGCAGGCCCTCTCTGTTTATGGTTTGACAGCTGGTCTTCATGTTAATTTTCAGAAGTCTAAGCTGCTCCCTTTGCATTCCAAAGACTAGCATAGTCTATTATGGCTCGGGGATATCATTCCACCCACTCAGTTTGTTCGTCATCTTGGTTACCCTTTGGGATGGGAACTCACTCGCCAACAACAAACTGATTGGGCTAAGCTTCGGAAAAAGCTTGACTATTGAAAACTGGCAACCTGGCCTTTGCACGTTCGTCTTCAAATAGTGCAGTCCATCCTTGTGGCATATATTCAATTTTACTTGCCATTGATCATGTTCACTAAGGCAGATCTTACATCTTTCATGTATGTCTTTATGGAACTCTTCTGGCGATCCAAACATGGCAGAAAAAGTCTCAGGCTGCTTTCGATGCATCACATTTGTTCTCCCAAGATGCATGGTGGATTGAACATCACGGATATTCATGTGCACATTCTTGCCCACAAGGGGAAAATGTTGCTGCAATTTCTGCAAGGTGATCAGCCTTGGGCTCTTATGATTAGGACTCTCGTCACTCATATCAGTATTTCTGTGTTTCGTCATTGGCAACTCGATCACTAAGATTTCTTTTTTGGCTACACTGATGGCACTTTGCCTGGATGCCCTTTTGTCTCTCGCTCTCTTCTTGACTGGAAGCATGTTCTTTCTCATCTAGAATGGAATAGACGGCAATCTTTGCTTGGGAATTCTTTGAGAGCTGAAAGCATTCACTGGTTGAGAGTCTTTCAGCCTCCTTGGCTTTACAGGAACCTCAACGTTCCTACTTTGTCTAGTTTAAAGGCATCACCTCGGTTGCTGATGTTATAGATGATGCTGGTACTGTGCTCCCCTTTTCTCTAGCAGCCACTACACATGGATTGGGCTCTCATTATCGTCCTTTGTGGCAACAAATTACTTCTATGCTTTCCAATTCCTTCTTTGGAACTCCAGGACCAACTGGAAGATTGGACTTTGACTTCTCCAGGGTCCTCTTCTCGTCCTTTGAGGCTATCTCAGATTACTGCACCTGCATTGTATAAAATACTTTTGCCTCAACCTTGGGTTTCAGAGAGAGGTTATTCTGTTTGGCGAATGCATCGCCCAGCCAAGTGGTGGAGGAAAAGATTACAGCAACTTTGGGCCTATAAAGTACCGCTTCGGCAACAGTTTTCTTTTGGCGAGTTCTTTTGGGAGTGTTTCCATCTTGACAGCTATTAGCTCATCGACACATTGCTCCTACACTTTGCCATAGATGTTCTGCTTCTTTGGAGACTGTGCCTCACTTGTTTTGGCATTGTCTGTGCTCTCATGAGTTTTTCTATCTGCTTCGACAGCACCTGCGAGCGAGATTCCCATCTGTTCCGTTTGGAAAGTTCTTCTGGCTATTTGGGTTTCATCCATCCAGACCGGAGTTTCATCTTTTCTTCGTTTGGGTTCGCTACTAGCCACTATGGACTTTATGGACATGTAGGAATTGTAAAGTCTTTGGTGATCCTACTTTCTCTCTATTTGGCTTTTTTAGGCGTTCTCTGCAGCAATCTTTCTTTGATTGCTTGCAGACCCGCTGCATAGATCATGAGGTCTTTTTGGCATATACTGAAATTTTCAGTTGATGTAATTGTAGCACCTTTTTTTGAGGTTGCTACTCATATAATATAATCAATCAAAGATTTCACCCCAAAAAAAAAAAAGTGTCAGGTTGGTGTGATGAGTGAGTGATCATAGGAGGTGATTGATTGAGATAATCAAGGAGATGATTGTGGATCTAGGATCTACATACATGGAGGCAGTTGCCTATATATGTAACCACTCATGAAATAAAGCTTAACATTGTGTGCCTCGTTGCTTCCTCATGAATTCACTCCCATGATGAGCTCCTTGGGGTGCCTAGTGACAGCCCACTTAGTTGCCAATCCTCCGAGCGCATCGTTGATTTGGTCCGATTGACCCTGGCCCCAACTGCCTAACAGTAAACCTCGAGGGCACCTTGGACTTCCTCTAGATTCTCTGCCTTGGCCTCACAAAAAGGGCCATATCTGCAAACTCCGAGTACAGAGCTCGTCCTCTTGTCCAATCAGTAAACACATCCCTGTGAGGCCAGCCATCTCGGAATAGCCCAAAGCCTCTACCACGAAGAGGGAAAGAAACGGTGCTAGAGGGAAACCTTTACGCACTGAGCAGAAAAGAGTGAAGGCCTTCTCTGAGTGGCCCTCGATAAGCATCTGATTGGCACTCCCGTATACACGGCCAAAACCCCTCGTATCCAAAGCTCCAAGAAGCCCATTTTCCTCATGGTGCCCTCCAAAAAAAGCCGGTCTACCCTGTCATAAGCCTTGTCAAAATCCAAGAGGACTGCAATAGGCTAAGACTCCTCCCGTGCCCAATCCACTGTCTCCCAAAACATGACGTTGTCCAGGATGCTGCACCCTTGAACAAAACCTCACTCAGTCTCAAGGATGATAATAACAAGATGGGGACACAACCACAAGCTCAAGACCCAGCTAAGATGGCAGAGCAGATGACGGAGGGAGGTCGGCGAAAGGCAGGGAGAAGCAGAAAAGAAGGCAGGGAGGCATAGGGAATGGCTGGCGAGCATCGATGGTGAGGTGGGGAAGGAGGAGGGGGAGGGGGGCAAGCAAGGAGCACCTGTCGAGCATCATAGCAATGAACTCTACTCATAAGGACCATTGGAGTTACTGATAATGAGTAGCCCTCAGGTTTAGTCTGGACTCTGCACTCCAAGATTTGGGGGCAAACCACGAATGATCCTTAAGGCGAGGAAATGAGTTAGTTAGCCCATTTCATGGGTTTCTTGAATCACTCGCATTGGCCTTCGCACATGTGCACAGTGCATCTCCAATTCTACCATTGAGCTCCACCTTAAGTGCTGATGCAAGACCTGTTTTGCTCATACCAAAGACATGCAGAAACCAATGGACTCTTAGGACCAATCCTATCCATGTATTGGTTGGTCAGAGATGATAGAAGAGCTATCAAATTCAAATGTTAAAAGCCCTAAGGATGTCAAAGCCAAACACCACCTTCAGATAGCCCTACCATTTAGCTCCAAACTAAGCACTCTTGGAACTAACCCTATCACTGTATCATTGTCTCAGGTAGGCCAACAAACTCAAATAATACAAGTCGTGTTACAGTCAAGCAACACCTTTTTTGAAAAACTTGATCCTGACTGTGCAGCATACCATCTTTCTCCCTGTTTTATTTCAATAATAAGCCATCCCCAAAAGATCATTTAAAAACTTTTCAGTGCCAGGTGTCAACAAAAGGCTTGGGTATTCAATGCAGCCAAATTAGTTCCTACACCATATACCCCCAGAAGTTCTTTCCTATCCTGACAAGGTTGTCAATGGTTTTGATTCAATAATTACCTCACCAGAGGAAGATAAAAACGTCATCAGACAGGATACAGCTCCTTTGTGCCCACCAACATACTTGCGCACTAGCTGCAAAAATAAGTCCTTCGGAGATCAGCATAAATCTTTGCTGACAAAGGAGCCTTTTCAAAGATGAAACCACAAAGAAGAAGGCAGCATGGAACAACAAGCACAACTGAAAATTCAAACAGAAGTAAATGAGCTTATCTATAAACCTGCCATGTAGCCATCGAAAGAACTCTGATCACTCCATCTGAACCACCAAATGCAACTAACGGTCCATCTCCCATTGCTGAACGAGAAAGAAACTCCATACTGAAGCACAGTACAACAAAATTAATTGTGAGGTTTCGCATTAAAAAGAAGCTTTGAGAGCTTAGTTCAAGCCAAATGTGCATTAGAATGGTTGCCATTACCTGATGTGTTAAGCTTCATGTGTGATGTGCCTTATTTTCATTAACGAAGTTCTTTTTAAACCTGCTTAACTGATCCAGTCAAAGAAAATTTAAAACCCCACCCCCCTCCCCAAAAAAAAAAAACGTGAATTAAGATTCTCTATTTGTTGAGTACGATTGAGCATGTCTTATGGTTGCAATCCATTAGGGATTGGGTTTTGTTACTGGTTCACTAGCACTCGGGTGAAACCAAAAGGCTTGTTCAAGCTGAGTTGATCCCAATGAAATCAACGAAAGTCAACTTTCCAAATAAATGTTCCACGTCACTGTAAGTCATCGTGAAGTATCACTTCCAAAAGCTACCTTCTAGAACCAAAACAGGTTTAAGCATCATTATTTCCATAACCACATGTTAAGTTGAGAAAATAACTTCTTCATCAACCCATCCTACATGATGCAAAAACCTCAATTGTGTAAAACATTGAAAAAGGACTCCTCATTATTTTACACTGTTCCAAGTCCCTGTAAGTCCTCGTGGAGTATCACTTCCAAAAGCTACCTTCTAAACCAAAACAGGTTTAATCATCATTATTTCCATAACCGCATGTTAAGTTGAGAAAATAACTTCTTCATCAACCCATCCTACATGATGCAAAAACCTCAATTGTGTAAAACGTTGAAAAGGACTCCTCACTATTTTACACTTAAAAACTAGGGCTCCTACACCTCTTCCATTAATTTGTCTACACAGAACATAGATATTTTCTTCTTTTTGGGCAGCTGGCAAGAGCTGGTATAGATATCCTGCCGATGATTCATGAGCCAAAAAGCATTGAAGACACGAAGGACGTCTCTAAGTAGCAGGAAGCACTAGAGATTGAGATGGTTGCCATTGAAAAGAACTGCACGTGGGATCTAGTAAGCAAAAAGGTGATTGGAACCAAGTGGATCTACTAAGACAAGTATAAGTAAAACAGTATACTCCACAACTACAAGGCAAGGTTGGTGGCCAAGGATTACTCACACGCTGAGGGCCTAGATTATAATGAGAAATTTGCACCTAGGTCCCGGATGGAAACTTTTCGGACATTGATAGCACTACCTGCCCACACTACGTGGCCTATCTACCAAACGCATTTAAAGCCCACTTTTCTCAAACGGAGACTTGAAGAAGGAGGTCTATGTGGAGCAGCCATAGGGCCCTCGACCAAGAGACCATGGTGTGCAAAATTAAGAAGGCACTCTATAGGCTGAAACAAGATCCCCGAACATGGTACAAACGTATCATCGATTGCTTCACATGTTGGTCTTTCTCAACGTTTGTCAAATGCAAACCCATACCTTCATTTAGAGGGGGACAAGAAAGAAAGTTTATTAAAGAACTGCAGCATGTGTGGGAGGGGGCCGAATCCATTGCGGAAGAGGCAGTGGTACCGGCCTCGAATGGCATAATAGATAGAACATCTGAAAGCAAAGTGCTCCTCCGACTCGATCTCCTGCAAGTCGCAAAGTGGGCAAAGGCGGACCTCTCGTGGAATACCCTCTGCGCGTCCGCTCTCGATCCGTAATCGGTGTGACGAGACCCTAAACTGACCGAGGGAGATCCGGAGCGCATGTGGTAGATGAAGCTGTGTGTAACCTGCAGGTGTGATGAAGCCCTCCTGTGAGGAAATCCCTGACTCTGTGGAGATAGGTGATAGCTTGAAAAGCTGCATCAAGCTGTAGGGGTGAGGCGCCGAACTTTGCTAGAATGATCTAGTGTAGTATCGATGGTTTACTGCGGATCATCCGAGCAAACATCAGTATCTGTAGGCGCTCGACTCGAGCCCACTCTGTGTCTGAAAGGTCGACTCCCCACCACGGGCTACCGTACATGCCTGCTGGGCGGACCAAAGAATCAAAAAGGAGAGACTTGGTCCGCGGATCCTGGAAGTGGGAGTGGTAGCACTGTCGCTCCAACCTGGCAAGAGCGGCGTATCCCTGGCTGATCCTGACCTGCATGGCCGAGCACATCGTGAAGATCGGGCCTGAGAAGACAACGCCCAAGTATGTGTAAGAGTCAACTATCTCAACAGGGTCGCCGGCGAAGAGGAATTGCTCTCGGTGCATAGCGGGTCTGGAAGTGTTGAAGATCATCACCTTGGTTTTCCCAAGGTTGACCTTCAAGTCATGTGTATCACAGAAGACCTGAAGTCCATCCAGGTGTCGCTACATCGTCTGCGTATAGGAGAATCTGAATGACAGCCTCCGCAAGAGAGCAACCTGCACCTCCGAGTGTCCTGATGGTGGTCTCGAGCTCGTAGATGTAGAGGCCAAATAGAGTCGGTGACAAGGGACATCCTTGTTTGACTCTGATAGTGCTCGTAATCTCTGGGGTCCAACTGGTGCCAATCCTGACCTGCCCCGTCACCCGCTCATAGAGAGCTACTACTGCCCAAGTAATCACCGAGTCGTAGCCTAACTCCTGCAGGCGTCCGACGAGTCGGGCGCAGGGAACGGTGTCGAATGCCTTGCAGAAATCCACAAAGCAACAATATACTCTCTGTCTCTATGTCTGGCCTCCTCAATGATCCCTCTAAGTGTAAAAATATGATCGTAAGTCGAGTGATCCGCCCTGAAGCCGGCCTGTCCGGATGCCCTGAGCCCCTGTACCTCTGCGCGAGCACTGACCTCGCCATCTAACACTGATGCATAGATCTTGGACATAACATGTCCAATCATGATGGTCCTGCAATTCCCTGGATCCATGGGATCTCCTGCTTTGTGGATGGGTGTGATAGTGTTCAGCGTCCAGGCTCTGCGGAACCCGTGGCAGACAGCTTCATTGAACAGCGTTGCCAGGATGGGGGCTAAAGTTGTGATGCCATAGGCAACAAACTCTGTGCATAGGCCCTCATGATCCTTAGCTCGGCCGTTGTGAAGCTTATGCGCTGCGTGGGTGACTCCCTGGGTTGTGAAGAGCATACAAGAAGTGGGGCGGGGGGTGGTTGAGAGTCGGGAGGAGGCTGATCAGGGATATCATAGAGTGTACGTGCATAGGAGTGCCAGAGGAAAGTGTCTGTGAGGGGGGAGGGGGATCGGCGTTCTAGGAGTTTCCTCCAGAAATCCTTGGAGTTGCTACTAAACAGAATGTTCAGTAGCGTATCCTCATTCTGGCGCAGGAAGGCTAGCTTCTTGCGACAGACTAGTCGACGATAATCCCTGGTGAGACGTGGGTTGGCCCTAGCGTTTCGCTGGGTCGTGAGTCGGAGTGTGCGACGTAATGCTTTACACTCGTCATCATACCAGCTATTGCAAGGGGTAGAGCCAGCGGGTGGAGGACGGGTGGACCGAGTAGTGGAAGGAAAAATGTGGCGGGCTGCATTGTGAAGGGAGTGGGTGATAAGGGTGGCTCGGTGATCTAGAGAGGGTATGGTGTCTATGTGTCTGAGGAGGGAGGCTAGGTGGGCTGAGTAATCAAGTGAGAGGTTATGATCAAAGTGTATATCATGATAGGTAGTGTAGTGCGGGGTGTGGCTGGGAGGGGCTCGAGACGCAAGGATATGAAAGAACAGGTAAGTGATCGGGAGACGCAAGGATATGAAAGAACAGGTAAGTGATCGGCTCCTGGGGGTAAGGGTGCAGTGCGGAAGTCAGTGATCTGTGGGGCTGAAGCATGAGATCCCAGAATGTAGTCGACGACACTGGCTCCTCCGCCATGTGGGAAACATGTGAAACCAGAGGAGGCAGGCCACCGGTCTAGTCCATTGTAGATGACCAGATCATGTATAGGTCCAAGGTCCAAAAGAGCCTGCCCATACGCAGTAACGGAAGCGCGACTGTCAGCCGAGGAGCGGGGGAAGCCCGAGTCCTCTGTGTCCATCTCAGGTAATAGGACCGGATCTGAGTGGAAGTCCAGAAGTGATGTATGATGTGCACCTGTCCTTGCGTTGAAATCCCCAACTAGGAGGACCTCTCTGCGTCTGGAGAACTCCACAATGTCTGAGTAGAGATCTAGATAGGGGGATACCCCCGTATCCTCACGAAGCATCCGTGCGAAATGTGACGTCTCAGAAGGAAAGTAGTAGACTGCAATAAAGAGGTCGCGTGTGGAGGGGCATCGAAATCAGAGCCATAGGTCATCCCGTCTAACCACGGATATCAAGCTCATGAGCGCTGAACGAAGGAGTACTGCAACTCCGCCTGACCCTCGGACCCCCCCAGTATATCTAGTCTCCTCACGGAATACTGACTCCCAGGTATAGCCACTGACCAAGGGGAGAGGGCACTCAGGGCTCTGATGTGTCTCTGTATAGAAAACGATGTCGCGTCCAGTGTATGACTCTGAGAAGTTCCCAGGGTCAGACCATAGGGTACCATTACAGTTCCATATGGTGCATGCCAAGGGTACTGTGTGCTGAGTCTGAATCTCATAGACCATGTCTCCCTATTTGGGGAGGGAGTCTGCTACCGTGTCTGGAGTACCTGGTGGGGCTCGGCGACGAAGGCCAACTAATAGGCGGCCATCTCGGACGACAGCCCACTTTCCCTCCTGACGGGCTACATCTCGCTGCTAAAGCAGGGTGCGCCGCTCTTCCACCTGCATGGGTGTGAGATCCTCATCCATGAAGATAGTAGGGTGGTCCCGTAGTGTAGCACGCTGCCTGAGTGCTGCAAGTCGAGCCTGAGTATCCCTGAATCGGATGATGAGTGGATGTGGGCGCGTGGGGTCCCGTCCTGTGCGCCATGCATGCTCGATCCCATGCTCGGTGAGGCCGAGGGTAGAGGTCACGAAAGCAATCGCGTCCGCTAAGGGGGTGAGTGAATCTGCGCAGGGGATACCTCGTACTCGGATGTTGAGAGCCTTACTGGCTCTTTGTTCCTGCTCGACGATGGTGGCTAAGACTGCTGCTTTGGGTGCCCGTCTCGCAACGTCCACCCATCTGGTAGTCTCCGCAATAGCAGTTTGGATGGTAGCGATCCGCTCCTCCATCTCTGGTGTAGTGCGCGGGGCCGTTGTGACTGTAGCAGTGAGAGAGACAACCTCCTGACGGAGGTGAGTGATCTCCTGGCGCATGCTCTGAATAAGCTGATCTTGTGCTACGGTATGATCCCGTATCGATGTAGCTCCGTAAAGATGTAATCTATCGTCTCAGGTGGGACCCGGGAGGGTGCGAACTGAGACATGGCGTATGGCTGAGGGGGCGTGGGCGATAGGCTGGCTGTATATGGCAGAGGAGTGGAGAAAGGCTTCTGGGTGAGGGGAAGGGGGGACATAAGAGTGGTGGAGACAGAAGGGAGCTGTGTGGGGGGTGAGGAACTGTGACCCTCTCCTGTGGGGGGCAGGCTGAGTGGTACACTCGTGGGGGAGGCAGTGGTCGGAGTAGAGATGATGGCTGCAGGAGAAAGAACTGCATAGGTGCCCATTGCACCCGATGTTTCCAGGACTGGTTGCCTGTCAATTGCTAATCCACTCCTAGAGATGCGCTTTGTGATCTCTCCCACAATTGGCTTCGGAGACTGTTTGGGTTTGTGGGCCATTGTAGGACTTGTTCAGGTGCATGATTTCCTGCAGAGGCAGATCTTGTTCAGCATTGTTGTAGGGGTGCGCAGGCCTGCGCAGGGCCAGTGGCAAGCCAAGGCTTGCAGCAGACAAGGGCCCTCAGACCACGAGGCAGCACGCCAAGTGCAAGTGAGGATAGGCAGCAGGTCCCTACCGACGCTGCGAGAGGGGGAGCGGGGCGGAGAGGCTACGAGAGGGGGGGTGGCGCAGAGGCTACGGGAGGGGGGGCAGAGCGGAGAGGCTACAGTAGGGGGGGGCACAGCGGAGAGAGGGGGAGCGGGGAGAGGCTGCGAGAGGGGGAGGGAGAGAGGGGGGGTGGCGCAGAGGCTACGGGAGGGGGTGGCGCAGAGGCTACGGGAGGGGGGGGTGGGGCAGAGGCTACGGGAGGGGGGGTGGCACAGAGGCTACGGGAGGGGGTGGCGCAAAGGCTACGAGAGGGGGTGGGGCAGAGGCTACGGGAGGGGGGGTGGGGCAGAGGCTACGGGAGGGGGGGTGGCGCAGAGGCTACAGGAGGGGGGGTGGGGCAGAGGCTACGGGAGGGGGGGGGGCAGAGTGGAGCTACGGGAGGGGGGGGTAGAGCGGAGCTACGGGAGGGGGGGGGAGCGGCTGCGAGAGGGGGAGGGGGGGAGCGGCTGCGAGAGGGGGAGGGAGAGCAGAGATACGGGAGGGGGGGCTGCGAGAGGCTACGGGAGGGGGAGAGCGGCGCTACGGGAGGGGGGGCTGCGAGAGGGGGGGGAGCGGCTGCGAGAGGAGAGGGGAGACGGGGGCTGAGCGACCGGGGGGGGGGGGGGGGGGGGGGCTGAGCGACGGGGAGGGGGGGGGCTGAGAGACGGGGAGGGGGGGATGATGGTGATTCTCTATGTGGATAAGCTTATCCTAATAGAGGATCTCAGCAGCAAGACAAGGAAGATAAAGACTCTTGCATGAAGAGTTTGAGGTGACTGACCTTGGTAAGGAGAAGAGAGTACCGCCAAGGGATTCTAAAGCGGTTCCAAATGGTGCAACAGACCCATGGAAATCAGGGACAAACTCGACAAAGAAGATGCTTCTAAGTTGGTGGACTCGACCAAATATCAAGAACTTGTGGGGAGCTTACTCTACCTCGCAAACACTCATCCCAATATTGCATTCTCAGTGGGACTACTTTGTTAGCTCTCATCAAAACCCCCACATCATAATTGGCAAGCTTGTTGGCATGCTTTACGATACCTAAAGGGTCCCACAAGATATGGAATAACGTACTACATACGGATTGATTTCTTTGGGTATTGTAATTATTGAGCCAGAGAAAGGGACGCTCAACATTCCATGATTGGCTATTTAGTAAGAAGCAACCACTGGTCACTCTTTCATCTACATAAGCAGAGTACAGAGCAGCCTTTATGGCATCATTGAAGTCATGGAGGTTCTACAAGAGGAAGCGGTGGAGATCTATTGTGACAACAAAAGTTGCATTGCGATCACGAGAACCTAGTGTTCCATCCTTGGACGAAGCACATAAAGGTTCACCAGGGAGCTGATTGTGGATGACTTGATAGAGTTCACTTATTGCCCTACAAAAGAAAATGATGCCAAAGGCTCTTTCTCGTGAGCAAATGCAGCATCTCATTTGACATATGGGGACCGGCCCACATTGAGTCAATGAAAGGGGGGGTTAGAGGTCATTGACGCACCTACGAGCCCCATATGAGAACGACATAGGGTACAATGAGCCTTAGGATAGGGTAGGAGGTTAACTGGGTAATATCTTAGCTGTACGGACTGCAGCTTGGAGTCATGGCTCTGTGCAGGAGGCTATAGCCATGGCTGCAAATGGTATAGAGCTACAGACAAAGGTGGTTTGCATGGCAGTAGTGCACGGACTTGTTAGCTCCATGGATCTCCAATAAGTCCATGTCACCAACTCTCTCAATCATCATGCAAAAGGCATCGCATGCCTTTGCTTTGAAGATGCCCCCTCTAGCTGCTAGGTTATAAACCTTCTTTCTTCCTACTCAAAACTCCACACCAACCAATATTCCAAAGCATCTTACCGAGCTCATAAAAGAATAGTGACAATACATATCCGCTTGACATTGCTACTATTGCAGCAAGCGCAGCACACCTCCTAAGTGCCATCCAACAGAGCTGGTCATGCTGCTCTTGAAGTCTCCATGCTCACATGTATCTTCTTTCCTTTAGAGTCCACCGCCTCATCCTTAGTCTTTGCATCTGAGTGACAGATATCCTCCTCCAGACAAGAATCTAACTTGATGCACCAGCACCTATTGTCTGATATGCTGATAATCACCTTGCTATCTATAAATGTTGTCTCAAGGATGCTTGGGGTAACACCAAAAGTAGCTCCTCTTTCACCAAACTAGCTATTGGTTCTTCCTTCAAGGGTTGGTCCCCCTCCTCCTTCCATTGATCAACCTTCTTCAATGTGTAGTCTTTTGCTATGTGTGTATAAGCTTGTCACAGTGGAAGCATTTCCTTTGTTTCCTCTTGCATCCACTTCCTGAAGAACCCCTTGCCTCTTTTGAAGAGTCAACATCAGCCTTGGTGTTACCTTGTCCAAGTTTGCCATTATTGTTCGCCTTTCCTTTGCTTAAACCATTAAAGCCTTGTCTCCGCGCTATCTCAGTACTTCTTCTTATTGTGTTCCTCTTGCATGAGCATAGGGCCCCGCTCCTCAAAAGTGAGTGGCTTGGATCACTCTGCAATGGCTAGTGTCATAACCAAACCCTTGCTTACAGAATAACTGCAATTGATGTCCAATCCCAGCAAGAGGGAAAGTCTATTCAGGACGTTGGATTTCATGATCCACAAAAGGACAAACTCAATTAGATGTTTCTGCTACCATTCATTCCCTAGACAGAGGAGCTCAAGCAACCGAAGCTGTTCATGATATATCGGGGCGAGCAAAGTGTTCGAAAGGTCACCTCCCCATCTTTAAGCCCCCATATGAGGAGAGCATGGGGGAGGGAGACCTAGGGCAGTACCCCACAGAAAAAGAGAGAAAGGGGCTGCCACATAGACAGCATCATGGCTGTCATGTGAGCAGCACATCTAGAGCTGTTATGGGCAGATCAGAGGGTCAGAATAGTGCGGAAGCATGGCAGATCTGTACGGATTACAGACGCCTGCTGTACGGCTGGTTTCAGGGACATGTACGGAGCTCGGGCAAGAGCCCTAGAGCTGGAACAAGCCTCAAGCATAGGCAAGATAGTCTGGGACAGATTGCGATGGATCTAGGACATGGAGGCACACTGTTTGCAGCAGGTTTGGGGGGGCTGGACCCTGAATATATAGGAGGTCATCTGCCCTTGAAAGGAGGGCCAAAGCCCTAGTGGGTCGGCCAGAATGATGCCGCTGGTCGATTTTTTGGAGAAGGCCTTGAGCCTATATAAAGAGGGTGTGATATAACAGCAGAGATGTCGACTGCTACAGCCTCTTCAGACCCTGCTCTCCCTTCCTCCTCCCCCAGTTTTTTTTCATTCACTATCCCTAACTTCGAAGAGTCTGGGAAACTAGACGGGACCAACTGCCCAATCTGGAAAGTGAAGATCCGGAGTCATTTAGTGGCTCAGAAGTTGTGGAAGCTGACAACGGGAGTGGAGGCGAAGCCGGAGCACATGGTGGATAGACAAGGGAAGATACTCATGGCAGTTGACAGAGAGGAGCTCGAAGCTTGGGAAGACAGAGATGCCCATGCCCTGGCATTAATCATTGGGACTACGGCAGACTTTGTGCTTCCACATATCCAGATGGCCGAGACGTCAATAGAGGCGTGGGTCACTTTGAAGGATCTATACGAGACGGACAACACCTCCCGGATTTTGCTTCTTTAGCATCAACTCTACAATCTTGATATGGAAGGAGATACGGTACATAGCCACTTGACGAAGGTCAAGGTGGTGACGGATCAACTGGCGGCAGTTGGTCAGAAGACAGACGGGTTGAAACAAACCCTTAGAGCTGGTGCCTGGAAGACTCCATAAGGGGGACAACTAGAAGATCGTGACGGCTAGATTGCTCGAGTTCGAAGGTAGGAACATGACAGAAGATGGTGCCACGAGATGCTACCAAAGATGGACCTGTGTACCAAGATGGTGTGCGGAAGCAGAACCAGACCTGGTGGAGCAAGAGCCACTGGATGAAAATCCAGGAAAAAAATTTGACATCGAAGTGTTCCAGAGGACTACGACCAGGGAGTTATTGGAGCATCATCATCAACGTGTTGGCATTGGGCCGAGGTGTGTCGGTTAGAGGGGGTGTTGGAAAGGTCACCTCCCCATCTGTAAGCCCCCATATGAGGAGAGCATGGGGGAGGGAGACCTAGGGCAGTACCCCACAGAAAAAGAGAGAAAGGGGCTGCCACATAGACAGCATCATGGCTGTCATGTGGGCAGCAGATCTAGAGCTGTTATGGGCAGATCAGAGGGTCAGAATAGTGCAGAAGCATGACAGATCTGTACGGATTACAGATGCCTGCTGTACGGCTGGTTTCAGGGACACGTACGGAGCTCGGGCAAGAGCCCTAGAGCTGGAACAAGCCTGGAGCAGAGGCAAGATAGTCTGGGACAGATTGCGATGGATCTAGGACATGGAGGCGCACTGTTTGCAGCAGGTTTGGGGGGGCTGGACCCTGAATATATAGGAGGGAATCTGCCCTTGAAATGAGGGTCAAAGGCCTACTGTTGTGGGCCAAGGGCCCTTGTAATGAGAGCCCTTTAAGGGCGGTTTTCCAGCAGACTGGTCGCCTGTTTGGGTCGGCCAGAATGATGCTGCTGGTTGGTTTTTTGGAGCAGGCCTGGCTGGCTTCCAGACAGCAAGGTGGAAGGGATCTAGACAGAGAGTCTACACATGCTCGAGGTGGAGCACGCGGGCTCAGAGATCTAGAAGTGTCAGGCTTGTAGTAGAAGGACCTTTTGGTATTGTATCTTGTCCTACTTTGTGGACGGACGGAAATATAAAGAGTTGCTTCTATATTTGTTTCTGAGCATTGTCTATTTACTAGCTTGCACATCTGTGCACATTAAGTTAAGAAGTTTGTGATTCCACACCCCACACCACACTATGTGAGCTCCTGGGCATTACTATCAATCTTTCGCTGTGCGTACCTTCTGTTGGGTCATTTCTAACACAAAGGTCTTCAAATAGGTTGAAATTGATTCTTAGGAGAAGTCAACGAGCTCAGTCCATTTTATTTTGCAAATGTTTCTATAGTACCCCCTCTTCTTCGCATTCTACATATGCGCAATATTCTATACTACCCCCTCCACTTCTCCACATTCTACATATACACAGTATTACAAATGATCAAGTACAGTGACAACACCAGGTGCCACATCGACCCATGGATTCGCAACTCTGTGTCTTCTTGAGGAAATGCAACAATCCACCCCTCTCGTACCTACTTTGTAGCCTCATCGATTAATGATGCATGTAAGTATGATGCCACTATTCCTCTGGTCAGGATCAGATGGCACGCGCAACACTAGAGCCAAGGTGGCCTAGCAGACAGTGATCTTGCCACAGACGCACGGGGGACTTGGCATTATTGACCCAGAGATGTAGAGAAGAGCCCTCTTGGGCAAGCTGGTTGTGAGAGGCCTTACTCCGGGTGCAGAACCCTAGAAGCTCCTACTCCAACGGGGGCTTCTTAGGAACGTGCCACGCACTAGGGGACAGTGGCAGCAATCCTACAAGTGGAACTTCTCCGAGGCTCCGTTGACAGGGAAGGGCTCTCCGTTGATGCGCAGTCTCTACAGAGTGTGGCAGAGATTGGTAGGAGGACTCATACAGGCTAGGCCGTCTTGCAGAGAGGAGTTTGAGAGGCAGCCTCTCATCTGGCACCCAAATGTCAAAGACCTGGAGGGGCGCATGCTGGGGCAGCAGACTCATATCGGATGGGCACAATGGGATAGGGGACCGGCCAGATCCTTTGAGACATGGAGACAACTTCCTAGAGAGACAGAGGCCCACAGACAGGCCCTCTCCTACCTCTAAGGAGCAGGAATCAGGATGCAGGAGATTGAGGAGGCGATCTCAGACTCCTGGTGGAAGGGACTACAGAGCCCCTAGACCCATCAGGACAATTCTAGCAAACAGGGGTACCGCTTCCGATTCGCTTTTTCGGGAGTCTCTTGGTTCCCCCCAGTCTCGTTTCTATCGGGTGGGACCGGGAGGCTCATTGCAAGACGAGTCAGAGATGGAGGAGACAGAGGTGGACCAAGAGGACCTGGAATTGCAGAGGGTCAGGATTGTGGGTCGCTTGGGCAGGACTTGGTACATCTATCCCTCCATCATCTTATCGACCCCAAAGGAAGAGATGTGCACCTTTGGATTTGGGAGGGCAAACCCTTATGTGACATTCAGTAAGACCCAGGGGAGTGGTTTTGGCCCGCCCGCATAGGGCACTCGAACCGGATAGAGGAGGTCTCCTTCTCGTATACCACTCGCATCGAGCGTCGACTATAGCTGGAGGCAACAGCATGGTCCCCTTCGAAGGAGCGCCACTGGCTAGAGCAGAATGTTCCGAGAGAGGTCATAGGTCAATTTTGGCCCCGCCTCTGGACGAGTTTGTGCCCGTGGAAGATCTCACTTCTTCTGGCTGTTGGCGCATGGGGGTCTACCCATCGGCCCCTGGCTAGAGCAGATGCGGATTGATGGCAGATGCACTGGTTGTGGGGATGGAGTTTTGGAGACCATCCCGCGCTGTCTTTAGGACTGCCTCGCTGCACAGCGGGTTTAGTTGGCGGCCCTCAGGATTGTTGCTAGCATGCAGAGGATGAGAAGGGATTTCACGTGGGGAATGGTGGCCTGACTCACGGAGAGAGGCCACGCCTTTGCGATCGGCCCTGTCACGGAGGCTTGCACGATACATGGACAGCAGGTTTCCCGAATTGAGATCCATGATGCAGTTCAGCCCACCCGTTCATGCCCACCAGCTCTCCCGGAGGATGGTGTTTGGGAGACCGTCTCTAGCATCACTGCCTAGAACGTATGGGTGGCCAGATGCAGCAGGGTGATCGGGGGCCAGTCGATCCCTCCGATGGCTACTCTCGTAGCCATCTGGCAAGATATTATCTTCGAGAGCGACTGTCGAGAGACGGGAGCACTTCTGGCAGACATAGCCAGCAGGAGTTTTCTACACCCTTTCCGCGAGGGGTATTTGTTGGGCATATAGACCTGCCTTTCAGCGAGGTCTTCAAAGTTCAGTGGCTATGCCCTTGCTGTTGCCTTCTTCTACTCCTTTAAGTGCCTGGCAATGCACTCCTTAAAGACTTAATGCAGCCTACAGTGCATTGTTGCAAGTGCTAACACCCACAATGGGAGCCTTTTATAGGGCTGAATGCCCTCTTGTATAGGCTGATAGGCTCTGAACCAGGCCAACCTCTTTAGGGTTTTGGCCAACAGGTCTATGGACTGGCTGTGAAACCGGACCAATAACCCTAAAACAAAACCCTAAAAATGAATCACTGATGGTAGAAACGCAGCCTCGATCTTCGATTCACAGCAAATTATGACCAAGATAGATTTCGAATTCAATAGATAGCAGGGGAAAATAGCATCTAATAGCTTCACCTGACGAGGAGCAGCAACAGATTTCTTAGGGGAATCAAAACGAACTGAGAGAGGAAGAGAGAGAACTAACTGAGATGCTACTTCCACCCTAAACCAAGCTTTTTAGGCTTTCTTTTTAAATCTGGTGCTTTTGGTGCCTTTTCTATCTCGTGGGCCCTCCTTTTAAAGAGGCACTCCCCTTGTCCATGCTTTTAGGCCTTGTGGGAGGCTGCTTTTTGTGCTTTTCTCCCCACTCTTGGGTTCTTTTTGCGCTCTCTTAGGTCCTACACATTGCACAAACAAGTTCCAACACTTTAACCCATTAGAGGTTAGCGAAATGCATGCATTCCTAGTTATTGGACTAATCCTAGTCTTTCGTGGGCATCCCCAACAGTTCTCTTTTACTAATGCAAAGCAAAAGTAAAACAAAGCTTATTCTAGTTAACCCAAGTCAACTTTCTTGATTATCGTCAATGAAATAAAGATTCCCCTTTATGTCTTGGGAGAAGTACCAATTTTGTGACAGGCTGATCAGCCCATGTATACTGCCAACCAAGCCAGGCCCTGGGGGCCTATAAAAGCCCATGAGACCTGCACCTGTTTGTGGGGCTGAGCCCACAAGACTTCTAGGTGGGCACTGTCCGCCTTTAACTCCTCCCACCAGGCCCATGGGCCTCCACAAGGCAGTCCCACGTGGACTCTACTGCCTGCTGTGGGGAGTCCACTTAAATACCACAAAGATTGTTGCGTGCCGCCCACATGGCACCTATGTGCTGCCCATGTGACAGTCATTGTTAAGCATTGGAAACAAGCTACCCAAGCATCCCCGACATTTAATAATGTTGCTTTTTCTTGATTCTTATTGTCATTAAATTCCTCATCAAGGTACCTTCAATCACACCATTCGAGGTCCTCAATCAAGCACTTGCAGTGCTATAGGCCATACTTATGAGGTATTAACACCTCATGGCCTTGAGTCAATCTGAACCCAAGTTAACCTTCCTTTGTCAGTATGCATGATGGACATTCTTAACTATTTAAATTTAACCTAAAGTTGACTCAAGAGCACGCATGTTGGTTTCTTAACAGCATCTAGACACAATGAGAAAATTCCTACATGCGAAATCTCTATTTAAAACACATAGCACACACTAACACAAAATCGTGCCAAACAAAATCAGCTGCTTGCAGTATCTTATAGATGAAAAGCTAAGAATTCTTACCAAAGTGGTGATTTATTCTCAAGTGCTTGTTTGGGCACATCTCGTGATCGCATTGTTACCATATCCAAGAAAATGACCTTGTTTTCACAACATATAGCCAGAAAATGTCTTCCACGGATTGCTTGGAGTCCTCCTCCAGTAGGAGAAAATTGTTGATTGACAGCAACTGGAGCCTCAGCTGCAGCAGTACGGTTGAGCCATCCATGC
The DNA here is from genome assembly GCF_047967505.1 of Dipteris shenzhenensis. Lineage (NCBI taxonomy): Eukaryota > Viridiplantae > Streptophyta > Polypodiopsida > Gleicheniales > Dipteridaceae > Dipteris > Dipteris shenzhenensis. Next base: position 34,927,960 of record NC_141612.1, read on the forward strand.
CAAAAACGCACATCTTCATCATAAAATTTGATCTGCTTCACACTTTAAAAAGAGCAACAACCACCTCCTTTTTATCAGTCAAAAGACAGTAAGCTGCAGCTTCATTTAGAGCCACAAAAGGAGAATTGACACATTTGAATGGACTCAAAATTTATTTTACTTGTTTTAGATCCTTGCTACACAAGCTTCAATCACCTAATCATACTTATGCAATGGAAAAAGCGTATGAGTAAATTAGTTTAGCATAGAAACTGACCTTCCACCTCGAATTGCCTCGGTAATTTTGGCCTTTGGCTCTGGGACCAAACCACTCTTATTGTTAGTGGATAACAAAGAATTATTACATATCTAAACGTTGAGAGTGTGAAAAAGTAGACAGCTTTGTGGCCCCATACTCATAAGCTATTTATGACATCCCTCTTAAAAAGAAGAGTCCTTTCTTCCAATGTTCGTGCATTGCATTTTTTTATTGTTTGCAACTTCCATTAGTTCTCTAAGAAACCTGACAGCTTCCAGCAGGAAATTATGTGCTGCCTTATATGACTTCTGTTCTGTAGACATTAATAAGTATCTCCGCCCCTCCCTCCCCCCCAAAGGAAAATCTTCCTCTCCCTCAGGTCCTCCTTCTTGCGTTTACTCATCCCCCAAAGACTAAACGTCACAGATATGCACAGATGCAAGCATGGGAAATATGAGTATGTGCGCATGGGTTGTGGATACCAAGTATGCAAATAAGAATTAAAGCAACGTCCTGCATACATAAATTTAGTGCTTTGGCAGCAAGTAGAATGGTTATATGGAATGGGATTAAGATGGAGGTCATAGGAGTCTCTAGCTGGATCAGCCTCAAGCTAAGGAAGAGGGGTCCTTTATCAACTTATGCTACTTGTCGCTAAGAATTCTCTAGGCTCCCTGTCTTCTCTGCGTGACCATAGGTTACCCCAAAAAAGTTAGTAATATATTGATGCTGCAGACCTATGCATACGCCTTGTACCCAAGAGGGGTTTCTGTCATGAGATGTGATGCCAAGTCCCCTCGTGGTGTCAAAATTTTGTCATGCTTGTTAAGGATAATTGTTATCTGATTATCATGTTGGGATATTCCAGGTGAAAGGTGGAAGGCAGGGAGAAACCGCACGTCAGCCAAAAGATCCAGAGCATAGTCCCCTTTGCTCTATCATGCAGGGGATGCTATGAGTAAAACAGAACATAATACAGACTGATTTATTATAGAATCACCAACACTGAAAATAACTGTGCACCACGACCCCATCAATTATCAAAATTCGTGGGCTGTTATTGCCTATCCGTTCTGGGGGGTTTACAAACCTTTCTGCTCATTGACGGCACCAAGTGGGCAGACGTTAAGACATCCCAGCACGTCTAAAGATGCTGGCTGGGAACTGAGCTGCTCGCATTAATCAGCTAATGAATGTTACCTCTGTGTTTTATGGCTTTAGATCGGGTGCAGCATCCCGTGCAACCATAGATCTACCATCGAACTAGATAACTCACCTGGTTCGCCATCTGCAAGCTTCTGCAACTTGGCCCCTACCAATCGCCTTGCATCTACCCCTCCAGCATCCAGCTCGTACACCACCTGCAATCCCATGAGCAACCAGAGAACCTTTCTTCATACGCACACGAAAAGATCGGCCTAGTAATGGCGAGCCGCCAGATGCAAAGTAAAATCAGATGGGTGAAGAATAATCACGCAACCACACCTGCCGATGCTCCCAATTCCAAACAACGACATTGTCAGAGGCATCCGCGGTAGCGAGCCAAGGATGGGTCGGGTGTAGCTCTAAGCGAACGATCTTCTCATTGGTGGGTCGAAATGCTCTCAATCGTAACATCTTCTACGCATCGGCTAGTCTCAGGCGGAATGCCAACTTCGATCGGAAGAAGCTCAAGGACCCAATAATTTCGAGGAGGCGGGGTTGTCGCCCGAACACATTCGCGATAGATTAATGCATGCGCAGATCTGCAGTACCTGAATCATGGAGTAGGAGTCGATCAGCGCTTGTTCTTCCTACCAAGCAGAACTTATTTCTGAATTGTTTGAGAGAATACCAAGGTCGCGATCTGAGCTTGGGTGAGCTTGGGAGTGTTTTGCTGTTACAAAGGTCCTCTGCTCACAACAAGCACACACCCTTATGGTTGTCTTTTTGCATATATATATATATAAGAGTAGCTGTTGCAATAGTGCCCCCCAATCAATGTTGCGACTTTAGGAGTGGAATGCTAAGCTATCTTGCATCCTAAAAAACAAGTCCCCAAGAAGGCTCGTGTCATTCCAATGAAAAGCATTCCACATGGGTTTTCAGGCAAGCGCAAAGAAGATCAATGTCTGCGGGCCAATGACATTGCTCAGGCATTGGAATGCTATGCTAGCAAGGCTCTCATCAAGCTAATGGGCTAGCATTAAAGAGTTGAGAAAAACCAAGGTATACGAGTGCACGTAGTTTCTTTAATCAACAAGCTCCTAATATGTGGTGCCATAGTCTTTTGTAATTGTGAGCATACTAGTTTCAAGTTTGAGTGTTAAGAAATGAAGTTGGTGGTCTATATACATGGATGAGTGTGAACATAGAAGGTACTTGGCATTTGAAAAGGGTAATATGAACAGATATGCCTCCTTGAAGGGAAACGAGCTATCCGAGGAGTATTACAACCCTTACAAGAACATCTACACTTCGCATATCAGCTAGAGCTATCCCTGACTAGCTTAATGTCTCTTTGCTCAAACTAGGAGGGAGAAAATGCATTATTAGATATCTAGGAGCTGCCACCTACAAATGTTATCTCCTCCATAAACGTACGCATATCATGGACTTAAAAGACGAGGCCTACCTGTGTTCATGCGTACTCCTTGTATCTAGATATCCTATTTTTGTGATATCCATAATTATGACCCCCATGTCGGGCAAAATGTTTTGTTTTATTTTCATCAAGATTACATGTGTTTGCTTCTTGGCAGTTGGCGGTAGATGTGAATAGGTTGAGTGTCATCTTGATGTCTATTTCGTATTTAAGAGGGATCTTGTGTTGTTAGCTCTACATTGAGTAGTTGCCAACTTGTCGAATTTGTTAAAAATTTTCATTTCTTTGTAGAGGTTTTCGTTTCTTTGTAAAGGTTTTTACTCGTTTTCACTCTATATAAGCTACATATGTTGGGCCATCTTTTTAAAGAAAAAGATAGCCTCTCCATTATTGTTAGTCCTTTTGCCTTATATACCGTTCATCCCACTATAGACTATATTGGGAATTGCTCTCTTATAAGGATCTTTGTTTTAGATGGAGCTCATCGTATCTCTTTGGTAATGCATAATATAGGTGTTCATGTTGGGTCTACGTTGGTGGTGTATGAATTTCTATTCTCATGCCTTGTTTTGATCTCTATTTCTTTTGGGGAGAAGTGCATCCATACTATCTCTTGGTTGTGGTATGTTTAAAAATCCCATTAGCACCATTCACCAAACCATCAAGCTAGTTTATGTTCCATGTGCAAACTTTTGTAAGCGTGCCTTATCTCATTACTACTATTGTTCATAGTCCACCTTTATCATAGGTTCATTCAAAAGCTTTTGTGGTGGCTCGTATATGTTGCTTATGTAGTGATCGACTACTCTTATATGGTACCCTTTGCCAGGTGCAATTTTGCATATGTATTTATTTTGCTTGTTTGTTTGTATATTAGTAAAGAAGAGATGTGGGAAAGTGTGATCTAGTGGCAATCGTTTGCTGCAATTGAGATGAATGTACTTTATTTTGGATTGTATCTGCATACATGTTCAAAATGAGTTCAAGGCTTCAAAAAAAATTGGATCCTTTTGCCTCACTTTTGTTGCTACCTCAAAGCATATCGGAGCTATGCTCTAATAAGTGCTTGCAATAGCTTCTAAGCTTTCACTATCTATTCAAAACACCCATGAGTCCATTATCGATTTTGCTTTGGTAGATGTCCCCATAGAAATTGTGTGGACTCTAGAGAATACTTCTCATAGAAATTGTGTTGATGACTCTAAGCCTTTTGTGCAATTTTTCTTGATAGAGTGCATTCTTCAGTTTGAAAAGTTCATCGTCTTTCTAATGAGTGACATCTCTTTTTTTGGGGGGGGAGAAATTACCAACTTGTATTATAGAGGGGGGGTTAGACCCTTTAAAAAAACCCAATTACAAAAATTGGCCCAACTAAGGGGTAGAACCCCAAGGCCTACGCTAGAGGCATGTATATACACCCAAAACAATATTATTTCAAAAAGCCAAGACTGTTGCCACCTCAACCAACATGCAACCAACCAGTGAATCGGCCTTCCCTATCACTACAGACAAGTCAACCAACAACAATCTCGCCATTCTAATCAGCGTTGTTTCCACAAACCCTCCCGCTATCGATCCATTTAAGTCCTTTTGATTTCTTAATAACGAGACCAACAACACACATCTCCCCTAGTGTATGGCTAGCATGAAATCAAAGTAGATGAAAGCCTAACCGGATCTCCAATCATTACCAGCTTCTAATTAGATCCAATATAAAACTTGGACAGTAACCCCAAATCCCATATTACTGCCTCCACATTCATCCATACATTCCTTGACACTTAATAATGCCAAATCAAATGTTGCAAGATATAATTGCTCTCCAACTTATTAACAATCTAAAAGATCAAGCACTCAATCCCATGCACCTACATTGTAGACTCATGAAGGGTTTAATTATCAAGGTACCAAGACAAAATTCACTATCAAAGATGCAATGACATCACTACTAAAACTTTAGGGCACAACCTAACATCAAAACAGGCATTTCAATTGATAACATAAAAGGTGGACGTGAAAAGTAGATCAAATGCTTAATGTAACCATACTGCAATGCCATAATAAATGAAATGTATAAATAGATGAGGGCATTTACTCATCATGTTTACTTCCATGTGAATTATTCAATTTATGAATGTCACTTTGTGTTTCTTTAAAAATATTGAATGTATTATGATGGGAATATAATAATTATATCAACCATAGCCACTTTATTCAAATTCTTTCACTCACTCTATTTGAAATCTTTCACTTCACACTACCACCCATAGCATTCTCTCACTCTCATCATAGCGAAGGCACTTTCTCTCTCATTAGCATTCTCCCACCCTTGACTTTGTGAAAGCTCTTCCTCTCTGTCACTCTAGCCTCGCACTTATGAACTTCCCACCCTCGTCATTGCAAAAGCATTAAATCCTCTCTCATTAGCATTCTCCCACCCTTGTCCTTGCACAAGGACTTCCTCAAGCATTTTCCCTTCCATCTCGCCTTGCAATTGTGCGCTTCCTCTATATACTTTATCATCCTTTCTACACACCAATGGACCTTTTCGAAGTCATATCTCAAGTGGATGTAGCAATGAGTATAATTTAGTTTGGATTGTTGAGAATCAAGCACATCAAGCATTACTCAATGTGAAAAACTTAATCATTAATTGGCATATAAGTGGTAAGCAAATTTAGCTTCAATAGCTCATGCAATTCCATTTGCAAGTGAAGGCATTTTAACAATCAAGTAGCAATCAAATCAAGATATTTTACTTTAGCAAGTTCCAAACTTATCAACAAGGATATGCCAACATCATCAAGAGACATTAGGAAATAACTATAGTTATTTATGTTTTCTTTTGATTAGGATCAAGATAAAATTTGGACAAATACTTTTTGATAGTTACAAGAATCATGGTTATAACATATGCATAGACAAAATTTTCACTTGAGTAATTTAAGCATCAATAAAAAGTTATGTAGAAGAATCTCTTCACCAATATTTTATTAACAAACAATCATAAATATCTAGCATCAAATCAAGTGATTTGGTTAGTAGTTCAAGATTCAAAAGCACCATCTCTACGAAGACATGTTTTAAGCAAGAAAAAATAGGTACTTGTAAATATCAAATACAAATATTTGTTCCAAAAGCAAAAAAACAACAACAACAATCATCCAATAGCCTAGTATCAAATTTATCATGGTCTAGCATTATCCATTCTTAAATCAATCACAATCCATTCAAAAAGGAGAAAGATAATCAATTGCTAACATTTCACTTTTGCTCATTAAATCCAATCTTTTTGCGGTAGAACTGAAGAGGGGGGAATAATTGTTAAGTTTCAATCAAGATCCAAAGGATTCAATGTGCTTTTCATTTTCTTAGTACTAGCCTATCAATTGGGGTGAACCATGGAGAATCACAATTACACACCATGTAGACCTACAAGGTCAATGGAATGATATGATGGAATACTAAATACCAAAGGGGATGAAATACGATAGATTTTCTAGTATACTTCACGATAAATGTATTGATTGAGGGTTAGGATTTTCTTACAAATCTATAAGTTATCTATAGTTCATGTTGACATTATGAATTTTAATCAATCTTTCTTCTATTGTAAACCAATAGTAAGTTACACTCTTATTTTTTGGTACATGAATCCAGACATGAATTTTGTTTTAATTTATATCGTTGGTAAAAGCAATTGCCAAGGGAGCCATATTATGTATACGGAGCACCTCATCATCTTATTTTTATCTTATGGTTACATTTAGCTTTACAATACTTTTTTGGTAAGCAACCATACATATGGAAATTTTCAAAAAGTAGCATTAATGTTCCACTAAATCACTCTCTCTTATTGAGGCAACTGCTAATAAATCCAATCGACACCCAACAAGTAA